>NC_090926.1:737844560-738150810 GCF_040938575.1 Ambystoma mexicanum | reverse complement strand
GAGAGCAGCGTCTTCCCGGCTCCTCCGAGCACGGGAGTTATTTACGAGTTTTGCCGCGGATTAAAGCCACGGCACCCAAACCCCTGTTGGCCACGTTTGGCCCAGTTAATCCTGGACATTATCTATGCTTCATTGATCCAGACATGTTGGAAATAAAGTCCTGGTGAAAAACCTGCCTGGCTCCTGTCTTCCTTCAGGCACCATTATACAACATAAATTGGCGACGAGGATCACCACAAGAACCGCGCAGAAACATGCAGGGAGCCACACCGCCACCACCCTTTCTACAGACACCAGGTAGGCCTGCCATTCCTTGGCCACAATGGCAGCCCCTGTTCACGACCTACGTGGAGGCAATGGGTGGATCTGGATTTTCAGCAGTGAGACGCAGGGCCATGTTACTTAACGCCTTAGGGGTGGAAGGGCAAAGAATTTGAGGGCCTTACCCCGATACCAGTAGATGACGTCAATGACGATGTGTTCATGGAGGCCGTTAGAAGAATCATTAAGAGGTTCGCCAGCAAAGAGAACACTGTACTCCATAGAATAAGGTTTTACACTCGGAAACAGGAGCAGTCCGAACCCGTCGATGACTACGTCACGAAGTTAAGGGAACTAGCAGCCCTGTGTAACTTCGGTACCAACGCGGAAAACCGCATATGCGACATGCTAATCGTCCATACCAACAGTCGCAAAGTCCAGGATAAGTTCATCCTCGAAAAAGAGTTACAGTTAGAAAAAGCCGTGGAAATTGCCAGAGCGGTAGAGGAAACCGCGGGGAGAAAGAAAGAGTTTACAGGGGCCCAAGTCCCCACTGAAATACAAGCAGTTGGATTCCGTCCAAGAAAGGAAAAATCTGCACCAGACACGAGAGAGTCAAGAAACAGCAAGAGAGAACCCCTCAAGTGTCATAGGTGCTCCAGCACCAAACACCTGGCATATGACAGAGAGTGCCCAGCCAGAGACAAGGAGTGTTCAATCTGCAAACGCATAGGACACTTCTCGATAGTGTGTCGATGGAGGAACAAGAAGGTCGCGAGCCTCACCACAGACCACACAAAGGAAAGGGAATCCTCGTCAGATGAGGAGGGGAGACCCACGGTCATAATGGTGAACAGCACCCGAGCCAGGAGAGAGAAGCCTCACTGCGTCATCAGAATCGATGGAAGAGAGACTCGGGTTATGGCAGATTCCGGGTCGGACCTCACCATCCTACCCCTTCAGACATATAAAGACATGGTGGGTAAAGAGAAAGTGGAAGTGCTCACCACACGACACAAGCCCACGGTGTTTGGCGGGGCCTCAGTCGAACTCTTAGGGTATATCAACGGAAAAGGCGAATTCAAAGGAAGGGAAACCATCACCAGAGTCTACTTCAACCATGAAGGGCCTGCAGTATTGGGCTGGGATGATCAAGACAAGTTAAAAATCAGACTGGATCCCAGCACAGAAGATCAAGTCCTATCAGTCCATACGAGGAATGAATCTGTTGTCAAGAGCGATTACCCAACACTTTTCTCGGAGGAGCCGGGGCACATTAAAAGTTTCATTCACAAGATCGTGCTCAAAAGAAATGCCGTCCCTGTCAAGCACCGGGTGAGACCAGTACCGGCCACAGCAAGGGACACCCTGAGGCAACAGCTGGACAAAATGAAGATGGAAGGAGTGATAGAAGAGATTGAAGCGTCCGAATGGCTGAGCCCAGTCGTCCTGATAAAGAAACCCCACTCACAGGAATTAAGGGTGTGCATAGACCTGCGCAGCCTAAATTTAGAAGTCATCACGGACAACTACCCGCTCCCAAGCATAAACGAACTCATATTATTAATGAAAGAGGCCAAAATATTCTCAAAGCTTGATATGAGAAATGCATATCATCAGATACAGCTCCATGAAGAGTCGAAACCACTTACCGCATTTATCACGCCCTTTGGCACGTTTCAATTCACTAAAATGCCTTTCGGGTTGTCGTCGGCTGCGTCGGCCTTTCAGCGCATGATGGACGTCCTACTCAGGAAAGTCGAAAATGTAGTATATTTTCAGGATGACATATTGGTTTATGCAAAGGACAAGCAGACGCATGATACCACCCTCAAAGTGGTTCTCAACAAACTACAAGATGCAGGAGTGCGTTTACGTCACGAGAAATGCTCGTTTGGAGTAAAAGAAGTGGAATATCTGGGGTACAAAATTTCGGAAAAGGGGATCAGCCCGAAAGAAAATCTGATGCAAGCCATCACCAAAGCTCCTGAACCAGCCACCAAAGAAGAGGTGAGGTCTTTTCTGGGATTGGCTGAGTATTACGCGAAATTTATACCAAAGTTTTCAGAAACCACGTCACCCCTACGCGATCTACTCAAAAAGGGGACAGAATTTTCTTGGAGGGAACCTCAGAAGAGGGCGATGGACACCATAAAGCTACACATCATGAAAGCTCCATGTCTGCAACCCTTTAACCCAGAGTGGGATACGGTCATTACCACTGACGCCAGTGCATACGGATTAGGAGCAGTGCTAACGCAGAGGAGAGGTGACACCGAACATGTGGTGGCCTTCGCGTCGAAGGCACTATCAGAGGCGGAACGGAATTACTCAACGATTGAAAAGGAAATGCTAGCATGCGCATGGGCAGTCGAACATTTTAGAACATATGTGTGGGGCACAAAGTTCAAGCTGGTGACAGATCACAAGCCGCTCATCCACATGCTCAGCCCGGGAGGCACCAAAACATCCACGCCCAGGCTAGCTCGCATTGCAGCAAAACTACAAGAATACACATTCGAAATCCATCACATATCAGGATGGAAAAACTCGCAAGCCGACTGCATGTCGAGACTGCCAGAGAACAAGGAAAGGGCTACCACATTCCTACATGGGGAATGCATAGTCGCATCCATATCAGACATAAGGGCCCCAGATTACCTGGAACTCAGTGAAAGACACTGGGAAGAAGAAGACGGGAAGGACCCAATCATGGCCAAGATACGCAATTGGATCAAAGAAGGCTGGCCCAATGAGAAAATGCTGCCGGAGGGCATGAGAGCATATTGGAAGGTGCAAGATGAGTTGTCGGAAACGGAGGGAATAATCATGAAAATGGACCAGATCATCCCCCCCACAGGAATGAGGCGCACCATACTCTGCAGGGCCCACGCGGGGCACCTCGGGAACACGATGACTCGCCGCAGGGTGAGAGAAGCTTACTGGTGGCCGTCCATGGACCAGGAAATACGCGCCATGATAGAGCGCTGCCATGAATGCCTAAACAGTGACAAAAGACTTAAGGTCCGACAAGCGCCTCTCATTCCCACGGAGATACCAGAAGCGGTATGGTCCAAAGTGGGCATTGACTTCATAGGGCCCCTGGAGGCGATGGAAACGGAACATAAATATGGCATAGTGCTGGTCGACTACTTATCTAAGTGGGTCGAAGCCGAGTTTGTCCCGAACATAACCACAGAGACGGTCATAGAGGTACTCACTGAAATATTCCAAAGGGAAGGCCTCCCCAAAGAAGTCGTCACAGACAATGGTGTGCAACTAGTATCCAAAGATATGGAAGCATTTTTGAGAAAGAACCACATCAAACAAAAGAAAGCGGCCTTGTATCACCCCCAAGCAAATGGACTGGTGGAGAGGGCGAACAGGTTCATAAAAGGGGCCATCCAACTGGCAACAGCGTCAGGAATGAACCCCCTCAAAACTGCCAAAGAAGCCATAGCGGCTCACAGGCTTACGCCAAATGGAATTACTCAAATATCCCCATTCAAAATGTTGAGAGGGAGGAGTGCGGCATCCACCCTCATTCCTCCATGGCTGGCGAAAGTAAGGGAAGATGAAGCAGTTGACATGACTGAAGTAGTATGGCGCATGGAGAGAAACAAGAAACGCATGAAAGCGTGGAGTGATGAAAGAAGAAGGACGAAGCAAGCGCCCAACATAAGAGAAGGGGACTGGGTCAAAATCAAACTGCCAAGAAAGGACCAAGCCACGGGATCCCGTTACAGCAGGCCCATAAAAGTAACTCACCAAGGGACCAATCACGTCCGCACGGAAGACGGGCGCTCGTGGAACTTGGAAAGGGTAGCATTATACCAGAGAAGGCAAGAAGAAGCAAGGACCCAAGAGACACCCCACTTAGAAACCGAAAGAGATAATTGGAGAAACGAGGAACAAGAAGCAGAAGGAAGCGATGGAGAAAGAGACGCAACCGTAGTGGAACGGGAAGAACCATGTGAAAGTCCTGAACCAGAGCAGCAGAGACCATGCCCTGTAATCAGTGAGAGGCCCCGAAGGGAGCACAGAAGACCGGTGAGATACAATGACTATGTAGTACAGTGATCCCGCTCTGCTTTTGGGAAAAGGGAGGTGTGTAGAGGTATCGCGAGAGCCCCGCTCTCGCGAGATCTCGCTCGCGCGATCAGCTCCGCCCCCGTGCGTTACGCGCGATTACGGGACGAGCTGAGGACGCGGAGAGCACGGGAGTTATTTACGAGTTTTGCCGCGGATTAAAGCCACGGCACCCAAACCCCTGTTGGCCACGTTTGGCCCAGTTAATCCTGGACATTATCTATGCTTCATTGATCCAGACATGTTGGAAATAAAGTCCTGGTGAAAAACCTGCCTGGCTCCTGTCTTCCTTCAGGCACCATTATACAACACAATCATTTAGCACTCCATTCCAAGTCATCCGGTGTTTGAAAACAAATTTGCAAAAAGACGTGTGGCAATCACTTAACCAAAGTGTGTGCTCTTGGCATTTCTTTTTATATCATTGTGACTTATCTGCCAACAAAAGCTCCACCCATGATGTTGACACAAATGTAATGACAGTGATCATTCACACACAGGAAATCACCAGTGGAATTGGCTGTCTGCTTCATCCTGACCACTTTTTAATGTGACGTCATTTGATGTCCTCGACTCATTCTGTGAAATCATTTTGTGTCATGCCACTACATGAGCACACTGGAGGCCCCACAGATCGTTTCCTGCCAAAGTCCCGCAAATCCTAGGGCCGACCCTTTTTAGAAAGCAGACGTTTGGAAAACGTATATCTTAACGTACGAGTTGTAAACAGCACAGGAACATGTACTCTGACCGCAGCCCCTTACGTGCATTTTAAAATACGACGAGGCAGCAGCTTTGCTTATTTAATACAATGGGAGATAGTGGACATGCGGGGCAGTAGATGTGCTGCATTTCCCCCAGGAATGGTTTGCTTGTTGAAAAACGGCCTGAAAAAGGGGCTAGAGTGCAAAGTGGCCTAACAGCAATACCAGGCAGCCCGCCGCAGGTGACTTCCATGGAGGAGAGAGGCCGAGACAGGCAGAACCTGGGTGACTTGCCGCACTGTGGCATCACCCTCACGGGGCATGCGCAAATCATGCCCCAGTGCTAAGGCTGGGCCATCACACACAAGCGCACACTAGGAACAGAAGCTGTGCATGTATGCATGTTACGCCGACGTCTGTGATCGGCTCAGCACTTGGGGCGCCTTCCATGGTTTGACTAGAAAAACAAACCCCTCTGTCCGCTTTCCGGCCACGAGCATCACAAGTGACGCTGGCTGGTATCGCTGCCATGCTCGAGGATGTGCCAGTCAGTGCCAGCTGCTGTCCCTGTCGTGTCCGACTCATGCCACCCCCCGCCGCCCCCCCTTGGTCAGCCGTGCAGCCCATCACTGCCATTTGCAGGGTGGGCGTGTACAGGCAGCAGGTGTGAACCCACACTCCCCAGCATTGTGAGGGAGAGCGCGAGGGTAGCGGCACGGCCCGTGGCTCCGACTCTTACAGGGTAAGCGTGGGCAGGCTCCAGATGTGCCTGGACTATCAGGGAGGGTGTGCATATTTAACCTCCCCCTTTGTATGAAAGCATGTTTTCCTCATGCAACTATGTGTAGAGAGCAGGGTGCACAGGCGATGAAGCGAGGAGCGTGTGTGGGGTTAGGTTAATGGTGGTTATATACATTTCCCGTGCCCAAGAACAGCACAGCCCCCCACCACTTTCCACCTCACCAATTACCTACATCAACCCATCTACCGTGCTTCCTTTCATATTCTGCACAGGCCATCTGAGTCTCCCTACTTCTCTCCATGACGCTATTTTCTCTCTACTGTTCTCCCCACTTCCACAAATGACGGATTTATTTATTAAATATTCTTGTATACGCGACACATGCCCGTGGGCCTCAGGGCGCGCACCTACAACAGAAAAACAGACAAGGCAACAAACAACGGTCAGGCTGGATTAAAAAAAACGGCCAGTCTAAAGGCCGGGTTGACTACAGGCAGGGGGGTGGTGTTTTTTCCCATGTAACCCTCTCTTCTCTTATTTACGACCCTTCTTCGCCCGTCGCTTTTGGGCCACGTTTGCCTTTTTTTGTATTTCTACAACTTCTCCCCCATTCTCCCCACTCCTTCCTGCGCACTTGCCCCCTACACCAGCGCAGCGCCCTCAGAGGTGCCAGGCCCGGCTCCACGTGAGAGGGCACGGCTCATCCCCTCGGCTCAGCTCCAGAGCTCAAGCTCCCCCTCCCCGCTGGGTGTACTTTTAAACGTGAGCCCGCGGCCTGGGACAAACGGATTAGACGGGCAAACGTCTGAGACGCCGCCACTGCGTCACTTACTCGCGCTAATCTCCATTGAAACCTTTACAGGTGTCTGGAGGGTGGTGAAGGCGCGTGCCCTCCGCGCACGTGGATGCCCCTGAAAGCTGCTCAGCTGCCAGGCACGAGGACACTGGGCGCCTCGCTGGCAGAGTAGGCCACGAGGGGAGTAAGTGGCCAGAGTTACTTTCCCTGTCCTTCGGGAATTCACTACACACCTTGTGGTGATAAAAATTAAAGTGTCAACGAACCTCCTTTTAATTACCAGTGCTTTACTGTAGAACCATTTCGGGTATTTTGCTCCCCCCAAAGCACAGAGATGCAGTTTGCATGGGCGAACGACTACCCTTTATGACAATAAATGAGCCAAACCCAGAGACCCCCCCCACTCCCGAACATTAAATATAAAGCAGTGGTAATGAAACCTTTTTGTACGGAGTACCCCGGACCCTCACAACCCCTACAAATTGGGTACAACTATTGTTTGCGTCCCCCCTCCAATATCTAGGAGTGCTTATATTTTCTATTAAAAACCGCTCCATAATCTCTTTTAAAGAGCCTCAGACCTCCTTCGGGCCCGTAGGGGGTGCAGCCCCCACAGTTTGAAGGCTACTATTATAAAGCAATGGCAGCCAGGTAAGCCCCTACACACTTTTCCTTTGTGTCAGTCAAGCAATCTGTGAATGGTTTCACTTTTGGAGGAAGAGACCCCTTGGTTCAGAAACTGCACTGGGCGTCGGTGCAATATCTCGGGGGAGACGATTGCTCGGCGTCACACGAGGGTTGAATTCTCTTTTCCAGATCACCGTTTGTGTGACCCACTTCTGAGGATGGCACATGCATCGCTGCCAGGACAATCATTTCCTCCCCCTTTAACCCTGTTGTAAGTTTTCATTGGTCTGTTCGTCTCCGCTGTAATCCCGCTTCTCTTATCCTCGCACCCTTTGCCTCTGTCCCTTCCTCCACGGGCTAAGGGTCTGCTTTACTAACACGTTCTCCAATGACTTGGGTGGTTCCCCACTTCTCCAGAGAAGTATGACTCCCCATCTGCCACTAATGTTACCCATAAAGTAGATTGGGACTGGGGTGGGCAGTTTATGGGCGCCAATGAGACCATATGGAATTGCCCCCACTGCATTTGGGGGGAAAGTAGGACTTTTTTCGTGTCCCCCTCGGCCCCCACTCTTGCAATGCTGGATACTCCCCTGTCTCCAACGCCCGGGGACCAATTATGTGAGAAATCTGGTACGAATCTCCACAGGGAATCTATCGGCACCAAGTGTCTCCCCCTACCCAAGCTATAAAGCGCCCATCTAACTGCCAGGCCAGACAGTGGACTTTCTTCTGCTGCAGGCGCGAATAGGTGAACCCCAGCAGCATTTCCATGATCTGGTTTGGGCCTTCCTGCAAGATAATTCCCAACAAGACCAAATTCTATGGCAAGACAGGAGGTTCCTATTATGCATTACAATCTTTACTCTGAAACCACAGCAGCAAAGACTTTTTTTTTTTTTTTTACAATCAGTCCTTTACTCCAATCCCAAACCCTCTTTCTTTGCTGCTGACACCACAGCTAAGTCACTCCTTTCATTGTGTCTTGCATGTTAGTCACTAGTGCTAGGCCTTATCAGTACATTAAGGCCGTAAATTGTGTAAAGTTAATATATATATTGGTTCTTTTTTTGTATAAGGGAAGTTGTTCTGCTTTAACACTGTACACTGTGCATGCGGCCGTTGCTTTAATCAATGTGTTTGTCATTATGGTAGCAGTTGTTCACGTGCAGCTCCTGATGAGTGTGTACCGTTTGTTTTCATTAACCACGGGTCTCCTTGATTTAGAGGTCACCTGGCAGGGCTGGTCTTCCCTGTGATGGTTCCGTGCCGTCCTCTGTTTGTTTAATTGTAAACAAAAAATGCACAAGAGCATCAGTATCCCTTCAAGCCTCACTTTCATAAATCTTGACTAAAACAGCCTTGTTGCTTGGCTCCTAGCAACAATTGTGTGGGCTACTAGACTACCCCATGGCCAGTGCTGTACTCCTTCCTCTTACTTTACAAGCCTTGTGAAGTGTTACTTTTTAATCCCTGTATAAAAGGGCAAACATGCTTAAAAATTAATAATTGGTTTCCAGGGCGGTGCGCGCTGGTATGAAGGAAGCTGTTAAAGCATTTGTGTTTGTTTATTTTTAAAATGCCTGGGATTCCAGGTGCTGTAGTGGGCTTGCCTGCCCTCCATGGCCCATGAGCTCTGTGTTTTCAAGTGAATAGTTTATGTAACAAAGCTTCTGCTTCACTACAGAGACAGTGTGGCTCAATAATAGAGCGTCATGGTTACCAGGCAGGAAGACCTGGGTTTGTTTCCCCTCACGTTCCGTACATATTTATTTATATATGTTTTAAAAGAAAATGATATATTTAAATTTCATATTTTAATAGGATTTGTAAGTGGCTTATTGGCAATGCGCCTGTCTTTGAAGCAAGACCACGCAGATGAACAGGGGTTTTGAATACCGCCAAGAAATATTAAAATACCAGCACCTAATGCACTGCCAGTCTGCAGCTTGGTTTAAGTGCTGCATATTGCGTTGGTGATTTCATTCACTGTAGGTGTGCCATAACCTGCTCTGTGGCAGGCTTTGCCTATGTTCTACTGCGAGGTTGCCCCTCGTTCACTGCTGGTTGCCACACCCTGCTAGGAGTTTGAGGTACACTTGCACAGTGTACTCTTTTGATAAATAATATTTTAAGCTGTGCATGAAGCACATTAACGTTCCTATTGGCAGTAGCCCGAATGGCTCAATAAGCATCAGCTTTTTATAAGGGGCCGGAGTTCGGACCCCTGTTGGAACGTAACGCCACTTTCTAGGGGTACTAGTTTGTATTTTATATTTATTTTATATTTATTTTTATGTTAATTTATTTATTTAGTTCTTCAAAGAAAAGAGTGTTTGGAGGCTCGTTAACAGACATGTAGGGGGGCCTACCTTCCTCTCTAGCCATCACCTACTCGCCTTCATAAGGCATTCAAATATTAGACAGTCATGGTATCTTTCTTTGCCCAGAAAAGGGAAAGACCCCCAACAGGGGGATAGATGAAGTTGAGAAGGATTGTACTGTGTGTTTTGGGTTACTGAGTTTTTTCTCTTGACTAGCTGTAGAGAGAAATATCCACTAATTTCCCAAATGACGTGCACGGGCTGTGGGGCATGATGTGCGTATGGGGTTTGCCTGCTCGGCAACACCGTTTCCAGTCCTTAAAGGGTGGTGTGTTTTCCCTTTCTATTTGTCCCAATGTGTCATTAAACAAGCCAATATTAAACATTTTGGCGGGAACAAGGGCAGCTCAAAGGCAACTGTTTAGTCTTGTAAGCAAGACAACATGGAGCAACCCATGGTCTCACCCTGATGCAGTGTTTGGGAAACACTGGCTGATATCGGAGGTAAGATGACCTAACAATAATAAAGTTGTAGCACCGCCCCTATAGCCTTTTTTCTCCCAAGACTTTGCCTATTCCGCTAATTTGTCTAGCGGTGTATAGAGATTCTCCTCTGCTCGAGGAGTACAAGCACAGTTTTTTACCCTCATATGCTAACCTAAGTCTTTTAGTAAAATTCTGTCGGCCCATAGTTTAGTTAGTACAGGACAACTCAGTCCTTTTTTCCTTAGGCATTTCTTTCACAATAATAATTGCCAGCTCGGTCCCGATTTCCTTATACAAATAACTGGTCATCTCAAGGTGTTTCTCGTTGCAGTTTATAGATGGCTGTTTATTTTCATTCTCTTTCCCTTGACCGTTTTTCTTCTTGATCCTTTCCCCTGATCTCTGGAGAAGCTGGTCAGCCTTTCAGGCACACGGAGGTCTAGACCTCAATTTGGAAGGGACGGTGGTCCCAGTATTCCTTCCCAGTTTCAATTACTGAGCTCGATAATTATCCCAAGCCCCTGCCCCTCCCCCACAACCCACTCCCCAGCTACCCATTTGGGGGGGGAGGGATTGCCTTCTAAGGTTACAACTCTGGGAGGATCCCCCCGATGGTTTTTCTGTTTTCCCTTTAGCAGAAGTTCTCGTTCATGACCAGTGTGGACCTCACGCTGGACAATTTGCTTCCTGTCTGTTCCCTTTCCACTTCACCAGTTTCCTGTTGTTTCACTAACTTAGCGGAGCCACTGCAGGCTCACCTCAGGTCCTAAGAGGTCCAGATGATGCTTGTTTTTGTTTCTGGTTACGTTTTCTCCGTTTTTCCAGTGTCCAGTGGAGTTAATGGGGCCCCTCTCTTACAGTCATCGGGGTTGGTTTTATGTGCAAGAGTATATATTGAAGAGAGGTAAGGTCTCTCTTCTGTTTTTTTTCCCCTTAGTTAAGTGGGAGAAGTTTATCCTTTCCCTAGGAAGTGAGAATCTCCCTCAGTGGCATAGAGGGGTGTTCATTTTCCATTCATGTTATTACGGCCTCTCTGTCACTGGGCGTTTGTCATGACCGTTGCCGCTGGCCCTCACTGGCAAGTCAGCCTTCCAGCTAGGGCCAGGTCAAAGGCCTTAAAACCTCATCCAAGACTCTCTTAGAGTCACCATCGTGAAGACCAACATTAGAATGGGACTATTTCAGTTGGGGGGGTTCAACCAACATGTAGGCACACACATAGCTCAGTTACAAAGAACTGAGCTATGCAGTCTAGTCTTTTGGGTGTGGCAGACCTGGGACTACTTTACCTGGACTACTTTGGGTGTGGCAGGCCTGGGACTATTTTACCTGAGACTATTTAAACCGCACCCAAACAGCAGAACATGCTTGCGTTATTCTGCTGTGGGCAGCGTAACGCTCACCGTGTCCAGTTCTTTGATGCCAGTTTACCTGAAACCAAGGACCTGCAGAGAGAGAAAGAACACCACAAAACTTACCTGGAACAGCATTCTGTCTTCAATCCATCGCTGACTTCAGTTCCACTCACCTGACGGTATGAACTCCATCATCCGGCACCGCATGCATCCTGGAATACCATACACTGGAAAGAGGAGAAAGAAAGACAGCATTAGTAAGCGTTTACTGATGTTTCCTCACGAATGAAGAAAGCCACACAATTCTTACCTGGGTAGTCATCTCTAAGTCAGTATCATTGCTGGAACATTACGGCACTCGGCGAGGAACATCGTAACCTGCAAGGAGAGAAAAGACACAGGTTAGCAATATAAAAGGCGAAAAGGCGATGCGCATTGCGCATTACTCACCGGACAGCATCGCGCACAACGTGCTTTCGCCTACCGGCCCCATGCTCATCTTCAAACTGCTTAACCCCACCAAAATACCTTTCCATACCTAAAAGGAAAGAAGCAAGACATTATTATTCGAACTAAGAGGAACATAAGAACTGCATATAAAGACTGTAAAGCAGCAAACCTACGGAGTCGCAGCAGGCCTGGACTCCCACAGGGGGGCTTGCACAAGTGAAGTCGCTGCTCGCCCCTCACATCTGCGCGCCCCTGCGACGAGGCGCAGGATGGAGAATCCACCTTTTACAATATTAAGGTGAGGAGAAGGCCCAAGGGGGAGGAAGGAGTTGAGGCCAAGGGAGGTGGGAAAACAAAGACAATCTGGTATTGAATCCAGCTCTCCTATATTGCAGACCTATCTTTAATCAGAGGCCTTACCAAGGGACCGGGAGAAGGTTTGAGAGTGCAAATCATCCAACCAGGGTTGGGTGGCGTCCCCGTGGATACAAGGTGAGCGTAACACGTTTCAGCAACTCAGCATTAGCCACCCCCACAAGTGTCTGTCAGTACGATTGCTCAAGGAGACACTTTGTTAGTGACTGGGTTCACTTAGCCATCTGCATGGCAGGTAGACTTTTTTGGATCCCTCTGGAGATTGTTCTGCAATAAAGTGCTAGCACAGTGTGCTGGGGGTGTCTAGATAGTTCAAATTTCCTAAAACGAAGGTTAGTCCTCCTCCGCAAGGCAGCTTCATCTGTTTAGTGATCCGTTTTCTTTGCAGTCTAGAGTCTTTCTCAAGACTTGGTGTTTTAGTGGGTCCTCCTTCGGTTGCTTTATGTTCCCCTAGGGGTTTTATCAACCATGGGGGAGGGGATAGGTCCAAGCACCTAGAGTTCAGGCATCACTAGGATGGGAGCAGTTGGATGCAAGATAAGTTTCTCTTTGCCAATTTTGTCTCTTAAGGGTCAGGTTTATGTAAATATCTCCCTATGGTCATGATAGCAGAATTCCTTTTTTCAGGGGTTCAGGGGGTCTGAGGGTCTCCGTCTTTACGGCTTGACGAATTTAGCTCTTCCTGGTTTTTTTTCAAGGATTTGGGGAATATCTCTGTCATCAGTGTCCCCTGGTTGGGCTCTTCTTAGTAAGGATGTTATTTAACACTTACCTGCTGGGTTTCAGGTGTAGCCCCTCTCTTCCATCCTGCTTCTGCCTCCAGAAGACAATCTTTTTCTGAGTTTAGAAAGGCTTACTGGTATAAAATGGTGTACTTAAGGACAGAACCCACTCCTCACTGATGAGGTCCAATAAGGCCAAAACATCTGGGGAAGCTTGTGGTATCGTATAGAAGGGATGTGACCAAGCAGGACTTGGGGTACACTCTTCTGGGTGCACAAGCCCCTCAAGTCTTTTGCTTTTTAGCTCCACCAAAGCTAGGTGGTCCTATAACATGTTAATAAGGTGTCCCTTTGACTCCCTCTTAGGCCTTCTACCAAAGGATTGCCGTTCCAATTCAGTTTCACCAGGGTAGTGATGTGATGTGTTTTGTTTCTATTATGATTCCTTTCATCTACACATGGGATGGAACCAACAATCCTTGGGGGTACAATTCTTTATCTCCAGAAGAATTAAGTGTTTAACTTCTTTTGTTTGTTGTCTACGTACCATAAGTTGGTATGACTAAGTGTTTTAAATGTTTGATGTTGAAGACAAAAGAGCTTATTATTCCTAAGTTTTCTTTTGCCTATTACTATAGGAAGACTTTTGTCCGGTGTTTCCCCCCGCACCCCTCTTTTTAACCAGTTGGTGACTGGTGAGGAGCGCTGGAATTGGCACATCTTCCTAGTTCTTTGCAGTTAAGACTGCTATGCCTTAGGACAGTTATTGGGGCAGCTCTGCCTGGGGGAATACTTTTGCAATCAGTTGATTGGTCAAAAAATAGAAACATTTAAAAACACTTCTTCTCCCATTATTATCTTGGTATTGTCACTATTGTATTGATCATGTTGTAATTAATATGATGCAAGGGCTTCAAACTTACATAATAGGAGCCTCCTGTCTTGCTCCTAATAACTAAAGGGGGGGTTTAAATTCTATTAAAGACAAGGAGGCGAGTATTATCCCACCCACCCACCCTTGTGTATAGACAGGTGTTTCAAGAGGGAACATTCTTCAGTTTGTTGTTCTTCCCATCCACCCACCCTTCTTTGTTTGTTGTTCTTACAGCTTCTGGCTGAGATGTTCTTTTGAGGAACGTTAGTAACAGTTACAAGATGTGGAGAGTGTGATCCGAGAGCTTCGCTGGATTGCGTTATATTCTGGTCTGTGCAGTGGACGTCTGGTTCAAGACAGCTACAGAAAGAGGATTTGGGATTGGAGTAAAGGACATATATAGAGGAGAGTCCCTGCCCATTGGTCTCCTGCAGGGCATGACCTGTCCTCCATGATGGATTGGGGAGTTTTCCCTTACATTGTATGAACTCTATTTAGTTCTGTGTTTCAAACTGTTTTGTTTGTAAAAAAATGTCTTTGCTGCTGTGGTTTCTGAGTAAAGATTGTAATGCATAATACTCACCTCCTTGTCTTTAATAGAATCTAAACCCCCTTCTCATGCTAGTGAGGGGGATTCTTTATTAATGTGCAGGATTTCCCTTTGGTAAACTGCTTGGCCTGAAGCACGTGTGAAAGAATTCTACCTCGACTGGCGCAGCTGAAGGCTGACAAGGAAAGAACAGCAAGACAAGGAGGACTCAATAGAAACAGGCGTAAGGGAGTCTCCTTCTCCTTTTCGGACAATTCCAGCTCAGGCTCCTTGTCAGGAGACCAATCTAACTCCAGAGGCAACAATCCCAACTTTGGTCCATTTCAACCACCCCCCATGATGCCTTTTTTAGGCCAAGGGGGCCCCAGAGGCAGATACTGGGCCCCCCCTCTGCAACCACAAATGCCCTTTTTACAACTTTCCTCCATGGAATCAACCCAGCAGGAGACACAGGGGCAACAGAAGACGCCAGTTCTAATCCCCATCTTCAACCTTTCAGGCTTCCCATTATCCAGAGAAGAGACTTCACTGCTGGCCAAAGGGTTATCCTTTGTACCCACCAACAACACAAATTGGTTTAAACCTGCCAGTGAACTCTCAACTTTCTTTCGAACTATCAGGAGAAAAATCTACTTCAAGGACAAAGATTGCTCACCTGAAGCAGAAGACACAGGTTTGAGACCTAAACGTGAATTAATTCAATCCCAGAGACAGTGATATTCCAGCATCCTTCCTCACCTTTGAGAAGTGCCTAAGACAAGAAATCAAGAAACTTAAGACATCTAAGGACCAGCAGAGACAAAATCTGTCAGCCAATGAACACAAAGCCCTAAGGACCCTTTCAGAAAATACTGACATCGTCATCAAAATGGCAGACAAAGGCGGCGGTATTGTGATACAAAACAGAGACCAATACATCCTTATGGTCATGACCCTACTCAATGAAGGTAATAACTACAAGAAACTCAGAAAGGACCCGACAAATGTGTTGAAATTAAAAACACAGGAAATGACCAAATTTGCAGTGGAAAGAAACTGGATAACGGACAAGGAAGAGGCATTCCTCAATACCACTGAAGGCAGGATTCCAGCTTTTTACGCTTTGCCTAAAATCCATAAAAACAGCACCTCACCCCCGGGCAGACCTATCGGGTTGTGGTTCTATGTTAGAACCCATATGCAAATTTATCGAATTTCTTCTGAAGCCCCTGTGCCAGAAAACACCATAATATCTTAAGGACACCATGGCCACTATCGCTATCTTTGAAAACCAGCCCTTCAATCCTACCAACGAAGAACTTGTCACGATGGACATCAGAAGTCTGTACACCAGCATTCCCCAAGACAAAGCGGTGGAATGCATTAGACAACACCTGACTGCACACATGACCCAGAGAAGAGTACCAGCAAACTTCATAATAGAACTATTGGAGTTTGCCCTCACCAACAACTACTTCTCATTTAATGATATATTTTATCTACAGACATGCAGTACCGCAATGGGCGCGGCCTTCGCCCCCAGTCTAGCCATAATTTACATGGCCGAATACGAGAAGAGTTTCATACTTAACAATGACAATCCCTTTCATGAAAACATCCGTCTTTGGTACAGGTACATTGACGATATCATCTTCATTTGGCCTGGTAATAAACAAGAATTAAACATCTTTCTGACATGGATCAATAACCTAACCCAAGAAATCCAGTTTACTATGAACAACAATAAAGTGAAGATTAACTTCCTTGACCTCAATATCTTGGTGACAGATGACAAAATCACATGCTCCACCTACAAAAAAGATACAGATAGGAACACGACACTGTATTACAGAAGTCACCACCCTAAAAGTCTCTGGGACAACCTGCCCTATGGGCAATTCTTAAGGATTAGAAGAAACTGCACAGAAACTAATGACTTCAGAATCCATGCCACCGAACTACAGAAAAAACCTGAAGATAGGGGATACCCTAAAATATTGCTCAGGAACACTATGAAAAGAGCTCTTTATACCCAAGAGAAACACTGCTTATCCCAAAAGCTCACAACCAGTCCACTGAAAATCCTATGTCTTTCATCTCCACCCTCAACACAAACACATCCCAACTGAAGGGGATTATCAAAAAATGAAGAACCACTTCCCAGGATGGCCCTCAGAAGATCGAAAAAACTCAAAGACCTCCTTACTCATGCCAGAACCAAACACAAAGATTCCCGTTCCACCTTATGGAATATGCGGGAGATACGAGGACATCATCCCTGTGGGAACTGTGCAGTTTGCAATCAAACTCGGAAAATAAGATCTTTCCCCATAGAAGACAAAGTGGGAATTACGCCACTTTTCCAATTATAAAACACTGAGCGTCATTTACCTCATTGAATGCCCTTGTAAACTCAGATATATAGGGCAAACCTCTAGACCAGTCCACAAAAGGATTGGAGAGCATAAATCCAGGATTTGGTGCAAAACGCACAATGCACCCCTCGTCTCCCACTTTCTTGAATTCCAGCATAGCTTTGACTCTTTCAAATGGCGGGCGATTGATAAGGTACCAGATTCTTCCAACAGCACCAATGCCCTCAACTTCAAAGAGGCCTGGTGGATAAACTACAAACCACCACCAAAGGGTTAAATGAGCTCACACCCTTTGAATATCTTTAAACATATTCCTATGTCCACTTCCTTAAGTGGAGCCATCTGCTCATAGGTTTCCCTGCATCTATCCAGATACATGCCCTCCCTACACGCAATCCACTTTGCCTTTCCACTGCTTCTATTCAAGTCAGCTTATGACTATTCCGTATTTAGGATGCTCCCAGTTATACCAGCTATGATAACTCTTCCCCACTGTTACCATCCCCGACAACACATGAACATACCACAGTAAGGGTGCCTGCAACTTTACCAGGAGTGGTCATTCGAAGGCCACCTTTCTCCGAGCGTTCTAACTACGGCCCATCTGCCACAGAGCAGCACACTGAGGGGTTCGGAAAACGCTACATACAGCGCCCTCAGTATGTCCTTTTGCACCACCGGAGCAACACGGCCTGTGCCTCTAGCTGCATCGTACACGTACGTGCACGGCTAGCGTCATGGACGCCATGGCAACGCAGCTCTGGGACACAGACGGACGCGAGTTTCCCTTTCACTCGGACCCAGAGCACTGAATAACCGCATTAACAAAGGTTAGTTTTTGGATCCTTCAAGGATCAACCCATGGACCTTTCCTGTACTACGATTTCCCATCCACGCTGATTTGTGACTGAGCTATTGCCCTTTTGTTTTTGTGCATTTCTTCAGGTTCCAGACCTACCGGCTGGCGCCTGTTTGATCTCTACCTTGTGAATTTACACCACCAGCATTACTAAGCGGCAGTATCCGATCATTAAGGTACTCATTTTACTTTGCCATAATGTACACTGACAGGCTCCCTTCTTTAGGCCACATCTACCATTCGTTCATTTAACCAGGAGCTCTATCCCTCTCTTTCTGTATCCACAGGCCACCACAGCTTGACCCAACATCTCTTCCATGGAGTCTACCTTCCAGCAAGCTGTGCATACCACCATTTTGCATTTTCCCTACTAGCACACAAGGTTAGTGCACAGGGTCTTAGGCCCACCCCTTAGAAAATCCTTTTACGGAGTTACCTCTCTTAAATCTATTCTAAGGCATGATCCACTTTCTGGACCATCTCTTATTATACCATCATATTGTTTTTACCTCTAGGGAGACCTGCTTACACCCGGCCCCACAAGAAGGATGCAACACCTTTCAGCCGAAACGTCAAGGTCATGTTCGTATTTAAACCACTATGAACCATGACCCCAATTAGTACCACTACCTTCATGTTGACATCGACCAGTGTTCTGGTTATCCCCTCTAAACCAGTCTACACCAGACCCTATTTTTAAGGTTTTTCGATCAAGAAGCAACCCACTTTGATTCTCTCATGACATTGTTTAATTGTCTTTTTACATTGTTCTAGACTAATATGATGTAATATTTAGCCAAACATTGTACAGGAGAGAGCACACCACACAACTGCCTATAGGTGTTTCTAAACACACTGCACAACTCACATTGTGCGTTTTTGAATTTTGAATGATCAACACCTTAGGACTCTGCTTCCAACTCACCTGAAAGTGTGCTATTGAGTGTCCACTGGTTATCAATTGTATATTCACTTTTGAAGTTTATATATACAGAATACTTGAATAATCTGTTATTTGATCTAATGCAGAATGCCTGCTTATTTGTTTATTTTCTGATTTGCTTTCCATTTTAATACCTACATGTGTGGCCTAATCAAAATAAAGGCAACGGTAGTCTCTTTCCAGTAGTGGGATTATTACCTCTGTTGAGATGTATCACTACTAAAACTTGGAGGTTCTGAATAATCACTGCAAAAATTCATTGCAGTTCGCAAACACTCGAGGACAGGACAAACCCCCCGTACAAAGAAGGCAAGGAGGGGCCTGTTTTTATATAATTAATCCTGCTACACTTCCCTTCCCTGTTTAATTTTCGCACCTCCATGCAATTCAATTTGCCCAGACAATAGGTCCACCAGTGGATAACAGGGAGTCATGTCGTGTTCACTCTTAGTCTCTCATTTGTTGGGTGTAAAGCCCCTGAGCGGGGGTACGTGTAGAGTTTATGTGGGGAGTATGTTTTTTTGCTTAATAAAGGAAGTGCCATGTGAAAGCGTGGCATCAAGGTTCTGCTTCTGTAGGCAGCAGCTGGTGCTACACTATAGTCTTTCCCTCTGCCCATTCCATCCCATCCCATCAGTCTCCAAAACTGAAAAAGTGGGTCTTATTGGGAAACTGAACTAAATCGTTTCATGAGTGCAACCAAAAACAATTAGCTGTAAGTGAACCAGGAGGCACAGCCATTCCCCCCTCCAACCATCCTCCCCTCTACTTCCACCCAGACAGAAACAGAAAGCATCCATTGCATTCTGCAGTGCTAGTAAACGCACTCAGATAACGATCAAATAAATAAGCATATGGAAACACCTGTGAATCCTCAATCAACCGACCAAGGCCAATCGAATCTCCATCCCATACAAAGCAGCCCTCGACTCACGGTCAAAAAACTGAGCACGAAACGTTAATCAACATTTCTACCCCGCCTGGAGCTTGCTGAGGTTTCACGGACCTTGATCGGAAAGGGCAGGGTCACTTCTCTCCTTGTCACCCTCTCTGTATTGGAATCATCCAAAAAGACACATAAAAATTGCCTGAATGTGTGATCTGGCCAAATTTCAGCCATTTGAAAATTCTGAACGGCCGAAACGTTCAACCAAATCACACATTTGGTGCTGGGGTCTGCAGGGGTATCCCCTGCACCCTTGCTCCCTATATTATGAGCGGGGGTTGTGGGTGTGTCCCCCATAGCCACCCAAAAAAAAAAAAAAGAAAAGACTGCAAGGGTGTCCGCCGTACCTTTGCTCGCTATATTGTGAGCAGGAGTTGCAGGGGTGTCCCCCGTAGCTGTCCCAGAAACAAAAAAAACCCAAACAAAATCGAAAAGACCCTGCAGCACCAGTTCCCGATCACGGAAGTGAAAGGAAACATGCGTTGCAGGGACCAGCAAGTCAAAAGCAAGTTAAATAGGAGGATGGGGGTGCGGGTGGAGGTGTGTTGGAGGTGTTGATAGGGTTGTGGGTGGGGGCGTGGGTAGGGGTGTGGGCCAAGTCTGAAATGTTCAGGGGAGAAAAGACAGAAGGTTATTTCAGAAAAAATTATCTTCGTTTTTTTCTCCCTCAAACATATGTAACTCAGTCTTTCAACCCCGATCCTCAGTATTTGCCGTCTTTCGCCTCCTCTTGAACTGCCGTGCTGATCTTCCCTCATGTCGTGCAGTTTGCCTTGCTTGTCCTGTGCTCGTGTGCTCCACCTTTTATCCCGGTGGGGAAGGGAAAGGGCCATTGAGTGTCTGTGGTTCTGGTCAATTGCCGGACTTTGCCAGGCCCTTGTATTGGGACATGTCAGGTAAACTGCTTTGGAATTAGTCTGCAGTCTTCCACTAGGTAAGAAATGATTGTGTCAAATTGGGGGGTTTTGTCACAGGAAATTATACTATTTGTTCTAGGTGGGTTGTTAAATTCAGAAGGGTGGGATTGGTAGGGTTTGTGAAGCAAACGGGAATGATCGAGATTATTATCACAAAATGACCAAGGGGGTTTGTGGGAATGGTAGTGTTTTACCTGGGAAGGTTGGACATGCAGGAAATGATAATCAGAGGGACGGGAAGAAGAATGATTGGGAATATCCAGGTAGAAGACAGGATAGCAAGGATTCTGGGAGTTCTGGTTCCTGATGGGTTTATCAGATGCAGAGGGGTTGTTGGCTTCTAGTAGGGGAGATCTATTGGGCATAAGGGAGGTAGATGTAGAGCAGCCCATAAAAGCTATAGGGATTTTGTCCTCCTCACCTTCTTCCCCGGTAAAATACTGCATCTCACCTGGGGTATTACCCCAAATATGTCCCTAGGTTCCCCTGCCCAGGTGATCCTGCCTTGCTCGTCCACCCCCCGGGTCGGGATCTGAGAGCGCCAGCCCTTCCCTGGGGGACTCCCGAGGTCTACCTGGGAGAATACCCTCTGCTTCCTCACACCCCTGCTTCCAATGTTGAGGACGGGAGGGACACCTGTGCTACCCCCGAGGCCGAAGATACCGAACATGGGGCGTGGGACACACCCCCGCGAAACCCCCGCTCTTCATGTTCACCATTTTCGGATTCAAATTTAAACGCACACATTCGAACTAATGGTACTGACCAAATTCCGTCAAATCTACCATTCGTTCAGATTTGTGGAATCAATTTTGGTAATACCATTTTTTGTATAGTATCATTACTGGAATTATGCACAAATCAACTAGGAGTAGGTTCTTTTATAGGAATACTATCAGATATTGGTGCAGCAAGCATGGAAACATATGTGCACAGCCAGCGTGAACAAGTTGTTATGCTGGCATATATTGTGGGCAAAGGCATCATGAAAATGTGTTGGGAAATGCACATGTAAACTGTCTGGCTTTTAACCCAATTTTTCACAGAAAGTGTGCCATTTCAATCCATTATCCAAAAAACATTCTAAGGGCGATAACGCACCCCCCCCCCCCGGGTAGGTTCAGGGTCTCTCGCTGCGCTGGGTCCCTCTGATAGATTTCTGGGAAATATTACAGACCTCCAATTAAAAATAGTAACCAGACCGCCACTGGTTATTGATAATATAAAGAAGCAGGGTCAAGTATATGAAGAGAAGAGGGCGAGAAGCTGGGACCTTGAGGTGCTTCGCTTATCAGGTTTGATGGCATAATCTCAAAAGGGGGGGGTGTAGCTGTTCCCTCTGTAAGGAAAGAGGTGATCCATTGTAGGGCCATTTCCTTTACTCCATTATCCTCTAGTCTTTTCAGTAGGATGTTAGGACTAATGGTGTTGAAGGTAGCTGAAATGATCTGTAGAATGAGAGCACAGAGTGTTTTTACTATGCCCGTATCGAGCAAAGTAGAATTTCTTTCCTCTAATTGGCCTGAATCCGTGCTGTGACTCGTGGAGGAAGAGGTTACTTTTGACATTCTCAAAGCGGTTTATAGATTCATTTCTTGAGGATTTTGCAGAATAAAGTTATAATGTAGAGTGGCGTGTAGTTAGTTCAATCTTTTGGGTTGGTAATGGGTTTCTTAAGAGTTTGATGAAAGCAGGTTTGAAAATCAGAAGGAAGCTCCCTGCTCGATCGAGGCATTGAGCAGAACAAGATAGGCAGGTAGTCGTTAAGGTTGCTTAGTTACCAACCTATAGGTGCTGGGGAGGCACAGGTCTTTGGGGTCAACCAGGGAGCTTGCAGGGTTTTGCTAGAGTGTTCTATGGATAGGAAGTCCTGGGAGGTGAAAAGGATGAAAAGCTGTGTTGGGGTAGGAGGCTTCGTTGGTAGTGGTTTCCTCGTTGGGGTAGGCTGTGTGGTTGGTCCATTCCTGTCCAAGGGTTCTTGGTTTAGTTGAATTTTTTTGACTCCAGTGTAATGCTATGGAATCAGAGGACCTGCATCTGTGTTGGGGCCAAATAAACTTCCAGGTTTTTTAATTTAGGTTACATTTTGAAGACTTTCTTCTGTCTAGGTTACATTGATTTGATTATATGCGAATAGCTTTTTGTTTGCTTCGAAGAGTTCAGTTCTGTAGACCCGTTTGTTGGAATGTTGCTTCTTCTCCAGATTGTTGTGAGATTAGAGTTTTCGTTTTTCTATTCTAATGGAATTGAGCTTGGGAGTAATATTTGGTGACTTGCTTCTCTTGTGAACCTTTTAATGGTCCTATGCTATTTAGGTTGGTATTTATGCAGTTGTGGATATGACAGAGGTGGTCATCCAGTGTTCTGGCCTAATGCGTTTGGTTATTTAGACTTTCTGTGAGGGTGTCCGTTTGGATCCCTTTCGATGGTCTGGTTAATGTTGGTGGTCCTTTGGCTGGTTCCGTGAGTGATGGTGCTTCAGTGAAGGTGAACGAGATGCATAGTTAAATGCTCAGTGTAGTGTTCCAAGGTTTTAGGAGAGTGATTTTGTAGCCAGGTTACCCTCTTCGTGAGCCAGATGTTAAAGTCTCCAAGTATGTCGCGATGTTGGTAGCTACAGGAAGGAGATTTGTATACAAGATGAAAAGTTGTGCGAAATAGGGCAGATTAAGCAGAGTGATCCACAGTCCAGATGTTGTTGCAGATTGATGTTTAACTTTGATGGAGTCACTGAATAAAATGCATCCTCCTCTCCTTGCTGTTCTGTTGACAAAACTGAGCTTTTAGCACATGGAAATTGTTTTGTGTACACTGCTGAGTGGTCCTCAGATAGACTGATTTTTGTGATGGAAAATAGTTCCTTTTTTTGTTCTTGCCTAGAAGTCCAAAGATGTCAGAAGTATGGTTGTTAATAGAGTGCGCTTTGATGGGGAGACATAGTACCAACAGTTCCGTTGTGGTTTCTTTGTGTGGAGTGACGACAATGATCGGCTTGTTCATTATTTGATGCTTGCTTATCTGAAGATTCTTAGTTGCTCTCGTCCTCCTCAAAGCGGCTGAATAGAATAAACTTGCGCCAAGTGAGGGATGACAGTGGAGTGCTGTATCGCTATGTATGGTGTGATCAACCTGGACTCCTTGAGTGACATGCTCCTGGAGGTATGTCTGTTTGGCGGTAAAGGTGGTCGAGGGCAAGGTTTTAGGGATGATGTGCTTTATATTGCTTCTACTTCGTTCAGTGTGTGCTGCAGTCATGAGAGTTGGTCATCAGATGCTGATGTAGGTTGCTGTTTGAGTAGTGCAAAAAACTATTGCCTTTCATCCAACTACACAGTATTTTACCATTCAGACTGTTCATCCATCTTGTTTAGAGAAACAGGCCAGACATGATCGGGCCTGTACATGTTTCCTGTGGGTATCGTTCATCTATTCTTTTGCTTGTTCAGCAGTAGCAGCACAGGGCAAGCAGTTCTTATCCTGTCATCTCATTGCTTTGGGGGGCTTTGCATGTGTTCCAGAACATTATTTTTTAGTTGAACTGTCTCATATTTCTAACAAGATGTTGTGGTTGACATGTTTTCGGAACAAGTGTAGCTCCAGTAGGTCAGATGTGACCATCCGCAGTACAGTGAGACTTGTGAAAGGCGCAATTAAGATGTCTTTCTAATACAATGCTCCCATCTGCTATTTGAGGCTGAGGAACCCATACATGCCAGATCGATTGCATTGTTAGTTGCATTGGAAGCACTCTGTACATGTTCATGTACTGCATTGTTGAAGGGCATACGCTCACATTGATGAGTCTTGTAGACTAGAAGATGCTCTTGCACTGCTACACGGTGAGCATTTGTTGCATCACTGCACACAGAAATTCCATGTGAGGTTAAACACTTGAGCATCAAACTATTCAGTGTCTCATGATCTGCATTTGGAAGAGGACCCGAAGACCAGTGTAAGGACAGACTTATAACCCTGAGCACTATTGATTAGCATCAGTCAGCTAATAGCACATGCATGATTATCACTTTAGAAACTACGGAAGATGGTACATGTGTGTCGCGGATGCACGCGGGCACACACAGACACACGCGCATGGGTAATTCTGATGAACCGACTGACTGTTTGGCATATGCTTTGATGTTCTTAAATAGAGAATCCGCTTTAGTCGGAAAAGAAGAAAGGGGAGCCTAAAGAGGGACAGGCACATGCCCCACCTCAGCCGTGTGCCTGCCTGCCTGCCAAGGTTAAGAAAACCCCCCTTGTTCTTGTCATGTGATGGGGTCCTATACCGATCAGAGCAGTGTAAACTTTATTGACTTGAAAGTTCTGCAGGCCACATCGCTACTCTAGCACTAGACTCGGTTAAAAATGGGGTCCGTTCCCTTTAGAAGTGTTGCCCCTTCATTGCATGAAAAGGTGACACCCTGATCTTTACATAGAGTGGTTCACCATGAGTTTTGGAGTTTGGTAAATTAGTTTCAAGCGAGTACTTTATTAATCCCCTGAAAGACTGGATGGAAGTTCATGGAATCAGGGAGGAACTACATTTTGCTGTAAAACTGTGGAAACAAGAAATGTTTGGTCGTTATCCTGGGTAAATCCCTTTACTTCCCTGTGTTGCTAGAACCGTGTGCACATTATACAAGAAGCCTTGCTCCTGCGTGGCTTAATAGACTCCAGTTCGTGTCTCCATGCAGGGCAAGATATAGTGCACCAGACAGCATAGTCTTTTAACCCATGCATGGCATTTTTACATGTGAGCCATAGTTCTCAAATATATAAGGAGCTCCTGCAACACTTGGTGGGTGTGAAGACTCTCTGTGGCCTGCGTCTCCAAGAGACACCAATCACTATTTGAGAGTGTGGGGGTTGGGAGGGTTGGTATTGGGGTTCTCATCACTTCATCTGCTGGGTGGTAATAATACTCTTCCCTCTTCTTATGATTTGCAACATGTGCATGACAGCAGCATTTTTATCTGGATGTAAAATGATAGAAGGTATTCCCCCTGCTTGTATGTGTGCCCGCGTGTAGGCATCTATGCTGTATAGGCACATCCCGTTCACCATTATTCACCTCGCCATCACAAGTTAGTTTTGTTAAACATTTTGTTTACTTACTTTCTAATGATTTCATTGCATTTTAGTGAATTGCTGTTGGAATCGATGAAGGGTTTCATTAAGGTTTGAACAGTTGGAGCTACCTTACACTCACTCTTATAAAGTGGACATATTGCACATCCCTTCCTATGTTCAGCATCTCTCCTGCAATCCTTGTTTGCCACTGCTCCCTTCCCAGTTGCCATTCTTACCTCCGCTCTGTAAGGCAGGAAAAGTGCGCTGGCCAAGTTGCCGGTGATCCCACTGAGGAGGTAAATGATGGAGATCCTCAGCCAGCCCGCCAACTTCTCCAGATCCCTGAGCACCGTCATCTGGAAGATCACTGACACCAGGCAGTGGATGATCCTATAAGAACCAAAGATCCTCATGAGACATCGCTATGCCTCAATTCCCAATACCAATAATAGCCACAATTAGCACACACAGCGATGATCAAAACCTCAATCATTACACATATTATTTTACTTGAACACCCTTCAGACAGGTGTATGCTGCCCACAGGATCATCACTGGCACAAAGCAGACCCTCAAGTCAATGCTTTTGCCTATGTAAAGTAGGTTGGATGGGGGGGCTTTGCATGGTGGTAGACCAACCTATTCTTCAACTTTCTGGACACCCTCAACCACTTGTCTACAATAACATTTTTTTACTCTATCCAGATTTCGGCTCTGAATGGCTCCACAATTTTACAAATCTCTCAAAACATGGCTCTCTCAAGAACACCTGACCAAGGACTAATTCCAATGGATGCACACACCGACCCACAGACCTCTCAGTACTGCGCTACTGTTAAAAGATGCCAGCCCAAGTGCTGGCTACCCACACTCTGTACAACGCTCTGCTGCTCTGGAGCTAGGTCCGCACGCTTTAAACAATAACATTATAAAATAAAATGTCGAATTACAAGACACTGCTGCAAGGACGTCACACACCACTAGTAAAATCTTCCAAATATACTGAGCATAAAGATGCCAGAGTGATGAGTTGTGCACAGTACACACATAAGGCTGAAAGGGCTCAATATCTGCAAATTGTTCCCCATGATGTTTGTGGATCTGTTGTGCCCCAGTGACAGACTGGAGCCAGAGGTTCCTGACACACTTATCCTATCCCATGCACACTGCTGATCTAGACTGGATGGTCCTTCCATTGCTTTGCAATGCACGCAGACTGTATGCTAGATTACCAGACAACACACCTCTCTTCCTGCTCAAAACCCAGACTTTGTTTCACTCTTATGTGGACAAATGCTTCTTTTTAGTAAAGTCCTGTACCTATCTCGATTAGTGGGCCATGATGAAGAGGATAACCAGGCTGAAAATGCAGCAATTAATGCCTGCACCCTCTCCCTCCTAACATAAAGGTGGTGGTCATAGAAACCCATCCTACACCCACCAGTTGGCAGTCTGGAGAAGACACTGCACCCGGTGTGGTAAATTTGTTGCTGGGCTAACCAGATTGGTGGTCGGCAGCAATTGGCCAATAACCACAGTTACCAGGGTACTCCCCTCTTCCTTCTCTGTAGGTCCAATTGCACGAAGCGTACGACGACCTCCGTTACACCTCCATTTCCACCAACCTTACCACTGACTAGAAGAAGCCAGATGAGGGTACTCTTTGTTCACCTCTATTACGGCTTCAAGCCCGAGAGCTTCCTGCAACGATAGCTAAGTGCACACTTAGTCTCTAAGCTTGGCCCCACACACTGCAACAGCTCAGGCCTAAGCCTAGATGCCATGGCTCACTCACAAACACGGAAAACACGAAGATATGCTGCTTCAGGACAAGTGCCACTTTCGCACTGCCAATCGTGAGGAATGGGTCCAGAATCACTGTTTGTTGGGGTAATTTGGTGGTCCCTAGTGATCTCTGAGGGGTCTAGGGAGGCAGCCACACGAAATGGAGGTGCAACAAAACATTCCAGCACACACACAAAACACTGCAATGCAATGTCTCAGACACATATCTAGAACACATTCAAGGACAGTGAAAGGAAGCTATGCTCTGCTGTAAACGGTCCCCATTTGGACAAATGAAAGGCTGCATTGATTTATCAGGTATCGGAGCTCAAGTTGAACAGGTTTCAGGCCTCAGAAAACAGAGCATCGGGCCAAACTACTGTCTCAAGCCAGAAATATGTTGTAGTCTCAGGGACTGCCATTGCCAGCGGAATCACTTCAGTCCACCCATCATCCAAGGCTTAGCCCTCAGCCAGCAGATCAGTATTTAAGGTAAGAGATGCTATAAGCTTACGGCTTTAAGTTCTACAGAGTTAACATGTCTCACAGGCTGAGGCTATGCACTCCAGCATTGTCCCTCAAACTTGTGTAGAATTGACAGGAGTGCAGCAGAGGCTGCAGAGCTGCACACATCCCGCAGAGGTACCCCGTTGCCCAGACGCTGCTCCCACCTACAGTTTGCTAACAAGCAGTGTGGTCCTACACAAGGCAACATGCAATACGTAAACCCTGAACACGTCTCCCACCACCTTCAAAGTGTAGGGTCAAGAGGCGAAGAAGGCCGAGCGGAAACATTATTCGGCGAAGAATGAGCTTGGGCCAAGCCTGAAGGGGTGGTCCCATTAGTGGCCATCACCTGACAAACAAGTTCTCCCTTGTGTATCGGCATCTGGACCAAAATGAAATGAACACAAAACACATACCCTGCATGTAGGAAGAGTGACAGCCAAAGGCGGTAGAACTGGTCTGGGATTTCCGGATTTAGGAATGGCAGCAGTCCGCATACCTCGTCCAGGCAGTGTACCTGCAAAGGGAACATAGTGTTAGAGGCAAGGATCCAAAGCATTTAAAGGCTTGCTGGATGCCTTGTGATCCTGGAAATCAAAACAATCAAGCGAACATCCATGTTATTAAGGCAGTAGTTAAGCGTCCTTTAATGTGCTTAATACTCTCTGAAATCGGGGAACCCACAGGGTTGATACCTGCCCGACTGGATTGGGAGACACCGACATCTGCGGGGAGGAAATGGCTAGAGCTGGTAACTAAGGAATGAAACTGTTCCTGCAAATTAAACTTTACTCCTTTATCATACTGTACCAAAGGGCCTTTTGGAAGAGCAAAGTCCATTGTAAAGGCTTTATGTATTTACTGATAGGTGATAGAAACAGACTAACTGTTAAATAAAGGGAAACCAGATGTTTGGTAGGGAGACGTACCAGAGACTCCGGGGTCTTCTCTTCACTGAAGGAGAATGGGCAGTGGTACAAAAAGCAAAAGGGGTGATTCCTGACTTGTCAGGGCCCCTGAAAGGCTAGCAGATCTTGGACAGAATCAATCACATGTCTAGCACTAGCAATAGCAAACAGGGATTGTGCACCAGTGCCAATTGACATAAAGGATTGTCACCATAAATGGAACCGAAACATAACCAACTAAAGCACGTGCTGTTGAAAAGCTACACTGCTTCTTCATGTGTGGCACATGATGATTCAATTGTATGCATGGGCAGCGACCCGCTTCCCGCCCATTACGGAGGAGTCGCGGTTATACTGTCTAAGATAAACGTGGTTTGCCTTGGACAGTTTCAGTTCCCCAGCGTGCATGGTCAATGGACCATGCAAGGCTGGGGTGTTTTGCTTCCCTAGCCTTGCATGGCCCATTGGAGATGCAGGCTGCGGAACTGCATGTTTGAATGTGCGAGGGGGTGCTCCTGTGCCTCCCCGCAAATCCAAACATATTGGGGTGCCACATCAGAAGTGCTTCGGGGGTCCTGCAACTATGAACAAGAAAGCATGCTTTGCTTCCTGGTTTCAATTAGTGCTGCAGGAGCCAGAGTGTTCTGGGAGGCGACGTGCTTGGAGGATCAGGACCGGGGCAGAAGGTAAGGTCTTACACTGTATGCATGTGTAATAAGCGAGCGCATGGTGTACGGGTATGCATGTGATTGAACGAGTGAATGCAGAGTGTGAACTTTGGCTCAAAGAGCGTGTGTGAATGTTTGGTGAATTTGTGTGCTTGTGTTTGCTTGGCCGGCGCATTGATTCTGGCAAGGGAAGGGGACTATGGCAAGGGAGGGTGAAGCATTTTTAGCTGGGCAACTATAATAAAGCAAGTGCTATTATATGGCTAGAAAGGCATTTTGGTGCTGCCAGTCTCGCTATTTGTTCCTTAGTCATGATATTTCTTTGCTGGGCATCTTTAATATAGAGAGCATGGTAAACATTATGTGGCTAGACTTGCATTTTGGTTCAGCCAGTCGAGCCTTTTCTTACAATGGCATGACATTTGTTTCACTGGGTCTCTAAAGCATGGTAAGCGTTATTATCTGTTGGACTGGCATTTTGGTGCACCAAGTCTAGTTAGGTCATTGGCATGGCATTATTTACTGGACAGTGCCGAGAAAACAAACATGTTAATCGTTATTATGTGGCTAGATTGGCATGCTGCTGTAGACAGTTTGAACATGTTTTCATATTGTGGCATGCCATTTTTAATACAATATGTTCTTTCATGGGGGTACTGACATTTATTCCCAGAACCAGCGTGGACATGTTCTTATAGTATTACTGGAATTAATGCACAAAACAAACAGGAGTATGTTCTTCTATGGGAATACCTTTACATAGGTTGGGTTGACCCCTACTCCCACTGGTGGCTGGGGTAAGATGCATGCACATACATATGTAGGATCCACTCTGGGGAAAACTTAGTTTACACTTCTTTATGAATCAATGTGTGTAGGAATGGGTATCCACAACAGACATCCCGTGGAGCTTTTCTGACATGATGATCCAAAAGAAAAAATACTGTGAACAATTACTGGTTTCGAAGGGGCCATTATTTATTTTTAGTAAAAAAAAATTGTTTTGGTCAAACAGAAAACAATTGATATGCATGAGATTAGCAAAATACAAAAACAAAGTACACCATCAAAGCAGACAATAGTCATTGATCTATGTGACACTATATAGGTTTTCGTGAAGACATTTTCTTACATACAGGTTTATCCATTGGGACAATACCTTTAAAAAAAGGTAATAACTATTGCATAGAAAAGAATATAAATGTCCGCAGGGTGTAATACACAGAGAAGAAGGCATGGTAACGAGTTAGAATTCAAGAAAGTTGTTCATAGACTTTGTTAAGCATCTGTGTAGACAGAACCATTTACTCCATGGTTAATACATAATGTGTCTCTCCTAGCATAGAGACTCCAAGGTTCAAAATTTTTATTCCCCCAGATACAAGTCTGTCTTGAGCCAGGGTTTACCAACGTGTTCGTAAATATCTAAATGATCTATGACAGGAATCTTGGAATGAGTTCAAGGTGATCCCTGATTTGGCATGTTTCCGCGAGGAAACCTCTAGGTAATCTCACCTTCGTTAGGGCATCTTCGTGGACCCTGTGAAATACACAGGATGTGTGTTTTAGTCATATGCCAGAAATGAACAGAGTATCATTCTTAGGGGGCCAAATTGGTTGTAATGAAAACTTACCCTATAGTGAAGGGGAAGTAATAAACTCCAGCATGCACCTCCCTGTCCAGTAGGGCGAACGCGCGTGGAGGGGCAGGAAAGACTCTCAAATTAAATGTTCAAATCCGGGTAGTGAGCCGGAAAGCAGGGGGGTTGGATAGGCTCAACCGTCTGTAAGAGAAATATGGATCATGTTTGGTTAGGGAGGCTCATAGGGGCTGATGTGGTTATGGTAAATATTATCTTGGTTCCCCCGTGTGGCGTGGGCAAGCCCGCCCTGTGTAATGGGCATGCATCCCATACATGGTGGTAGTGGGTGCATCTGAGCACGAGAACTGAAACACCATCCTTAAATCTGTGGAGTGTGCAGTGGCTGCATGGATGTCCAAGATATGAACGAGGATCGAGGTCTCATTGGCACACCTTCGCTCCCTGTGAGTGACCACAAACGTGGCATGCAGTTTATGCAAGATTCTTGTGTGTGTGTTCATGCAGGTCAGTATGTACCTCCGAATTCCCCTTGTAACTGTCTTAGAACACTCACTTCGTCAGTGTGTTACTGCTGGAGGTGGAGCTCCTTGGTGATCAGAGATTGTCCATCTAGGCAGGGATAAGAAGTGTGTCAGACGAATATGGTCCTCCGATGGCAGAAGGGGCGGGGGAATAGCACTGTTGCTGGGCTATAATTGTTCTTACCTGGAGAATTAATCTGCCTGGCTCGACATCTGTAAGTGTGTAGCGTTGTCAGGGAAGCTCATTCACAAGCCGCGCATAGATATATGCAAGCCGAAAGGCAGCGAGTTAGTCCGTCATCATTATGGGAACCGGTGATGCTGCGGCGTGTGGGTTGTGCCGAGGCAGTCTGCATCCACAGTGGGCGGAGATGGCTGTGTTTCTAGAGCTGTATCACGTGTGTGTAAAGCTACCCGTTGGTATGGTAACAAGTATATATGGGAATACCGGCATATATTGTTGCAACCAGCATGCATATGTATGTACACACACACACACAAAAAAAAGGACCTTAAGTCTGCCAAAGCACAATAAATTGTCAAACATGAAATCAAATCACATTCAACTTGCACAACCCATTCATACATATAATTAGACCTCACGCAGTTCATTTGTTATCTGGACAGGGATAGAGAGAGCAGCTAACTGTCCCTTATTCCATTCACACTTACCTTAGAAAGTGGCTGTGAGTTGCCTATCTAATGAAAGTGGATAGGAAAAGAAAACCAAACTTGATAACTTTTCTTTTTAGCTGAGTGAGCCAAAATCTTGTCACCTCATAACATTCTCCACTTTTTTATGACAGTTGTTTACTGAAAAGAGTTTTTAATCTTAAAGCAACCTGTCTCAGTGGCTGTACATCAAGTACATGCATCAAAATCGTGCCACATATTGGATGAATCCTGCAGAATCATCACTGGACCCCAGCCTAAAATATCCTCCCTGGTTTCCAGGGGAAGGCAGCCGCTACCGGATCCTTACCTGGGTGTGGCATTATGAGGACTATCACATGGGAGGAGATGGCTTTCAAGGGGAAATTGTGACTCCTTTGGGAGGGACGCTGTATTCATCCTCTTATGAGGACATCATAATTCCCAAATACTTAATGGCCTGCTGTCACTGCACACGTCCCTCCCATGAAATAACCTAAAGAACATTCTATGAAGAATCATCCAGGCAGAATAAGGTTTCTACATTGGGAGTTCATTAATTAAATGGAACACCTTCTAACTACCTAAGACCTTGTTTAGGTAGAAGTGCTAACCCCAATGTTAAATCACAAACCGTTTAAATACCACCTACTAACTCTGATAACTCTCAGTTCATAAAGCAATCAAAACTAAATGAATGTAAAAGACCCAAAACCACTATGGACTTCAGGATCCATAATGCCTGTGGTACTGGGATGAGGAAGAGGGACCAAGAGTTAGTAAAGATCAGAAGTGCCATTAAAACCAATGTGCGGTCTAGTTGTTGTAAACCAAGGCACCCAAGCGAGACATGTAAACTTGAAAATGAGCCCCAGATAAGCGATGCAGAAGGAGTAGCATAAGCAGAAGCTGTCTGTAGCGAGGCCGCCAAAGCAGGAAGAAGAATGCCAGTAAAAGCCGACGTGGGAAGAGAAGGCAGGCGGTTTTGCAAAGTGCAGGAGCAGAAGCAGTCATGGACGGCAGCGGGGAAAGAATCCCGGTCGTGTGGGAGATGTGTTCCCAACCTGACGTGAGCTGCTCCAATGTGCGGGAGGATGCAGAGACTCAACAGAGCCTATGGAGCTCCAAAGAAGAGCCGTGCAGACAGGTGAAGCTATGCAGGAGTGGTCAACGGTATGTATATGCATTTTGAAATATGTTTGAAAAAAGTGTTCTGAAATGTGATATGATGTTTTTTCCTCAATAAAAATGTAAATACAAAAAAAAGAAACTGTATGATCAGACCGCGGAAGGCCCGCTACAGCAGCCAGAATCAAAGCGGAGATGCTGAAGGAGACCACTGAGTTGGCCTGAAGTAAAAGGTAACCTCAGGGCGCTCTAAGAACATTTTGTAGTAGCAGATAACTTTGAATACCAAACCAGTAGAGTAAAGAGGCAACAAGGGCACAATTCTCCTTTTCAGAGATATCAACTTGGGAAAACCTGTAACCCTCATTGCCAGCTGTCAAGAGACTATAAAGATAATCAGCCATTGTCCAACTCTCACAAGGGACAATGGTGTGGAGAACCCTGCAACAAACATTGCCATTAACAGAAAAGAATAATTGTAGTTGTAGGAGTTTTTCTTCCTGCTAGACGAGTATACCAGGAAAGGGATCAGTTGTACTTAGTCCTGGCAGGCGAGTATAGCAGGAGAGGAACAGTCGTTTTGAAGAAGTGCGATTGTAGCAGAAAGGTGGAAAGAAACTTAAATTCATCATCCTGACAAATAGTTGGGTAACAAAAGACATTTGCTGTGCTGTCCTGACAAAGGAAGTCAATTGGCAGAATATTGTGGCATCATTATATCTGCTTTACATCCTGGGAAGAGCACTTTATGGAGGAAACCGTTGCTTGGATGTTGGTCTTTGATTTTGGAAAAAGTCACTTGTGAAAGACATTTACTTTGCCAAGTGGAAGAACATATTGAATGGAAGAGACATTTTGTGTTGAACTGTATAGAGCTTTGTGAATCAAGCTCTTTGCAAAGGACCTCCTGAATTGATCCTGAGGAAGGGAACCAAACCCTGGTCACAAGGACTAGTTTGGGGAAATCATAAGTTTTAACTTTTGCACTGTTTTGTTGAACTGAAATCAGATCTATTTACCTTGTACACTTTGGTTATATGTATTAGCGTGAGGGCCAGTTACATTTGGGACACTAGGTCATCTTTCTTTAGTTTGCTAGATAGGAACCTAACCTTCTCATTAGGATAGGGACAGTTAGGCGTTTATCGAACCATCTTCATTTGAATAACAATGGTAAACATTGAGAAAACGACAACATTGTGTTCGTCTCACATTTCTAACTCCTCACAATACCCAACACACAATACTGCTATACAGAAAACTAGTGCAAGCCCAACTTAAAGGACAAGCATAATGACAGTAATAACCACTTAGTTAAAAAGTATGGGAACTCAAAATACCATCTCTGGGAACTTCACTTTATGAGCCTGATGGTCTGGCTCCATAAACCATTAGAAAATATATATGTTTGTAAGTACGAAGACCAGTCAGATCAAGGGGTTCCCCTCATCAGATATAGCCTTGTATAGAGTACAACATCAAGTTGCCATCTCTACAAACGTGCCAACTCAAATTTAGTCCAGGTCACCTGCTTCAGGACAGTCTTCTCTATGTCGCCTTACTTGCAATGAGTGCCAGGTATCCTGCCACAAAGCCACAATCAAGATAAAGTGGCAGTAAGGTTTTCAAATATTACAACCCTTACCTCAGATGGATGTCAATTTTTCAGAGTTATTTTATAGCAAAAGTTAGCATCTCAGATCACTATTCATTCATAGCGGCAGCCGAGTGGTGCTGGTAGTACTCTCTCACACTTTATATGCGGCATCGCTTGTTCCTCTTACAGCCAGCATGAAAAGGTTTTTATGCTGGGATATATTGTGGGCATAGGCATCATGAAAATGCTTTGGTAAATACTCCTATGCACTGTTGGTGACTTGCAACTATTGGGCTTTTTCATGAGTTACCCTATAAAAGAAATTACAAGCTTTTTACCCAATCTTTCACTTAGTGTGCTTTAAAGTGCACCATATTAACCCATTATTCAAAACCGTTTATCTGGGGGAGAGCAACCCCGAAACCTCTTTGGTTAGTTCAGGCTCCCTCGCTACACCTGGCTGCTGTGCCATATTTGTAGGAAATATTAAGGCCCCACCAATTAAAGCAAGCATTGGCAATGCCAAAAGTTTTGGCTTTTGCAGAGACATGGGAAAGGCATTTGCGAGGCACTACCGTAATAGTACTAAATGGCAATTAACAGTAGCAGATGCAAAATCGTGCAAGTATCTGGTATGAAGGCATCATGCAGTAAGACACAGACAACAGATAAACGTTTCTAAAAATTGCCTTGTTTTTCTTTTATGTCAGGATGGATTAAGGCCTAACTTGCCTATGCGAAGGTGGGATTTCCCTACCTAAAGTAACTAAGGATAGTCTGTGTCATTAAGTCCAACTTAAAAGTCTGTGTCCAGAACCTAGATTTGCCCGCACAACTAAAGCAATACATTGTGTAGGGATGTCAGCAACAAAAGAAACAGTTTTGCAAATAAAGTTGTGAGCTTCTTCCAGCTACTGGCTTGCTTTCCAGCTTCCCTTTCCTCAAGTTCAAAACAGTTCCAAAAAGGTCTCAGGGTTCCCTTCCCCAAGAAGTCAGCTCTTCCAGCTTCAAAACTACAATCAGTTCAAACATCTCTTTGCTTTCAATAACAATTTCCAGTGTAACTTTGTAACCATCCAGGCTTTGCAATAGTTCATACAGATTGTTCTGTTCTTCAATCACTTCAGCACTTGTTATACAATACAACTTCTGTATCTTGGCTTTTCCTTGGCTCTTTCCAAGTAGAGGTCGTTCGGACTAGGCGCAGTTGTCGTACCACATGGCCCACCCATTACAGGTCACACAACCAATAACACTTAGCACTTTGTTATACTTATTTGTTCCCTTAGGACTTTTTTGCCAACAAAGGTTTTCTCTCTTTAAACCTTTGCCATTAATCAACATTCAATTCTGTTTCTCCTTGACAGTCTATTGGCTTTGCCACAACGTGTATTTCACACAACCCATTCCGTCGTGTTCATCCTTTTCCACCACCTTGCTTTCAACTTGACCATTAAGGCTTATTACTCACGTTCCACTCTGTTAAGTGCTCTTTACTTGCTTTCCTTATGTTCATAAGTGCTCATTGCTTTGCTTTCATTTGTACTCTTTCTCATACACTTTTCCCATCTGTCTTTCAGTTCAGTATTCAATAATTCTGGTTGCATCCTTAAAAGTACTTTGCAGCTTGTTCGGTATTCAGAATTCCTCAATTCGGTCTTCAAACATACTTATAAGTTTCGGTGCATTCAGCATTTTCAAATGCCCCTTTTCCCACCCCGGTATGGGTGATCCCTTTCTCACACTCACCGGTGTACAGCCGCTCCTACGGGCGTCTTCTTTCTTCTGTTCACCTTCTCCTCACTCCGCTTGTGGTCTTCGCGAGCTTAAGAGAGCAGCGCTCACTAACTTCGAACATTGCTGCAGCGGCCTGCGGCAGTCTGGAGCCTTCAGTGTCCCACAGCTATGGCTGTGGACACAAGACACGGGGGACGGCAGGTGTCTTGACTCTCGTGTGGCCCGTTCAGGCCCCGGCGTCTCTCTCACCCGTCTGTAACACACAGCGTCCTTTTAACCGGCCCCTTTTCATCCTGCTTCAGATCTGCCAGCCTCATCCATCTCTACATTGTGATTCTTCTCACGGTGGTCTCCCATTTTATACACCTGTGTGTCTTTAACAGGTTGCAGGTGTAAGTCCTTTGCATGACTATAGCTGAATCTATTAGCAGGACATGCCTGACCATTCCAATGGTATTCCTCCATAGTCCTCTTCCCAGTACCAACGTGGTGTGAATGAATGGAAGGGTTCACAACTCTTAGTTGCCTCCTCCTCGTCCCAGTCTTAAAGGGAAATTATTGGGGGACAGTTTGTATGTATGAAAGAGGTACAGGTTGACAACCTATGAAGCCAGAGGGAGAGGAGGGTTCTTTCTTACAAGGGAAAGGGGGATACAACGTCTCACCCAAAGACACCCTCTCCCCACGCCACAAGGGTCCTCCATTCAGTTGATCCTCCCTCGCATATCCACCCAAGTATCGGGATCCAAGCATGATGGCCTTTCCCTTGCCACCTGAGAGGAACATCCAAGGGGATTAGATGGGAAGATGCCCTTAGGTTCCTCACACTGGGCATTAATAACAGTGTCTATCAAATGGCCATCTAACACCTATATAAAGGCAGAAACTGTTGCATTGGCCAATGCTTGTTTTTAACAGGACTTCAGTGAAGGACACGTATACTGCCTATAAATCAAGTGGCTAAAAGAAGACCTGGTTAAAACGGCTTTATTACACCAATAGTGCATTTACACCACCAATTATACCATCAACTCTCAGAAGGCTGCTTTGAAAACACACTGGCAGCCACCTCAATTGCAAAGTTTGATGGGAACGCTTGATCAGGTGAGCTCAGATCCCAGAAGGGTGTATTTTGGACGGGGAAGGAAGTGGGTGAAAATGCCACAGGGATTAGCAGACCTTGGACAGTCAATGGGTGGGTACATAATGAAACAATACCTACAAGCATTGTGTCCCTCTTCATATGCCATCTCCCCCAGCAGCTGTACTCCAATACAATAGTTTCGGCTTGGACGTGGTGCTTTACCACCTTATAGCCAAAACTAAATAAATCACCAGCCACCACTGATTGTCTGGAGACATATTTCGCTGACAAAGCAAGTGAAAAGGTGCCGCCTCACATAATGACCAGCAGCTAACATAAGACATTTATATTGCCTCATTTATATTGCCTCAATGTAAAGCGAGTGGCACCAAAATAATGCCTCGCTTTATTCAATAACATTTCTCACCAGTTATTTGCTTCCATGAGAGAACACACAACAAACAACGCAAGGTTGCCACATGTGAACAATGTAGAGAATGCTAAAGAAAACCAATGCCAGTTGCAAACCAGGAAATCATTATTCATGTTGAAAATAACCCTAGTCTATGTATTCACCTGTGATGCTATTAATCAAAAATGTCGGCATGTGTTTAAAATGAAGCACAACCGTGCATCACCTTTTCATTTTATTGACAAGAGTTTTAATGATTGTTATTGATGCTATGTTGAACACACAGAATATTTGACTTACATTTTGTCAATGGAGTAGAAGTAAGCCTTTCATGCACATAAAATAAAATAAAAAAAAGCTTCTTTTGTTTTCTACAGATTCCAATCGGGGTGGCTTATGTTCCCATGAGACTGGCCTGGGCCTTTCGCCATGGAAAGATTTATGGTCTGCTGTAATGTTCTATAAGTGGTCTGGTTTAGCGCCATTCTGCCACAATTGGTGGCCTCGCTGCACTTGGCTATGTATGAAAAAAGATGGCATGTGATTAATTAGAAGGACAGTGGGAAAGGCAGATGCAAAACCGGTGGTGTTAATGGGTGCAAGTCAGAAGTACCTAGTTTCTGTGTGCCAGTCGGCTTTCGATGGCTTAGGCGGAAGACACTTGGGAGTATGTCATTGTAAGGGAAGAGCCCAAGATCTGATAGACTACAGCGCTTTGGGTCTGGTTAGCCACTGATGTGGGAGAGTGCAATAGGGCTAAAGTGTTTAGTATCTTGTATAATTTCTCATATCCACGTAATGGATTGTGGTGACAAAGTAAGGGGACCACCTTGGTTTCAATTGTGAATGAATACATTCATCTTAACAATAAAACACAGCCCATTCCTTGTCCCGGAATTGTGGGGTGGGACAAGAAACGGGAGTGTCAAATTGGTGACATCCAGGCAGCAAGACCATTATGTAAACGATTGCATGTGACAGGGTGAAGCAGCTGTGCCACGGGGCAGAGAAAGGTTGCACTGCAATGCTATAAGACCCATAGAAAGCTCTGGATGATCTTTGAAGACAGCCTCTAACTTGAAGCCTATTTTGGCGAGGCTGTGTACTCTTCAGTTGAGATAGCTGCACATATATCCTAGACCATCAGAACGACGTAGTAGTTAGTGCTGGTGATACGAGCCCCGGAGGAGGGGGGATGGCAGGGTCTGGAGTGAAAATGATCCAAACCATAGATTCTGTCACCTGTAAGGACATAGGCGCATCATCCCATGCAGGAACACCACCATGAGAAGGTGAGCATCTGCATGTGCTAGCGGAAATGGTCAGTATGCCAGAACGGGTCTAAAGGTTTTGCAAGACAATAGAGCACATCCCATTCAATGGAGCATCAAATGCCGGGGTCACAGAGCATCCCCATAGCGCTTTCAGTATCCCCACTGTCTTACCTGTGAGCAGAGCGTGGCCTCCTCGTGGAAATAGCCATTCATAAAGTCGCAGTACTCCCGGGTCGTGATCTCGCAACTACAAGATGTGGAGAGAGAGAAGAGAGCCCAATTACTGAACAGTTCATCCTCTACGCTCAACCCCCAAAAGGCACACACCCCTGCACGCTTCGCAACGCTAAGGCTCTTAAGACCACAAGACCACTAGACACCTGACCAGGCACACAATAGTCAACAGGCACCATTCTCCACGTAAAAAACAAAGCATCTCGACTGGCAGCGACCTCATCAGTGGAGAAGCCAGGACTTCACAGGGGGGCCCACAGGGATGCTTCAAGGGACAATACTCACAGAAACGGCATTGCCACAAGGGACAAGTGTCTCTGGATAATTACAAAAGACGACACAAAGCGCCTCAAAGCACGCAGTGAAACAGTCTGTCATAAGTGCATGGAAGTAAGGGGATTCTGGTGAGAATTCCAAACTAACAGAAACGTGGGGGTTGGGGCTCGAAATACACCCCCAGTATGCGTCTCTTTTCCAGCTTTCTACCAGAGCACGGTTTCAAAATGACACGCAACAATGGCAAGATTGTGTTAAGTGAGGACCTCTTGCCCAGGTAGAAGATTCCCCACTCAGCCCTCTTAGTCCCTGCTCCCCACCAGAGGCTGCTGTCCGCCACCTGTTTCCCTCGCATGCATTTTACAGTAGCATTGTTACTCCCCGACAACTCTGCCATGTTGAATCGGTAGTAAACAGGTTCCTAAGAACCAGTTGTCCACAAAATTGTGGCTTGCAAGTATGTGTGTATTGAAGCCAATGTTGCTGCTGGACATTGTCTTGCATTGAAATACTCCCTAAAAACGAAAGCCATTGTTAATGCTGTCTTTTGTTTCCTAGTTGAATGCACTGCACAGTCCAAATGGCTAGCTATGCTTTTGTTAAAAGAAGATTACCATTATAAGGGGGACCAAAGGCTGTGGGCATGTCTGTTATTTATAATCGGTTTAGTCCGGCCAATATTGTACATGCCTTCAGGCCACCCCTTGCACTGGGATCTGTATCTGTACCCATACAGCCCCCCATTTTTCTTCTGCACTTATCAGATATGCACGCTCACTAATCATGCACTTGCCGGCTGCACTACCATTTTTCACTGCATTTATTTATTTATTGCACTTACTATTTATTCTGATTCTCACCTCTGTTCCGCACTATCCACTTTCTTCCCCTTCCACGCACTTTGCCCCTTTTTCCTTTTATTTGGGCGTTCTTAATGTCACTGGGCCTAGTAAGATCGTTGTTTTTGTTTCTCCCTTGTTCCCCTCCCTTTGCTTGGGAGCGCTCTGAAACACTTTGAGCGCGATATAAATAAAATATCATAGTATATATCATTACTGCACACCTTACATCCAGTAATTTATCTCTGATATATTATGGTTTTTCAATGGTCTGTCTGACATAACATGAGTAGAGAACGCTAGGTAGAAAACCTGGGCCTGTTTTCAACATCACCATCTTCGGAAGATCAATAAAATCCATCAATTTGCAAAAGCCTGTAGGTCTCTTACTTCCCACAAGAGGGTGACGGCAATCAAAAAGGCTACCCAACCCATTTGTTGAATGGCTTAAGTAGAGAGTTCAAGAGCTTGAGAGCATGACATTGCAACTCTACTATGGCAAAGACAATAGTTTCATGTTCAAACAAGGAGTAGATTCACTCGCTCCTAATCCGACATTCATATGCGTTTTGTGTAAACCACCGGCATCAAAAAGGAGCTCTTCGGACCTCCAACTCCTCCAGGGTCAGTCGCTTCTCCAAGCAATGAGTTGGGCGTAGATCTCTTTCTTCGGCTGGGGCCTCCCTCTGGAACAGTCTCCCTGCCTCTCTGAAACCCGAGGAGAACCATCTTCGGTTCCGGAAGCACCTCAAGGCCGTCCTCTTTGCTTCTGCCTTCTCTTGTCCTCTCCCCTGCTGATCTCTGTCTGTTTCTACATTGGGCACCTTGCTAACCTCTGATTTCGTGCCCGGACCCCTGCCCAACCTGCTGCTTACCCGCACTGCCTCCTGGCAACCCTTGCACTTGGGTCTGTATCTGCAAACCTACAGTCCCCTCACCTGCACTTATTAGACACCCGTTGTCTGCGCTATAGTCATGCACTGCCACCCGCTGGCCGCACTACCTGTTGTTGTTTTGATCTTGTGTTGAGCACTTTCCACTCCTCCCCTGTCCCCGCATTTAACCCTCTTCCCCTCCCCTGCACTTGCGCCTTCTCAATGTCAGTGGGCCTAGTAAGATTGTTATTTTGTCCTCTCTTGTACCCCTCCCCCGCCTCGTCGTGCCCTGAAACACTTGTGTATGGGTGGGATATAAATAAAATATATCATATATCAAATATTCTTCTTAAACACCGTGGAATGGACACTTCATTTAAAGTTTACCAACATTAATTCCGCATTGTATACCACGCCAAACCTTTGGGCATAGCCCTTTCTTAAGAAACTAGAATGCTCAGATGCAAATTCTGAGGCCCGCTCTATAGATATAAAAAGATGGTAACTCTTTCTTGTCAAGTTCTGCTCGTCATTATAGCATGGAGTAGACATGAGTGACGCACAGTTGTAACACTTTGCTGGAAGGAGAACTTGCACATCTGAGGCACTAAAAGCTTTTAAACATTTAAATAAGAGAAAATGATTCCCAGGTTATCACTTTCATATTAATAGTTTATTTATATCCCATACAAAATTTAAAAATAAAAATCTCAAAGTCTCTTACTGCAATGCAGTTCATAAATATATGCCGTGTATTCCAGCCGCACTGACTCGGAGTGCTCAGGAAGCAAATATGTTTTACATGTTGACCAACAGTCCATTCCCCTGGACCCCTCTTATGGGTACCCAAAAGGCCCAACTCCGACATTTGCCTTCTACCATGTTGTGAGCAGACCTCACAGGGACAACCCTAGCCCCGATTTAGTTTGTGTGGTGCTGTTCTGTTCCCACTCATGGCTGCCCTGATCTTCGTGACATATTGGGTTTGCAAGATCGCCTTTAACCCTCGGCACGTGTTCTGCTGCTGGAAACGCGAATCCTTCAGTATTCTGTACTTCTATTGGTCGGAGTGTTCCTCGGTTTGGTGTGTAGTACATGGCTATGCTGCCACTTTTCCACATCAATACAACCTTGTGCCTCAGATTGTGTTAAAATCCTGCAAGATGAACCCCTCTGACTTCAATAGGAATAGAATTGGGGTTTGCCATTTACAATGTTCCGCTTGCATTGGACGTTAATGCACCCTTTGTGTTCACACCACCTAGCCATGGATGAAGCTATTCTAATGGTTCTCAAGAGGGTCTTGATTTGCGGATGCCCCTCCCAGTTGAATCAATATTCGGTACCACCACTGTGATGACATAATTGCTTGTACATAAACAATGCTACAACAGCTCAAGAAAGATTTCAAGAACCTAATGTTCAGACATTCCTAAGTTAGTGCTTTAATGTACTAGAGCTCCAACCAGCTGGTCACAGAGTGCCACCAAAGAAGGCCATGCTTCATAGCATTTACGTCTTGCACGTGCTCCATTCCTCCCCAATTAGGTTTGTGTTTTAACATTCACATACATATGTAAGCAAATGACGTCTGCAACATGGACCCACCCATTCTTTAGGAGAACCCGAGGCAATCTAGGTTTCCTAGAAAGTTTGAGATGGTGGGTTATTGGCATCCCCTAGTCGGCAGCTATGGACGCCAAATACAATTAGTTCAAAAGAGACTGTTATTACAGAGGCAATCCTATCATATTTTAATTTGGAAATATAAATTGAGCAGAGGGCAGATCTGCGTTTATATCATTTTGTTTTAATTAATTGAGCTTTTATACTGCACCACATCACTACTGTAATGGTCTCAAAGCACCCATCCTTGTCTTAGATCTAAGGGCGTTCTGTGTCTCAGTGAACCTTAGCCTGCTGGAGGAAAATGAAAACAGGGCAATAGAGGTGGACGGGGCATAGAAAGGAGGCTAAGAAGAGTGGGTGGATGCTTGCACTGAGGGAAAGAGCGAGTGGAGAGATGGAAATAATGAAATTGTAAATGGATGCATGAGGTCCTCGGGCTATCCTAAATAACAGGTCAACTGACATTTGAAATGTCGCATATCCAAATCATTTAGAGCCTCGTCTACGGGAGGTGTCTCTGAAGATCTCCCTTAAAGATTCGAGGCACAACATTAATAATCATTAGCAAAAAGCAGTCATTAATTGCTGAACGAGTATTAATTAGTAGTGCCTTCATATAGTATGTTCCTGGTTTCTAATTGTCCCAGGGGAACCCTGGTGCGTCATGTGTTTAGTTTGAAGAGCACTGTATGAGGGCTGATAGTGGTGGTACTGACTGGATTGATCAAGGGAGCATTGGATATCATACACCAGCATGCCGGAGCACAGTGGTTCCCACGGCCTCAGCTGGTGGCTACTCATAAAAAGTCTCCGTACAGTTAGTTCTCTTGATGTCGATCTTACCGTGGGCATCTGAATAAGAGTGGCACCAAGGAACATGCAAGAACACGTCATAATGCATACCCATCACTTCAGGGTGCTCCCACATGCAAACTGACAACTCTGGCCTTTCATCAGGCATAGGGGCGCCTGCAGCTCAATCACGCCCTTGCCCTTGTTATAAAGTAGGGCCGATGACACAGTGCTGATCACCAAATACAATGAAAGGAAAATCCCCCCCCCCAACCCACCACCCTACTGCCCTAGCAGGAAAAGATAAGACTTTAAAAGAAGGTCTAGCAGAGCCCAGGAAAACAATTGCAGAATCCAGCGAGATTAGGGGAGTACACATAGATGAGCCGAAACAACAGCACCCCTCCACAATGTACAAGCGAAGGATTAGACCCCGTGAGAGCAGGAATCCAGCATTTCTCTTTTCTAGCCGCCACCGCTTGCCCCCCTCAGATGGAGCAATGTTCTGCACCATTATTAGAGTTTGGAGAGGAAAGCCAACATCACTCTGAATATGAGAACACCCGCGTTCAAGCTGCTTACCTGCCCTTGGTCCCGATGCAGCACGGCCGCCCGAATATGTCACAGTCCATGTGCATGAAACCGGTGTGGTTATTTCTTGGCTCATATGTGCAAATCTGAAGAGGGGGCGGGGAGAGGTAAAGAGGAAGAAACAAGTTAAAACAAAGCATCTGTGGTTAAGGGTGGTCAAGCGCGTTTCCGGGCTATATTCTGAAGATTGATCCTTGTTCAGGGGTGTTCACAAGCTAGTGTCCCCCCCCACACCCTCTTCCTACTAGGCTGGGTTGAGGCTTCGGTTTGGGTAGAGCAGCCCTATTGGCCCGACTTTGGCAAAGGGCGAGATTTCCAGACCCTCTGGAGACTCAGGATGGCGGGGGGGAGGAGAGGGGAGATTCAGCCAGGAGGCAGGCTTGCCTTTACAAAGCTGGCAGTGCTGGGGCATTTGCAGTCAAGGAAATGTGATGTTCACTGCCAAACTCCGGGGAAGCAAGCATCTCTGAAATTCACACATCAAGTAGGGAGGATGTGAGCACCGGAATTAATGTATTTATTTAAGAAAAAAAGGCTTTTCTCTATCATTAGTAAAAAGGATGTGTGTAGAAGAAACCCAGGCGGGGCAACAATATAACAAGTCTGGAAGACGGATAAGCATTCATTCTCCATGGAGACCCTTACTAGATTATATGGACACTTTGAATGGTAACTCACTTTGTAATTTAAGTATATCGCTTTCAATTTCTTTTACAAAGCAGATAGCACACGGGCTACAACCATGCCAGTCAGAAACAATGTACAGCTTTTGTGCAAGACAGTAGGGCACATTTACAAGTCACGCATTACACACTTTCTATATTGAATGTAGCAAAACCCCCATCAGGATTACCATAACATGTATCGATTGGACGGACATTTTGAATACCAGTCAGGTAAGCACATCTTCCAGTGGGGAAGATTGGGAGTAGGAAGTGAACATGGCCAAAAGCAAAATGGATGAATCGATTACTTAAAGTACCAAACATGGATACACTGCTGGAGGATTGTTCTGATCATCTTTAACAGATTTACTGTATGGTTAGGTTTGACTCCAGGATGAGCTGCCTGCATTTAAGCCTTACATTGTCAGGCATGGATTAAGCAAGCGCCATCAGAGCAGCAGCTGCAGGTGAAACGGAAGCAGGACAATGCCATGAGACTGTAAGGTTATTCCTTTATTTAATAGTTAACAGCTTGGTGCCAATCACGATTACTGAACTTGATGCAGATAGATTAGCCAACGAAATGAAACATTTTCATTGGCCCGATATTCCATTTAAATGGTATGTGGTAAGCCCGAGTCAAAACTATTTTATATTGCTCACGTTTCAGGGTCATGAAGGGCAGTGAATACACGTTTGAAAATGTGGACATTCACTTGAACTTCTATTGGAGAGAGAGGGGTTTGGGGCATATTACCATTCACACATGTATGATAAATTGAGTAGGATTTAAAATGTATCCCTGGACATCCATTTTACATTCAAATTCGTTTCTTTTTGTTTTTGAAAAGCAAATGTTCAGTTACGTTGCCAACCATGGCATGGCAGTATTATATTAGTAAATTAAAAGGAGTTTTGAAAACAGTCTTATCATTTTGTTGAGACAGGAGGATAGCCACAGGGTTTTCCAACTCCAGGCCTGGATCCATGTCGGGTTTTCAGGCTACCCCTCATTGATATTCATTAACTAAATTTGCGTATAATGATTCTAAATTAATGCAAATCTTTCCTCATGAATATTAATGAGGGATAGCCTGAACACCGAGGCCCGGAGTTGGACAACCGTGCTTCTAGCACAACACACTCACTTTGAGAATAGGAAGACAGCATGCCTCAAGGTATTCAATACCTCGTCTTTGCCTTTTACCTCCCCAAGCTTTCCAGATCAATTGATGGAGTACGTCATCATGGGTAACTACAAGGGTAAAAATTAACATTGGTTACCAAGCCCCGTAAACTGGATACCCGGGCATAGTTGCACTATATAATATACCAGAATGATTACTGTAGAATTATCATTGATCTCCAATGTTACAAAAGTCAGGCATGTGCACACCTTATGAAAACCTTGGAAAAAGGTGAAGCACTGGCCTCAGGTTACCCGTCCCTGGATCAACCATAAATGAAGCCACGGGAAGGCAAAGCATTGCCGTACACACATTCACGATAATGGCACTGCAGGCGTGTTGGTGTTAGGCCATAGGAATTTCTACTTAATGATTCCGTAGCCTATCGACTGCAGGCGTGTTGGTGTTAGGCCATAGGAATTTCTACTTAATGATTCCGTAGCCTATCGACACTGGTGCAGATAGTGCCTCGCGGTCATCGTTTCGCAGATTCACAACTGTGAGGGGTTAGGTTCTGCTGCTTTGAGATGTCAAAGTGCATGAACAGGCCCAAACAGTGCTGCAGGTCACCCCAGTGCACTGCTGTTGCTTTAGTCCTGACTGAAGTGGCCTGCTGACCTTGGGTATGGGGATAGGGAGGTCTTTAGACTTGCCCAATCCGAAAAGAGGCTGGAAGGGCCGATGCAGAATCTGTCACATGTTTTACTCGCCGCTAAATATTTGGTTTGAATAAGGAAGATCGAGTATACGAAATAAGTATCCTATAGTGAAGGATACTCCCCCGTTTTATACTGTATACACGATAGCCCAAACTTTGTGTCAGGGTTGAAGTGTTCTCCCCTGCAGCCATCCCTATTTAATGATTAACAACTTCATAAATATCTTTATTCTGACCTATAACGGGCGTGCTTACAAGTATTCACTACTTTGAGGAACAGTGAGTCACGTGGCATGACCATGCCTCTGGTGCCTGATCTCCCGCCAGTGAGTCACCAGAGTGGGGAAGGAGTGAGGCGGATCTGTGAGCTTTGGACTGCATTAGATGGCAATCCATGTTAAGCAGCAAAATACATGGTGGGAAGAAAGGCACATTTGACCACCAGTTTCTATCTTACCGGCCACTTGGTGATGTCATCTTCCCAGACGTGCGGTGTGATGGAGGCCGGCTCCTCACATGTCCTGAAAAAAGAATTTTAGCATCAATCTGTAATGAGAATATAGGTCCAGCTTCAACAATGGCTCGGTCATGAGATTGCTCATCAAGTATTTACCGTCACGTCCCGTTCATTATGGAAACTGTTGCACTGCTGCTGCGTACTCTGCCACTGCATAGACTGTGCCCCTGTGTTCACATCTACCCCACTTCCTCCCTGACCGCACCACCACCAAGATCAATGCAACTGCAAAGCTCTCTCCACCCAATTCTCTGCAACTACCTCCAACCCGTTCCCCAGTTTTGAAAAGTCTCCCACTCCTGATCTATCCTTTAGAATAGCTACAAAAAGACTACATTCTCTTGCACAACCCATCACATGCTTTGTGATAAGTACCCAAATTGCCATTTACACCATCCCCTCATTTTGTCCTGTTCCTTAGATGTCCCATTGCTTCTGCCAAGGATTCCGCTTCCCGCACAACAGCTTCACCTGTACCTTACCCAACTATAGCCCTCTACACTTTCCCGTACAGTGGCCTTACATTTGCCCAATCCTCAGCTTATCCTCCGCTTCCTCATCACCACAACACGGAGCAACGGGCTGCTGTTCCGCAAATTACACCTTTGCTGCAACACCTCTACGTTGTGATGAACTGTTGATGGGAAGGGGCGGTAGGTCTTCAAAGCAGAGACTCTCACCTAGGGTCCTGGTGGCACACAGCACCCGAGGTTCTCCTCTCCACTGTAGATTCCCTGAGTGGGGCGTTATGATCCGGCCACTTCACAAAGGTGGCCAAGGTCTCCTGCAAGAGAAAGAGGCATGGGTTAATTTTTATGCCATGTTTCCATCTGTTGACTCCAATGCTCATTGTTGTGTGCAATTCCCCCACCACTGCTGTCTTAAAGGTCTCTGTGCTCTCTTTCCCTCCAAAACAACACCAAATTGTACTATCCTGTGGATGTTCATTAACTCTAATAAGTTATACATAGAACAGAGTGAAAGAATGCTGTGTCTGAAGCTCTCAATAAAGCAGTTCATAGACAGATTTTTACTTTCTGTCCACAGTTCCTTAGGTATAAAAGAAAATGTTACCAAGATGCAATGTTTCCGTATTCTGGACATGTTGCTTTGCAGCCACTTTACAGCAGTAATACATCCGTAAAGGAGGCGGAGTTCATGTTCTAAAGAAAGCAAACCTGTGCTAAGATCTTAAGTTAAGAATGGTCCCAGTCCTTTCTTTTTTTTTTAATGAGAGTGTAGAATTAGATGCCAACACACAAATTGCGCCAGTTAGAAATTAAATGTATTCACTGGTCGTGTCTTCCAGTTGGAAGTATTTTTGATCACTGATAGTGTCCGTTACGCAACAGGTGTTTCGGCCTTTGGCCTTCTTCAAAGACGGACAAATCCTTGATAACACCAGTTAGTAAGTAATGGAGATTCAATTCATAGTTTGTTGAAATTTGAATAAATGGGTAAACCCCGTGCCCATGTCATGGAGTTCCGTTCTCCTCGCGTCCGCGTGAGTTGATAACACTGCGTGTTATCAACTCAAAGGCCGAAACACGTGTTGCGTAACGGATACTATCAGTGATCAAAAATACTTCCAACTGGAAGACACGACCAGTGAATAAATTAATTTCTAACTGGCACAATTTGTGTATTGGCATCTAATTCTACTGTGTCAATAAGAGGGCAGTGGGAGCACTCTGCCCACACGCAATGCGAAAGAAACCATTGTCAGTATTAGAAGTCCAGATTTAACTCCATTGACCCTTGTCGCGTCAGGAGTCCATCAAAGCAACCCACAACACAGTGTTTTCTTTAATGAGAGTGGCCTGCAATGAGTGCCAAAATGCTTAAAGCTTCCCTGAAAAGGGATGAGCTCAGGTATTAGCCCAGCACATGTGGTTATTTATTCTAATTATGGGTAGGATAACTACTGAAGGTTTTGCCAATATGGATTATGTTCATAGTTTTTTTGTTAAGCCCAAGATTCACCATGGCTTCCTCCTTCCTTTTGGGGGACTAGGATGGGAAGGATAGCATCTGTAGCTAAGGGTGGCATTCGAAGAACAAGTTACTTACCATATCTGGTAACGTTCTTTCGATGGGATGTTCCTCCGACGTATTCCACATCTGTGGACTTTACGGGTCATAGATGTGGAATACGTCAGAGGACACAATCCCCTCGAACATTTCTTTTGGGTTTGTGATGGAAAGGTTCGGCTGGGGCCACAATGCATGGCAGGTTGCAGAGGCCAGGGATTTGTCTGAGGTGGAAATTGTTGGAGGGACTGCAGACCCAGAGGGGTCCATGGTGTGGAAAAGTGGCTAGGATATGTGCATGTGCAAACTCACTGTTGGGCTCCCTTGTGGTACAAAAGCAGGATGTTAAACAAACTTGGTGAGTGGGGTTACAAGCATAGCTTTTAATGCTGTGATAAATCACTAATACCATCACCTCTTGAGGGATGATCTCAGGAGCCTTTCTCCCCTGCTAGTGGTCGCCCGAGCCCTCCTAAGTAATGGAGTAGCTTGAAAAACCCTTGCTGTGGGAAGCAGTGGAATTATCAGATTGCGGGATACCATTATCCTGTAATGTACTCGGTGTGTGGTGCTGAGGGATCCACTAAAATTAGTCCGGGCGTAGCAATGGGGATACCAGCTGTCATGTTGCTTTCCATCATTGGACAGACCAGACAAGCTAGGCCAAAACCAGCAGCGGCAGCTTATGGTAAATACTGATTCTGTGCAGATCAAGAAAGAGCAATGAGGTGGAAGGCACACCAGCAAACAAAGATACCAGGCCAGTGTAACATCTCGGCGTCCCAACTGGTCCTTTCTTCACCGTAGGAAAGGGAAACAGCACTTGCAGAACTCTTGTGGATGCGTTGTCAAGCTTTCCATGGCCACTTACGTTCCTCCAGGGCTGGATTGGGCAATCCCAAGATGGCCGCCACGTAAGCTCCCTCATACGCTTTGGAAGGAGGGGCCTAATCATTCCAAATAAGCACAGCGAATAAACGACAGATCTATGCATTGCAACTTTGTTGCTGTGTAAACGCTAGTTCTCGGTGCATTCAGCCGTCTCCTTGCCCGCTCTGTTCTTCTAAGCTCTTTGCTCCGTTTTCCTTCTACTTGTTTATTCAGCTCAGCTCTGCCTTCTTTGCTGTGTTCTCACCCGTGAATGCTCTGCCTTGACACAATTGGATCCTGCTACCGTACTCGCCTTGCCTTGCGTTATTGCTACAACTCCAGCCTCCACATGTCCAGTGTTTATCTCCAGCTACACCTACCACCACCTAGCAAAAGGTGTTTTACCCCATGGCAGGGTTTTGTCACCATTGGGGACTGGCCTCTCTGGTGGCCGGTTCATCCTGTATCACCTTAGGGAGTCCTGGCATCCAGAGAGGACGGTCCTTATTTGCATGATACAAAGAGCAAGACAGCCAGCAAACAACAGGTGAGCTCAAAGCCTAAAAGCCAGCCAGCAAAACCAGAGTCAAAGGAGGGACTTGACACACTAGCCCCAGGGACAACATGAGAAAGTAACACTATATTACGGGCGAGAATGGGGAGCAGAGCTAACGAGAACACATTCTGAAAAAGGAAGAGGAAACAAAAGCCCATAGATGACCGCAGAGAGGAGAGCTGCAAAGCCAGTGATTAGAGGCAAAGGGGTTCTTTAGTAAAGCGACTGGTCAGGTGGGAACAAAAGTTCTGAAGCTCGTCTGCAACATTTTGGAGCAGAGAGCATTATTTTGGTGAAGAAGGTACTTGCCGAGACCCCTCTGCACATGGGATACTGCCATCAAGTTCCCAGAGCGCACCAAAGAAGCTACTTGCTGAGAATCCTCTGCAGACTGAAATCATTGGTTAGTGAAACATGGCACACGCTGAGACTCCTCTCCATTTCTCAACTGGCAAAACAAAAAATACAAGGAGACAGCTGTCACATGTTGGGGGACGAAGCTCCAGTTCATCCTTAAAAGGGGGACGTTTATTTAAGAAACCACTCCCCACTATAAGAATAACTCCTTATCCCATTTAGAGAATGCAGATGCCCAACCAGACCAAACACCTAGTACAAAAAATAAAGGTTTTGTAAAATCGTATCAGCCATCTGTGATTTTCCCAGAATGTCGCCATGATTTCTGGAATACCAGGCGTTCTGGGGTGCAACGGATGTCCACGGGGAGTGCACTGCAAAGGAGGCTGGCAGAAACGGAAAGAGCTCCCTTCAAGCAGACTGTCTCGCAAAGAGGTCACTTGCTGCAGGCTGGCAAGACAGGTGGTGGCTGAGTTCACTCTGGAGTGATTCCATTCTTAGTCCATAGAAGCCTGTGTGATTGATGCACTGTGAAAGACCCAACAGAGCACGCAACACGTGCAATGCCCGAGGACTGAAGTATCTACTCCCTTACATCGTTTTCCACTTGGGTTATCACAAACTGATCTTGTTTGTCACACTTACCTAACAAATTACCAATAAATAAATATTTTAAAAATATCTGATTAGGATGGGCAAATATAGATACTTGGAAGTTATAGGGGTATTCTCCATAAACTAACAGAAGGTGTTATGCTCAGAAAGCTTGTGGTTTGGGCTTCTCTTACTTTGCCCGATTTTGCACCCTTGGTGTGATCTTTGACTACCTCAGGACTATCGCACCCAGCTTGGCTTGGTTCCGTCCCACAATGCATCGGCTCAGGGATATAGCACTTAATACTTCTAAATCTGGTTAGGATGGATGATGGTAAAGTGCTCTGCTTTCTAGGGATACGGCATTAAAAAACAAAACAAACAAAGAATGTTCTTTCCTCAAAACTCTTAGTAAACAGGTGTCTGGATGGGATAACTTCAAAGGGTAACGAGAGTCTCCCATCCAATCGGAAAAGGGATCTCCCTCAGTTTCCGAGATGTAGGGACAAGATTGATGCTTTGCCAAAATACAGTCTTAGAGCTATAGTATCCAGTTTGCTATATGTAATCCAGGGACACAGTGCCAGTATAACACCCTAATGCTCGGCATCCAGCTCCAGATGTGCTTACCTCCTGGTCGGGCCGGCCTCCTGGACAGGGTTCAGACTCACAGGTTGTGGTGCTGCTAGACTTAATCAGCTCTCTATGACCACTTTGCTTTCACAAGGCCTTCAGCCTTCTAACGTGCTCCAACTCCATTAGGTTTCTCACCTCTTTCCGGTCTTATAGCCAGTGCAACTGGCCAAGGTCTGCTTTCTGTCTTCAGTGGCTGGTTTGCTTCTTGTGAGCTTGCTCTGGGAGAGATCCGGGAACCCAGCCTCCTTGATCTTCTAGCTGTGGGATTTTTAATATGGTCCCTGCTTCGCTGGCATGGGGATTGGTTGAAACTTTCTCCTCTACTGGTCAGGCTTTCAGATAGAAGATAGATTTTATTGTTCCAATGAACTACCAGACTCCTTTTAATATGCCTATTCTCCATGGAACCTTTGCTATCTGCCACCTTTGTTGCCACAGTTTCAGAAAACTTCTGTAGGTGTATGGGGGAAATTCGCACTGAATTTGAAGCAAGGAAAAGGTCTGCTCCCTCCACTCACACAGACTACTGACAAGCTGGAATCAAAACATGCAGTGAATAGAAGGCTTAGAATTAATCTTAACCACGGGCATTGCTTTGGGCAACTTTCCATAACAGAGTTTACAAGCCTGGGTGCACCATTGCAGAATGCGACCAGCCATATGCAAATTAGACTTTGCACTGCCACCTATGGGACCAGTCTAGCCCATCCCCAAGGCAACGACACACAAGCAACCCCAGACATGTCAGCGAAATGCCAGTAATAAAGATGTATTCATAGCGTTCCTACCTTTCACATTTTTGGCTTCATTTGGTCAGAGGAAATGCCCAGATGTGGACTCATTGCACCATAGGGAACCAAGCATCACCTCACTGATGAGGACAAACCAGTCTGGCGTTGTTTTGTGTCTGTGCAGATAGTATGCGGACTAGCTGCTCAGGCTTAACTGCTCCCATTGGTGGCAGTAGGAACACTGATTTGCAGATGTCTGGATTTCCCCTGCAATGGCACAGACAGGCAAAAAATAATGGTTGTATGGAAGGTTTGTGTGAGTGATTTCAGTGCCACCCATCACAATGTGTAGCTTTATTGATAAACTTGCTCATTGTGGGCTCAGAGGACAGGAAGCAAACGTGAAATTATATTTTAGAACTTAGGAAGCAAACTTGAAATTACATTTTAGAACTCCATTGCTTTGATTGCTGAACAGATCGGCCTAGTTTGCAACTCAAGTCGCTTCCTCCTTTTGAAGAGGCTAGAATAGGCTAGTTCTACTTTTGCCTCTTGCTCAGCAACAGCATGATTTCTGAACCAGCTGGTCTTGCTGAACAAAGCTTTTTGATGGAGTGATTAAGAAAAAGAGAAGAGCAAAATAATGGTGGATGTCATCTACATGAATTTAAATGAAGCCCTCAAAGTGGTTCTTCCCAAGAGACAAAACCAAGCCGTGCAGCATTGGGATGGAAGCGGCTATTGAAAACAGTGTTAGGAGCTCAGGGATAGTTTGCAGAGCTCTGGTGAATAGAATCTATTCCGAGGAAAAAGGAGGAGTGGAGTTCCCAAAGATGTGAGACTAGGTTTGGGGTTCTTCAAACAATTCTCGACACTGCAGAGCTGATAAGTCCTGCTCAGGGTACCACATCTTCCACATTACCTCTCTCAAATTATTTATAGAGCTGCTGGTGGTTTTAACAGTGCATTTGTTGATCAATTGGTGAATTGTATGTCAGGAAGTATTTTACATAATTCAGATAACATTTTTTAGGGGATTTTAATTTAACTCCGGAGCTACTAGAGAGATTAAGAGGTAAACAGAACAACTTCTGCTAACTAAATTTGTGCTATTGTGTACACAAATGTATTCATAAAAAAGAAGAATACTCTCGAGGTCTTGGCCTCAAAAAGTGTGCTCGAACCTTCTAATATTAATACTTCAGATTGGATTGATCATTGTTTACTTTTAATGTCTTCTCAGGCCAATCTTGCAGTAAAGGTAGGGTAGTCAAAATATGAGAAGCTGACTTTTTAATCTTTGAAAAATTCACAGAGCCGATGTCTACTGCAAGGGAAGTGTCATCAGAAATAAATGCGGATACACTCCATTCTAATTTGAAAGAATGTCTTTGTAAATTTGCCAAGCAATATATGCTATCGAAGTACTCGACTAGGTAAGGGAGAAAGACTGCTCTATAGTATAACCAACCACTAAAGGATAGTAAGAAAATATCTGAAAGCGTCAAAAGCAATGGAGGGAGCTAGATACTTAAGAAACAAAGCTGCACATGGTTAGACGTGTGAGAAAGCAGGCACCTAAGTTGGCCAAAGCAGAGCTTAATGGGTGAACCATTCAAATGGCAGCCAACCAAACCTGAACTTAGTTGAAAATTAAATAAATGAAAGCTAACAATGAGTTTGTTGGAAGAGGGTTTTTTTTACTTTCGCTTTTAGGAATATCTTCCCAATGGACTATTCTGCTCACTTTCCTCAATGATGTCAGTTTCTGCCCAATTCCTTAATGTTTATTATTCTCCTTTTTTTTTTAACAGACTTTGGTTAGGTAAAGTGTCCCTTGTTGGCGGTGGACAAGTAAGGTTCTATATGAACTGGACTGCGCACTGTGACAGGGCTGTTGATCCAGCCCTGACCCCCACATCCCTGGGTGCCAGAGAATGTGTAGAGAGCCCTCCTTACACCATCTCCTTAACTGCCAGGAGGGTACCATGGCAGTACCTGGAGTCGCGCTGAATAAAATCCTCGCAAGAAAAACCACAGACCAGAAGAGCCAGCTCACCTAAAGAAATTCCCTAATACTGCAGAACAGTATAGAAAAGCGGGCGGAGATTAAAGCCCTTTTGCAAGCTCCAAAACCCTCCAGTCACACCTCTTGAAAGCAAGGTAAGCCATTGGTAGGGTAAGTGGCCAATCTGGATAGGGGGAGGGATATATAAGAGGGAGCTTGGGAGCTGTTTGGTGTGGGCTGCAGTTGGGTGAGGACCGGCAGTGGAGGAGGACGTTCAAGAGACCAGAGGAGGCAGAAGCAACTATAGTGCAGAGGCTATAGATAAGGAGGAGGTCTGTAGAGTGGTTGTGTGAGAGAGGAATGTAAGCAGTAAATGTAGAGTAGGAGTAGTGGAGTGGGGTAGTAGTAGTGGCAGAGGTAGTAGTGGTTGGGAGTAGAGTTGGTAGGTAGTGGGAGTAGCTAGCGCAGGACCTTAGTGGTAGAGTGGGAGTTAGTAGTACAGGGTAAGCAGTGCACCATATCCCAGGGTGTCTATAATAGTGTGAGAGGAGTGCAGCCACCATATGCCTGAGTAACTGGGAATATAGTAGCGAAAGGTAGTGGTAGTAGTGGAGTGAGAACAGTTGTGTTAATATCGAGAAGAACAACAGTGAGCGGCAAAACAGGAGTTCGCACTAGAGGAACAGTAAGGGGTGGAGAAATAAAGTGAGGAAGGAGGGAGAAGAAGGACAGGGGTAAAGGAGTAGTTGGAGATAAGAACAGGAGTGGAAAAAGGAAGTAAGGTCAAAGGTTGTAGGTGGAAAGGCAGAGTGCGAGACTTGAGGGACACTGATGTGGTGGGAGGAGAACAGTAAGAAGGTTCAGTATAGTAAAAGATCAGGAGTGAGGCTGTGAAAGCTATGAGCGTGACGCTGGGTGAAAGAAGGCACCATTCCCTATTCCCAGAGAGACTAACCAATGATAGGAGAGGGAAGGTTAGAAGTTCCCTAGGGAGACAGATAGCCAACATTTTAGGGAAAACACCTATTGCCATAGTTAGAAGAACAGACAGGTGTTACCGATCGGTAGTGACCAACAGCCCGATAGGGACGTCTGGGGCTGGGAGGTGGGACCCAGAACCGGGAAGTTGGTAGACGAAAGGGCCAGCCCTAGCGCCAAAGTTCCCAGCCCATTAGGCCGTGAGTAACCGGAAGTGTAAAAGAAACCAGCCATTCTGATAATTTAGTTTAATAAACCCCCCTGAAATTGAATTTAGGAGCCAGTGTGGTTTTTATGGTGGGCTGTTCAGTCACAGCATGTGTGCCAGAAAACGAAGACTATGAGATTTTCAGCCGTCCCAGTTTACTTCGGACAAGGGCGCTGGACTAAACGGTATAAGATGGTTCAAACAATAGGTTGTTCAGTACGACCAGAAATTGTCATCAGGGGAGGGATTCCTAGGCCGCTTGACTGAGGAGGTTGAGACTGGAAGTGCTATGGTGGCGGCCACGTTGAATCAGGAGTATTGTAACACGTCAATCCTTGTCACAAGTAGCGTATAAGGACTAGCCACAGTATGAATAGTTTCTTTGTATAAAGTGGGAGGTGGCAATAGCATGCCGGAGGTTCTAATCTGCACATTCCAGGAGATTTGAGGGTCATGTGGCTGTACTCTTATACAATTGGGAGTCTGGAGGGCAGAACACCTGCTGGCAAGAAAGCTAGGGCCAGACAAGCCACAGACAGCAGATCAACTAGAGGATAGGGAGGGGGTTAAAGGAGGTCGCAGGAAGCCGGAATGTGTAGGTTGTTCGTCTGAGGCCAGAAGAGGAAGTGGCAGACTAATAGACCAGCCGGGGGAAAAATGGTGGAGTGGATTCTGGAGATCATTTGTGGAGCTGGTGAGGCATTAGTCAGTGAGTGCAAGTTGTACTGTATTGTGAGTGCGCGTGAAAGGGCGGCAACTGTAGTTTAGAGAGGGGGTGAATGTGAAGTGCTTGTGTGAAGGAAAAAAGGGTGTTTGATTAGAAAGTATTGTGGAGGAGGGAGAAGTAGTATGGAGGAGGGAGTAGTAACATCAAAGGTTGGAGTTAAGACTTGGAAGGAGTGAAATAAATTGGAGGGAAAGAAGAGGAAGACAAAAGGTGTAGAGAAGGCAGGGGCATATTCGAAGGGAGTAGAGTAGCAAGAAGGGAAAATTGGGGAATGAGAGGGAAAGGAATACATGTGCATGAAAGGAAGGAGAGAAAATCAGTTACAATCCGATATGCCTTTGTAGCTAGCTTACCACTGGATTGCGTAACCAGAGTTGTGTAACTCAGGTTAACGTGTTTGTCCTTTAAGCAAACTAATAAATCTCCTTTGTTTCGCAATCACCAAAAATAAGATGAGTTTGTTCACAATAAAAGCTCTTTTAAAGCTTTTTAGACTGCATTAGTCTATTACCAGATTCAACTACTATTGAACATTCTATCAAAATTGATGGATCCAAATATTTTTTCTCAAATAGAATAATGAAGGTTATAACTGATAGTGCCCTGAAGGATTATACTTCTCAGACGGTAAAGGCAAGATCCGCTATGCCATGGCATTGCTTTCAGATTCTAGATAAAGAACAGCTAATTTCAATTGAGTCTTTGAATTCGATATCCTATGTAGACAACATTATTCCTTCAAACATTTTAAAACAACGTATAGATGATGCATATGAAGCATTATTTCCCCCAAATCATGTTTCCTTCTAAACTAAAGGATAGTCAGAATCTGCTTTAAAGAAACTACACATGAATCTATCAGACTGGGGGAATTTAAGCCTATTACTCATCTACTATTTTGAGATAACACTAGTCAGAAGGTTGTAGCTATTCAGCTTCATCTCCATTTTGACCGAGAAGCAGTGCTCATCAGTCTGGTGTCAGACCCAACTGTGTGAATGAAACCACCACCCCTAGGTTGTGGTGTATGTTCAAGTTAAGGATGAAGGTGGAGCATGACTATTCATGCTGACCATGAGACACTCCATAACATTTGAGCAGGTTGCATGGGTATGGGGGACTGGTTCTCTTAGTTCACATGATGCACCTTATTTGTTGAGAGTCTACCAGGACCCACCTACTGCCATTGACCTCTGGAGTGCTGCACAAGTTTATATTTTCACCATTGATATTTAACATGTTTATGGAGCCACAGAGATCTGATCCCTGAGTGGGGGTTTTCAATCCACCAGTATGCTGATGATACTCCGCTTGAATTAAAAGTGGAAGAGGTACACCGCTTAAAGGGGCATTTTTGTCCATTGAGTCGTGGCTGTTTTTAAAATTAAAACCACCGAAAAACAAAGTTTGTTTTAAAATCAATAGAGGAGAATGAGACCCCAGTTTGCGATTGTTTAGCGGCAATGCAGTTGAACTCCTTTCAATGTAGACTGGCAATGTGGGACACATCTTTGTGTTTTCATTTAGACCCCACCTATTTTTTTTTTTTTTTTGGTAACAAAACATTAGTTTGCACCTTTACAAATTGATTCTTTATACATTACATAATTCTTAGTTGCATTTGCCAAGTTGGTTACAATATAAAATATCCTGATTTTACAAAGCGTAAATCTTAAAAAACAGTGCAAATTCAATGCAATATCATGTGGCTCTATCCAAGCCTAAAAAAAAGCAGAAAAGAGACCACCAATGTAGCGCCAATATAACAGAATTTAAGATGCACCAACAATCTCCAACAATCTCTCTTATGCTACTATTTGTGGCGTAGTTCCTGAACTACCATTCTGTGAATCGACAAATGCATGTGTGATGACTTTTCTCGTATACATGGATTTGTTTAAAGGCAGTAGGACTTTCTCAATCTTGTTGACAAGTCTCACTGTTGCAAGTATAATAGCATTTGACTGACCCCACATACAGCGTAACCAAACCAACTGACGCTCATTGAACGAATACAAGACCAAAAAGGGCCCCAAGCAGCAAGACCTATCCAGGTCGAATTTTGGGCAATACATGAACAGATGTTCCAAGGATTCACGTTCTCCACTCTTAGAGCAAAACCGACAACAATCCCATAGCCCTAATTCCCTGTATCCTGACCAATTACCAATGCGAGCACCGGTATGTACAAGATCCAACCGAAACCTCATGTATATCCTTCTGACATCGAGGTCGGAAAAACACAAGAGGTAGGGTAGACGGGGCAAGACAGCCTGACGAAATTTCGTAAAGGAGCGAAACGATGAGTAGCCCGAAATTAAGTCTGCATTACTTGCCCATGCATTCGCAAAGAAGTGAACTTTAACCTTGCGTGGACAATTAAGAAGGTCCTGTTGCGTCATGTTCATAGATTTTAAGATTGACAACAAGCGAAATTTAAATTCACGGATTGAGACAGGATGTTCCGTCATAAGCAATAGCCCAAGGTCTTCATACAAAGAGTTTGCTGGCGGAACGATAATTTTGTTGAAGGAATTTAACAACCGCCAATTATGTTTATCTGCCAGGGAATAGAGTCCCAATTTGTGAATGAGAATTGGATTAGGCAGGTAGCCCGGAAGGCCAAGTACACTTTTCCAAATCTTACCTTGGAGGGAATTAAGTAACGGGCCCAAATTCACAAGGCAAATATCCAGGGCATATAGTAGAATGGGCTCTACTTTCATTGTGTAGTGATGCAAAAGCAGGAGTAACGAGAATCTACAGTACCTCGCAAAAATGATCCTCATTGGAGCAGTTAGTTGGTTTAGTTTGGACGTCAACACAAGGCGCCACTTGCTGACAGACATGCCATTTGACATTGAGTACCCCAAATATGTAATTTCTTCCTTCCTCATAATTTGGTGTAAATTCACAACGTACTTAAATGGCACGTTTTTCTTTTTAGGTGAAAAAATTATGATATGTGATTTAGCTGAGTTGATAGACAGATTGTTCAGGATACAGTATTCGTGAAAGATGTTTAGTTTGTTTTGTAACCCAAATGGGACCTCGTCAAATAGAATGATATCGTCAGCAAATGCCAACCAGTGGAGACGTAACTTGCCTAAGCTTACCGCAAAGGTATTTGTTCCCTCCCATATCTGCTCTATGTCGGCGAGATACAGATTAAAGAGTATCGCGGCGAGGTTGCAGCCTTGCTTAACGCCAATTCTTGTCGGGATGCTGTCAGACAGCAATCCCACTGAGTTGATACGCACCCTATAGGAGGTGTTCTGATGGAGCGCTGCTATTATCGCAACCAACTCGTGGGGGATGCCATAAGACAGCATCTTCTGCCAGAGTCTATTTCTCAGTACACTATCAAATGCCGCTGATAGGTATAAGGATGCCATGTAGATCGTCTCATTAGTGGAAACATGTGCTGTTGACAGTAGATGGGCAAGAATTGCTGCTTTTACCTGCGTGCCCATAGCTCTACGAAAGCCGACCTGCATTTTGGAAAGGATCTTGGCAGTGTTAACATACGATTCCAATTCACACAGAATCAGCCGTGCAAAGATCTTCGCTGAGATGTCAATTAAGGCTATCGGCCTGAAGTTTTCCGGCTCGGTTAGAGCTCCCTTCTTGTGGATTGGTATTATGATCGCCGAGAGCCAGGAGGGAGGAATTTTCCCAGATTAGTAGATAGAATGGTACCAGGGAAGCAAGTAACTGGCCCCAAAAGAACGGGTCGTCCTTATAGACACAGGGCGGAAGCCCGTCAGGACCCACAGCCTTTGAAAACATCAGGGCTGCAATTGCCCATATGATGTCTTTGATTACCCAGGGGCAGACCGATGGAAATTCCAAGTGCAGAGCCGTAGACTCCGTCCTTTTGTGTATTTCTGGCAAGTTAAATTTCGTGAGGAAGAAAGACTTCCATTCCATACCCGAAATTGATGTCATCATACAATTGTCGACCTTGCCCAAAGGGTTTCTTAGAAGAGCCCATTTGCCCCTTGTGTTTCTTTTACATAGCAGTTCGACCATGTGTTGGTTTGCAAGATTGTACTCAGCGAATCGCAAAAGCTTCATCTTACGCTTGAAACAGGCGGCAATGAAGTTTTTTTCCCTTTGCAGATTTGCCACACTCAACCGCGACCCACTTAGGGACCGCAATTCAATGTTTATTTGTCTTTTTAAATTCGCCACCTCTGTCCGATGTAAACAAACAGGATTTGGAGACTTGTTTGCGCTGCCTTCTTTAGAAAGGCACACCAGGTGCATGCAAATCATCTTCAGGTTTAAGTCGATGATCCTCTCCCTATGCCATGGTGCCAGGGACTTGTCACAAGCTACAACAAGGTCACGATTTACACGGAACGCCATTTTTTCGACAAGTTGTAGGGTTCCATCTGACCGACAAGGTATGTCTGTCACATTCAAGCAAGGCCAAAGATTCCAGGTTGTCATATACCTCAAGCCTCAAGTGTAGATGAGTGGTCAACATCCGATGGTCACTCAATCCCACATTAACAATTCGAATCGGTTCAAGTAAACCTGAACATGTGGTTGAAGCAAGCACATAATCTATGAGGGATGACGAAATGCCACAGTGCCAGGAAGTTGAGGATGACTCAGAGGAAAATTGAATAGGATAGATGCCCCATGCTTCAAAGAAAGAGGTCCATCGCTCCCCTCTGGCCTGGGCTTGGCGAACATAAGAGGAGGCTTGGTTGGCAGGTCCATTAATGCCTTCCATTTCAAGGTACGAGTTTAAATCGCCTCCAATTATAATTTCATGGTTTGGGCTGTAAAGAGCCACATAGCCCAAGATTTGATTAAGCTCTTCCAGCGTCGAGTCCAAAGAGACGTGACTCGGATTCCAGTTTATCGACATCAAAAATAAAGGCGAAGTTCTGATGTCGGCAAAGGTTAGCTCTACCAGAATATAAGAGACCGATCTTTCCAGAGTACGTTCGGCCACCTTAAGAGTGTTACTAATAAGTATGGCAATGCCGCCAGATGGGCGTCCCAAACAAGAGCGACGTGCAGGTGCAGTTAGGCAGGTGTACCCATCTAACACAAAGGAATCTAGTGCCATGGTTTCTTGTACTAATAAAATGTCAGCCCTCTGGTTGGGGTCTGCCTGGTGGTGCCATAACTTGAGATTAGACACACCACAGCAGTTCCAAGAAACAATTGCAATCCCCGGGTGTTATAATTCCATCAGAGGGGCTTTCATAGATGCTGCCACCTTAATCAAAGGCTCGAGCCATGACAAGCCACTCAGTGCTTGCGTGAGCGATGCGAGTTGTACTGTCAATTGTTTCACGTGTGACTCAAGGGGCGCCACTGCTGGACCCTCTATTCTCACAACTGGGGCTGGAATGACAAAGTCCAAGAAAGCCCATGCACACTCCATATCCGTAAAAAGGCAAGGAGTGAGGCCCAACAGTTCAAAATTGTTGGTGAATTCAAGAATCAACTTCGTTATAATCTGGGATTGAACTCTGGTGAGAACCCTGTAGCTGTTGTGCGAAGCAAACTTTACCCAATCGAGGTCCTTTGATGATAGGTTTCTTAGTGATGGAATCTGGAAGAAAAGATTCATCAAAAAAGAACTGTTGATCCTAGCAACACCGTTTATGGCAGGATTGCTAGTCCAGCCCAGTATGACCTTCATGTCCTTAGGAATTTCCAAAAGGGAAAAAAGTGCTAAGCATGGCTCACCCTGGTGCATCTCCAGTGCTGAGTCTGGTGATCCTGGCACGGGTGGGGGCAAGGGCAAGGGACCCTGCACCTCCTCACAAGGAGGTACAATGTCCACCTCCTCCCGCCACTCCTCTATGGCCCGAACTAGGGCCACCGATCCAGCCGGCTGCTCTGCCACATGTGGAATCACAGTCGGCCACTCAAACGCCAAATGTGGATTGTTGCAAGCTTGGAATCACCCGCTAGCCGCAGATCGACTTTCTTGCTTTCAATCGTGGGGAAGAAGCAATAGAGTTGCGGTTGAGACTTAACAGGTAAAGTCCGCACTGGAGAAGACACAGGCACCTGCACATTGCGACCCTTTATGGCTTTAATCTGAAGATGTTTCTTACACTCCTCGCTCAAGTCGTGAAGATCTAAAGCCTGATCGTCCTGGCTATTTAGAGAGCACAAGTCAACAGTACTGGCTAAGTCAGACTGATAGTCCAAAACATTGGGGCCTTTTTTTCCCAGTTTTTTCTTGGAAGCCTTGGCGATGTTCAAACGTTTCTGGGCTCTCAGGAATGACTTCTTCGCCTTCCGAGAGGGGAAGTACTTTCCTTCCTGTTCATCTTGTATTGCTACTGTCTCACCTGATACTGGGAGACCGCCCAGCTCGAGAATGCTCTGGCTATCAAGGATATCTGTCAGAGCCGAGGGGCTATCAGGGGTGGGCTCAACACTGTTGTCCGGGACGGGAGCTTCACCAGCGTGGTGAGAGACTTCCATGGGGTGGGACTTCGCAACTAGATTGTACAGAGTGTGTTCCATCTGAAGAATCTGGTCGTGTTGAAGCTTCACTACGTCCAATAGATCAACAGCCTCGACGCCGGGCTGTTGAGACCCAACCGAGGAAGCCCCTTTCAGCGCTTGGGAGTAAGATCATTGCGGCGGGATTGAGTTCCAATGTGTTTTATCTGTCTGCACCCCTTGTGATCGAACTATGGGCGAAGTGGAAAGAGGTGGTGTTGGTACTACTGCATTAGCCAACATTTTTTCAAATTGTGTGAAGTAGTAAGCTTTGGATTGTTCCTCCGCAAGGATAAACCCTTCCAGTTTGGCCATCTTTTCTTTCATAAAGGCTAAGGAGCCTTGCATTTCCCTCATTGAACAATGAGTAAGCTCATGGCCCTTGTCCAAGAGGTTGAGTATTTGTGTTATGACCAGGAAGTTAGTGGGATTGTTTGGCGATGTGGGAGCAGATAAATCTTTTAGGGGTGAGGCAAGACGAGCCTCCTCATTTAGTGGAGGGGGGGGCAGCCTTGTCATTTCCCAAGTTCCACATAATATCACTAGACAGCAAATTCCCTGCTGAGTCCAAAGCCGCCCCATAGCTGTGATTGTGAGAAGAGGGCCTACTACTACCTTCATCCATTACTAGGGGCGAAGTCTGGTCCTTATCGTGAATACTAAACTTGTTGAGGCATGGTTCTTGAGATAGGTGAAAGTGGACTTGTTCACGGAAAGTAAAGGACCTTGAGGCAGGAGAGGAAGGACCCATGGAAAGTCGCACCCTTTTTCCCAATTCAGTCATTATTGTTGGGGCTAGCATCGAGGTATCAGAAATATGAGGGAAACCTTCATAATCAAACCTCGGTGTACAATTACTATCGTGTACGTGCGCGACCTCACATGTCTCCACTTCCTCATTTTGGTTAGCGTCTTGTACTGAGAAAGTGGGAAGCTGCACAGCTGGGGGAGAGCTTGTGCTCAGAGGCTCCATGCACAAGACAGAGTCCTCTTTTATCGGGACCTCCATTGCGTCTACAGGGTTAAAGACTGCCCCCTCCATGGCAGACAAGGGTGGTGACAAAACTGAGGCTTTGTAAGGGGTGGTGGAATGCGTGTGCTTGTCACTTTGCAATTTAAACATCAGTGGTTTCCTTTGGATTTTAGGAATTTCATCAAGCTTGGAGTTACTTCTCAAAACCCGGCTCATAATCTACATCCAACACCCACTTCCACTATAGAAAGCTGCTGCCTAGCCGAGGAGTGCTTGATGTCAACAACAACCGTTTTTATCCAACTATTAGCTGGGGCAGGCAGAAGTCAGATAACAACAAAACCATCTAGTAGGGTGTGTGAGAGAGAAGATATTTAGTGCCTGATAGAAACGTGCCTCGTACAACACACAACATTTAGGAGTGCCTTTTCATCATGAGAATGCCAGAGCCCAGGCCTGCAGCTTACCCAAGGCACCACACCCCCAAGGATCAAAGGCGTAGAGCCCACAGTCTCCTTAGGTGGTGTTGGCGATATCGAGCAGGCACACAATCAGGCGTTACCCCCAAACAACAAGACTCCGATTTCCCGCTATATTTTCGCGTTTACAAGCCCGAATAACTAGGGCGTTGGGACTAAGCGCCCTGCGTCGCGCACAGCACTTCGCTGTACTTCCCGGTGCGCGCGCGGGTGCGCTAGTGCCCCGGATCTTATGGGGGCGTAGACCACGTCACGGAGATGAAGGGGAGGGGCTGCTTACAATGTTAACACCCTCGGTCTCCACTTCCGAGTCAGGCAAAGAGTGCCCTGATCAAAGACGTCCTCCAGACGCAACGTTGAACAAAAGTCCTTCTCAGCAACACGGCGTCCTCAGCAACACGGCGAAGTCAAGAGACAGCTCCAACAGAGTAACCTCCCAACAAACAGCACTTCGCTGTACTTCCCGGTGCGTGCATTAGACCCCACCCTCTTTAGGTCTCATGCTGAGAAGAGGGCACAGACGGATGTGTTTACATTGTTAAAGAAAATAAAGCCTTTTCTTCCACGGAAGAACCTTAGATTATTTGAAAGTGTTTGGTACTTGCCCCTATTGACAGTGTGACACGATTCCTCTACCACTGAGAACAGCTTTTCACGCAGCCGATACAGTAATTACGGGGAAATACATTTTTGAATCTTTTACCAATCTTGAAGAAACTGGACAGGTTGCCTTTAGAGACTCTGATTACCTTTAAAATATGCTGCCCTGGTTCTCTACTGGGAAAATGTAAAATTTCTGGTGACTTGAAAAGTACTCAGAGTAGGCTTGAGGTATCCCAGAAAAACTCACCAACAGTTTCTCCTGCTTTGCGCAAGTTCTTTTGGAAACATTTCCATTTGCTGTTCGTCCACGTCCTACTCAACTATCATTCTGGAAAGGCTTAAAGATTGCATTATTCACTTATGGCTTCTTATATGAATTTACGGATTTAAGTATAGTGTACAGTGCTTAGCATGTTATTTGAAGAACCAAATCGTTATTCTACTGTAATACATTAGAGTTTATATATAGATATTTGTAGTTTGCCTTCTATGCAGCTGTCTTGACTATATTGCACTTTTCTGTCCCATTCTCCAATTCTCTTTTGAGTTAGGTCTGCACCCTATAAAAATGTTATGTATATAAATACGACAATTTGTAGACAAAAAGATTTGATCATAGGTCTGGAAATCAAAAGGGAGTGTGGTGGTATGAAGAGTGAACGTGTTGACAATACTGCCATTGTTTAAGCACAACAAAGCTAAGAGAATGAAATGCAATGACATCATGGAAAAGCAATGCATGTGGGCAAGGATGTAAAAGTAAACTAACAGAAGATCTCTGGGTTAGTATATTTGATAACCTAAAGTGACTAGACATTGCAGGAATATTATGAGAGCACGATAAATGTTGGTATGAAAGAGCAGAGGTATAACCTGCAGAAAATGGTGTTGCACACATCACTCCTGTGGCCTGATCAGGAATAATGGGTCTAATTTTGCAGATCTCAAATGGAGCAGAACAGTAATACTCCCAAAGCGGGAAAGTCTAGGTCAGCAGGGTTCTGCATCAGGCCTGAATTATCTGCACGATAGAAAGGAGGCATTCAGAAGACCTCCTCTTGGGAGAAATTTTAACAAACACAGATGTAAGGGGAAATGGGTTGGTGGCCCAAGAGACAACTTAATCCCTGTTTCTTCTGTGTTTGTTAAAACATTGCACCCGGAGTACCTCATTGAGCAGCGCGTTAATTTCACAGAACCACACAAGGTGCACAGTTTTCATTTCTGGAGAAATCACCTAGAGCACTTTGACCAATTCTGGAGGAGACAACGGACATACTGTGTTGAGTTCTGGAGGCCATATATTGAATAACATGTACCAGCCGAGAGGCTTCACCCATATATGGTACCGTATGGAATCTTAAGTTACTGGCTGGTTCTAGGTGCAGTGTCCTATGCAAAGGTTGAGGGAACACATTTGAGAACCAGTCGCACTTTCGCAACCTCTGCACAGGAGCATGCCTGGACATCATCCATCCTCCTTGGACATACCCAGCTGAGTGGTTAAGTCCAAGTGGTATGCCTAACCGATTAACCATGTATGTGAAGAATAGGCCAGCAGGGTATGGCAGACTTCTGCAGCAGGTGCACAGAGAAGATGCCTCACCGAACAGTCCTCCCGCAAGGTCTGAACGCAGCCCGATTTGTCATTTTGGACACAGCAGCCAGAGTTTCGTTCACGGTCCCTCTGCCGCTTGGTCAACTTCTCAATCTGCTTATCCCACCGAATGCAAGGAGAGAACTTTGCACCCAGGTGTATCAGGGAAATCTAGAAGCAAGGAGAAAAAGAACTTGGTGAGTAGTGATCTGGTAGAGCTGTGTGATAAAGAATAGCAAAGGGTGATACAGGTAAAGAGGCAGGGTTGTTGGTTGCATTGCGCGGATATCCATGTGCATTTGTGTCACTCCCAGTTTTGGAAAAGCAGTACATAATGCAGGTCAGAGCAGGTCCCCAGTAAAATACTGTTGTAATGGGGGTTGATGCAAATCAGTGTCAGTGTGGAGATGTATCAGAAGAAGTGTGTAGGTCCTAGTAGTGGAGTATCAAGAAGGCTGCTCATCAGGATTCATGTGTGCTTTTCGCGGTACTATATATTTCTAGCTAATGACACTAGACTAGCTCCTTTGGTCCCTCACTCTTATCCACATACAAACGCCAATAAAGCCCATCTTCAGTATTGCCCATGCTTGTGCAGACATTTCAGTGGCTTTAAGCAAAACAACATCATGAGGCCCCATAACATGTAATTAAGGCCAGATGTTGCTTCTAGGGGCACTCTGGTGATGCTTTATGTAGCTGCCTGGTATTGCTTTCCACTCTTGGTTGCCTACCATCTGTTCCAAAATCCCATCCTGCTGAATGTCTCGCACCAATCTTACTTCCACCATTACATCCCACCATCTCCTCCCACCAAACATTGCCTCATGCAACATCTCAACTCTCTAACTCAACCAGCTATTTGATATTCCCTCTGTCATTTGACACCTCTTTTGGCCTTCATATTGACAGCCAATCTACTTCTCTTGCTTCCTCATACCTAGCACGACCTCTACATGCTAATTCCCACCTACCCACTCCCTTAGCCCCTCATTCTTCCACCACAACCCCTCCCATCTCTCCACCTATCCTACCTTGCCCCTCACATCCATAACTGTCTTCTCCCCCAAATCCTTAAATCAATACCTGTATTCCTAACCTATACTATATTCTATTGTCTTGCAATCTCTTCTCCCACTACTTTATCTCCATTTCATAAGACCACATCATAGCACAACCAGAGCATGCTTATGGCTCACCGAGCTGGGCCCTATCCAGAAGTTCTCCTGCTGGATATACTTCACACTTTCATAGACACCTTTGTTCCTTAAAACCTAGAAAGAGACAATGTAGCATGTCATTGTGGTCTCATATGAATGTGCAGACGGTTCAGTGCAGTTGGTGCACACCTTACCAGCTCTGCTTTCACATGCTGTGCGAATCCGATTGGAGCGATGCCATAGGTGCATATGGAGAGCAGCGTGATTATGAGGTGGACACATGTTATCCAGTAAGTGAAATAAGGCCTGAAAAACAGACAATGGATGCAAAATATTAACTGCAAAAATCAGAATAGTTTAACCGATTCAGATATCACCAGTAGGGGGCTAGCATGACCTAGGCTCATAGTGAGAAAAATGTACTACTACATACAGCTGACCTCAAAGAGGAAAGGCGTCTCATGCCAGTTGCCGATAGGCTTATGCTCTGTTAACACAAAGATCCCAATGGGCAGTGCCGCTTCACTTCTCCCAACATTCTGTAGATCGTATTCTCAACACAAAGGAGCCAACAGTTAGAAATGTTAGAAATGTATGACACGTAAATAGCTTCCCTCCAGCCTGTAATAGATTCCATAAACAAGGGCGGGAAGAGCAAGAAAGGCTACTGTATCATTGTGTAGAAGTCCGGGCTCCAGTACCGGCACAAGCACCAAAGGCAGAGGTAGTAGAGTAGCAAGGAGGGACCATCATGGACGGAGGGGAGTACATAGGTGTGATAGGAAGAAGACCAAATCCGGCACAATCCAATATCCCTTTGACCCAACACTATCCAGCGGTTAGATATGTACAGTCTAGGAATTCCCTGATGGAGGCAAGATAGATAGGACATCTTGCCTTTATGTTTACACCTCTGGTAGAAGTCAGAATCTAGACTGTTGGAGTCAATATTCTGTATATAATAGCATTGTGAAGATTAGCCTCGTCTCACACCTAGACAGAGCTGTAAATTTTAGCCTTGTGTCACATCTAGGTGGAATTGTGAAGATTAGCCTTGCATCACATCTAGATAGAATTGTAGAATTGTGAAGATTAGCATGCGTCACATCTGACAGTGACGCCACTAACCAACCCTACTAAAAAAAAAACTCACTCCTCTGCATACACCTCTCAAACTCTGAACTAAACACAACCATACCTCTACAGCACAACAAACCTCACGCACCTCACTACACCGCAACAACAAAACAAACTACACATATCCTCGCACAACAGCACATGACGGCTACCAACTGAAAAACACACCCATGTTCAGCGAATGGTGTTAACCGAACTGAAGCACCCTATAGCACATCACAGCTCTCTTGCTCTTTTCTGGAACGAGGATGACAAGTACCAAAACCGATTTGAAATCAATGTGAATGGCCTGCACAGGAAGTCAAAAGGGTGGTATGAATGGCGTACTCAGGTGAGGCTAATGAGATTGTCTGCAAGCGTCTCACAGGCAGACACGTGACTGAAATGATGAGGTGCTGCAGAGTCGCTGCTGCGGAAGCAAAGTGTGGCACGCGGTTTCGGAAGGACTCCGGTGGCAGGGTCTGTCTGTCGACCTCCTGGAGTCAAGAGGACTCCCTCTCCGGTAACCAGAGGTGTCGTAGGCCCAGAAAGAGGCATGCCGAACTGAGACCAGCATCAGCCACAAGCAGCCGACTTAAGCAAAGAAGAGCACACAAAAACAGCGTGTCCAGTGAGTCAAGTCAGGCCGAGTGACTCCAGGACGCTATGGTGTGGGTCACGTTGTGAATATCGGTAGAAGCGCTCGCGAGTGAGCAGAGGCAATGGCATTGCCAGTCCAAATGTAAAGTACAGATGAGTAATGATTAACGTGAAGGTTGGAGCAGTTTGTGAATACCAAACTGTAATGAAATTAGGAAGACCGTGGAAATGTTAAAAAACAGTCAACTTTAAAGTGAATGAGAAGGCTGTGAACAAGGTGCAAATTCCCTGCAGGAGAGTGAACTAGGTATTTGTGGTTACTTTGTTTTGACATGAATGATTTTGAAGATTTTGAATATCAAACTAAAGGAAAGTAGTATTGATTGTATGCCACTTGGATAACAGGCAGAGAAAAGCGTTCTCTCAAACAAAGAAACTGTGAATCATGTAAACTAAAGAATGCAAACATTGGTACTGAATATAAAGACCTGTGAATTGTACAAGCTGAGACAAAGCAAGCATTGCCAAGAGTCATAAGGAAAAGAGGAACCCTGCAAATTGAAAGTTGAAACTGTGGCAATGCTATGAGAGGGTTGAATAATCCAACAAGTGAATGGTGGCAAACCAAGTGTTGAAAGGACTGCAAGAATATGAGTCCAATACCACTGTTGAGTTGAAGCAGTGGTGGTGTGACTGGGGAAAATAAGCCAATCGGGTGTGTTGGTTGCGTGACCTGTAATGGGTGGACCGTGCGGCCCGACAACTGCGCTAAGACCGATTACACCCCACTAAAGAGAAGCCACATGACTCATCTATAAGTTTATGGTTGGATATCCAGAGAAGCTGGTACATTCTTCAAGAGTTGAACTTTATATTGATGAAAGAGCCTGAAAGCTAGGAAGAATGCCAAAGTAGTGTGGTGTTGTGATAACTGTGAGACTTGAAAGCTTGGGGAAGGGAACCCCTTTTGATTGAAAGTGAACTATTTGGAATCTTGGGGAAGGGATAACCAATTTGTGGCCAAGAGCTGGTTTGAACACTTTTTACATTTGATGCTGACATCCCTACACAGTTTGAACAAATGGATGTGAGGGCAAGTATAGGTTTTGGACACAGACACACTTTTACTTTGGACTTCTTGACACAGACTATCATTAGTCTCAGTTATGTAGGGGAATCCCAACTTTGTGTAGGGCAAGATAGGCCTTATCCCAACCCTTTTGTGATTTTAATAAAAGTTTGTATCCCAAAGTTTCCCCAGTGGTCTGTGTCTACTTCTTGATGCCTTCAAAAGACCACACACACTATTCGTCTTTTGTCCACAATGCTTAATTCTACAGGAAATCACATTGTCATCAATATGGCAGTTGGGTACATACTGGGTGATATTGATTGTCAGTTTTCAAAATGCTGCGGTTAACACACATTTTTGGTTTCCCAAAGAGAAACGCGAACAGACACAGAAATCAGCAGACAAAGGACTATTCACAGAGGCACACACACGTTAACATTGGTTGTATTTGGTGTTGGTAGCAGCAGAAGCGGTTTCATGGGTGGGTAATTGGCTGGCAGAAAATAAATGAAGGACCCTAAAACTGTGGGTGCAGATAAAAGCCCAAATTGCGATTGAGGTAAACCTGACTTGTATGAAATCTCCAGCTCTCAGGAGGTTAATTTCTGCAATGTTTTTGAACAATTAAAAAATATGTGACTGAAGATGGTGCTGGAACAGATGCAAGGGGAGAGTATTAGACTGTGTGACTAGGGGTATTGATAACATGCCCCACTTCAATAAGACTGTGGCTAACTACATGAAGAAGGCTTTGAACAGTTTCCATCTGCAAGGGGGTGTAAAAGTCTTTGCTGTTTTGATTTCTATTAATAAAATTATGCAGGTAATTCTGTTGCTGAAAGGGAAGCCTGCTAGCCAGACCTTTCCCTTTCAGAATGCCCCATGCCAAAAGGATAGTGAAATCATGTATCTTTGCTGTGACCAGTCTCCTGACATCTCCAAGAACTGCTCTGCAAGGCAGGTTCAAACGTCCCATGCATTCCTGGCACCTGTTGGAACACACGTTAGGAAATACTTTTTTATTTCACCTTTCCCTCAATAGATTTCTATGGGACACCCTTTCTTTTTGCTTGTTTTGAACACTGCCCAGACTCTCTGATCTTCTGTTTTACTCCCCTGATCTGCTCGTCGCTGCAGCAGTATCACTCCAGATTCCTGGTAACCCTTGCCTTTGGGTTACTATTCTGTCATGTGTTGTCTAGAGGAACATTTCCCTCAGACGTCAGGGGTCTCTAACAGCATCAACCCTGACCTGTGGTCCTTACTTGGTGATTATGTGCTCGCAGCCTTTGACTGCTTTGTGTGTGTATATGTATTATATATATATAATACATTACTCACCATAATCCTATTTCTGATGCTTGTATCTGCTTAGATTCACATGCTGTGCGCTCTTGCATCTCTGGTTTAAAACCTGATTGGCGTAACTAAGCGTGACACTTGATGTTTCCCTCAGCTATTATTCTGCCAGCATTGTCCTCGGCATCAAGATCGGTTTTTAATAAGCAGGTTGAAACTGCCCTGCCTTCTGCGGCCACCTGGGCTAGTTGAGTCTTAAGTGGTTCAGGGGCCGATGAGAGTAAGGCCGAGACCTCATCCCATTTATGGCAGTTGCAGCTAGCTAACCAGGTCGAATTGTTAGCTATCCTGGTCTGGAATGCTGCGGAAGAGGCCACTTTCCTGCCATTTGTGTACAGCCTTTTGATTTCCTTGTCAGGCAGAGCCTCAGAGGAAACTGGGGGAGTTCCAGCTCTTTTCCTTGTTGTAGTAACAAATAGTGAGTCAGGCTTCAGTTGACCTATGATGTATAACGGGTCAGAAGGGGCAGGTCTAAACAGTTTTTCTATGCAAGGGTTCACTGCCCGCGTAAGATTAGGAGTTTGCAGTAAGGGCTGTATTTTTCGCTGAACAGACTTGAGGAGGGGGATAAACTGAGTAACAGCTTTCTTATCTCCTAAGATTTAATCCACAAAATCTTTATCTTGTTGGTCTTCTTGCATCACTGTTAGAAAATGCTGCGCCACCTTGACGAGCACTTCATTTAGCAGAGGTTGATTGTCTATGGGTGAGTCTATCACCGGGGGATCCTGATTAACAGGAGAGTCCATGAAATACATAACTGTATCAGGGTCACCCTCATCATCTTCATTATCCCTGTAATAAGGGTCTGCTGTCTCTTGGATAGAGAGGTCTTCATGATCGGAGTCCGGGCATACAGATCAATGACCGTCTTGCACTGGATTCTCGGGGCAAGACCTTTTAGCATGTGGTTGAGCAGGAATTTGGGACCCAGAGGATGCTGTTGTGGGGGGGGGAAGCTTGTGAAGTAGACAGGGTCTTTTTCATAAAGGTTTGCCATGAAGGACATTCTCCTCATGACCCTATCAATATCCTCAGCCGACCATTGGTCAGAGCTAGGAATGACCAATGGTTGATAAGGGAGGCCCAAATCTTCAGGTGTGGGAGGGAGTATAGTAGGAGAAGGAGCCTTCTTTTTCGGGGTGGAAGACAGTGAATCCTGTAATTGAGGTTGCTTACTCTTATGAGGGTACCTATCCTCCTGTGACTTATCCCTATGAAGGGTCTTAGAAGACTTTTTCTTGGATTCCCTCTCTTTAACCAGGCCCTCTGGAGCACACAGCATATGATCTGAGCAGATTCCACAAACCTCAGAAATATATATACATATAAAACGCTTAGGTATGTTTCTGTATTCAGCTGATGCAATATCAGTATTAGGTTGCCCTCTGCAATCTGGCTCACAAAGTGCACCTCTGTGTGCCCTTCCACTTCAACAACAGCTATAGTTCCAACAAACATAATGAGCATGGTTCTAAGTGGTCACATTCACCTTTCACTATTGCAAAAATTCTGAATCCACTATCGCAAACATCCCAAATAATTTCAAGTTACTTCTTTCCACCCCCAATTCTCTTCACACAGGGCACAGCTGTTCCAGTGTCAATGAACAGTTAATTACTGGCTCAATGCTTCTGTCTCTAAAGAGCGAAACACTGTAGGATGAATGCCTCCTCACAAGCGAAAAACTTAAAGGCAGTGCTGTAATTATGCTACTACGCAATCTTATGCCATCACAGGGACTATGCAATGGAACAAGGTAGACGATTACACATCCACAAAGACACATCATAGAGGACTGTGTAACCGATAGATTAAACTTAGATACCGTTCTTATTCCGTGCATACCTCATTTCATCTGATACAAATATGCCTTTCAAATTCAAAACAAGACAGTTTTCTAAATGTTTACCCTTTACAATGACCATTAATAAGTCACAGGTACCTACGCCCCCTTCCTGGAAGCGATCAGTGGTAATTCCGATATATATTTAAGAAGGGGGACAGAAGTGACCCTATGAATTACCGACTGATAATGACCTTTAAGATCTGCTAGAAGGCATATGTTACGCATGGAACAGCTAGTTGTATACATTTCACTTGTGTAGTTTGAACACACACACAAGTATATGTCTCTTCAAGCGAGTCCACCAGGGTCACAGGTCATGTAATGTCACTTCCTCAGTGATGTAATCCATCGTACAAGGCTCCTTTTACTGCACCTGGTATTTTGGTGCAATGAATATAGGTTATCCTCATACTCTTACACTATGCTCCTTTGATTTTAGAATTAATCTGTAGCACTGAAACCTGTCCCGAGCATCCCAGGATTATTTTGAGCACGAACGACATGACCGTCTGTTCCGAAAGAGACACTCTAACTACATCTCAAAAGAATCATCTGACCTCCTCGCACAGATGCCAGATGAAAACAAACTTTTAAATTCTGCAGAAACATTTTTTACATCACTGATACCCAGTATCCAGACAAGAACAAATGCCAAATGGCTCCAGATTGTCAGGTGGGAGCTGATTCAATTGGCAAATGATGCTGAAGATGGGTTCAACGTCATCAAGGTAGAACTAAGGGCCCTTGCGGCTGAGGACTATGCAGAACAGATATTTCCTCGACCGCCTTACTGCAATGGAGGGCGGGGTTTGGCAAAAGATCAGGAGTGCATGTTGCACTTTCGTACATTCTTCAGATGCTGATAACAGGACACTTCGTACGTGATTGCTACGGTGCAATAACTAGTACACATGAAGAAGGAGGGCAGTGTGCAGCCCTCAGACTGGTTCACCATAGCATTCGACTGGGTGCCATCATGGCTTGCAACTGCAATGAAGACGCTGATTCCAATCATTGTGTTCCTTTTACTCATTTTCTGTGTGTACCAGTTAGGGCTGCGATGCTGCACTGACTCTGTTCCCCATGGTGCAAGAATGATGGTCACCATCAGTACTAAACATGGGGATGACAAGAAAGTGCCCCCTGGTTCTAAAGATGCACAGTTGCAAACTAAGGAAAATGATGTACCTAAATATTGCATGGTGGCCTTATACCACATAGGGGATGAAGTAGACTACTACCACACCATCATCAAACAGCCCCAAGACACAGAATATTACAGGGAGGTATGGGTGGTCTTGAACGGGGATGGGGGTTGTATTTATATGACCTGTACACCTGAGCAATATGCCCAGTGTGGGGAAAGTCTAAGAAATGTGTTTAGAGCTTGGATGCCCATAAAGGGAACTCATGCCTGGGAAGAAGCAGAATGGAGGGCTGTGGGGTGGGAGAACACTGGGAAAGGGTATTTGTTACTTTAGGAGTAACAAAGGGGGGAATGTTGGGAGAGAGGTGGTCTAACCCGCCCCGTTCGACATTCCCCTGCAAAATGGAACCCATGTGTCCCAAAGGGGGGAGACGTCCCCACTGCTTCTTTGAATGCTCCATGCTAAATACTAGCAAAACAAGCAAACAAATAACCAGCCCTTTGGCAGAACAAGGAGACTCAATTTAGTGCGACACCGAATGCCATCTTTTTCTAGGCCCGAATGATCTCTAAATGCTGCCTCTCCCATGCCCAGTAACTCGCACAGACAGCTCTGACCCCTGCAAGCTCCGCACAAGCCCTGCTCCCATGAAGTTCAGCCATGTATTGTTGCAAATACTCAGTATCCTTTCTCTCCAGTTGAGCTCACTGCCCTGTGTGTGACCGGAACAGGCCCCAGCCCGTGTGCCCATCCATCTCCACTAAACTGCCTGTGCTATCTCGACCCCTTCCCCACCAGGCCACCGTCCACGCAGCCCACGGCCTTCCACCCTTTCATATAGATACAAATCTGACCCCCTTTTAGTGACCAGATGGAACACCCACCAGAGCCCTAATCCTATGTGCCAATATATTCTCCTCAAACCTAAACACATGTCCACTAGTGTCATGCAGGATCAGGCAGATCAAAAACCTACAGGGCAGGCACTTGGTTCAGGGGCCCTGTACTTTATGGCCACCTGAGTACAAGGGTTCAAATGTTGATATATTTGCTTGGGAGCTTTAAATCTACACACATTAATGCCAAACTTTTATGGTTGCCATTTGTCTTGTGTCATAAGTTCCAATTGTTTTAGACTAGACAGTCAGGGAACACAGTGCGCCGCCGAATTGACCACCGCAGAGATGAGCCCAGCTGATCCACGTGCTACCAGACTGACACACGAGCAGCAGCCAATCTAACACAATCACTCTGTATGAATCCATACTGTATCAGTTCGTTCTTCCAATTGCATTGTAGAATTGTGTACCTATAACCACGTGTCATTAGTGATGTGTTTTGTGCTATAATGTGCTTCCCTTGTAATTGTTGGGAGAGCGCTCTCTGGGCAGCAGAGTTCTCTGCGTGCACAACTTACTTTATATAAAATTTTGTTTTACTTTTAATCCATCTCCTGGTCTTATTCGCTAGCGGAGTGTGTCCATTATTTGGTCTATGGAATAGAACATGCAAGGGAGGATGGTAGCCTTCACAAGACATTATTGAAGAAGTGGAAGCCTCTGAATGGGTTTTCCCCAGTTGTAGTTGTTTGCGAGGCCAATGGATGTGTCAGGCTATTTGTAGACTTGAGAGCACTTAAGTGTGTAGTAGTGGATATGTTTCCCCTAGCCAATATTGGGGAGATGGTAGGCATGACGGTGGGTGCCAGGGTGTTCAGCACCCCTCCTTTAGCCTACCACCAGATTGTGTTACATCCCTTATCAAGGAACCTAACCACATTCACAACACAGGCTGTTCGGCTTAGTCTCAGCAGTTGCATTTTTTCAATGCATAATGCATAAACTGGTAAACATGTTAAAGGCATTTGGTTCTTTCAGGACAACATTTTGGTTATGGAGACTTCAGTAACTGAGCATGATCATAGGATGGTGGAAGTGTTGGAAATAATGAGTAGAATGGGCATAACATCGAAAAAGAATAAATGCAGATTTCGTGTGTCAGAGATTGAGATTCTAGGGCACAAACCTAATGCACAAGGAGTACTACTAAAGGAGAACCTAGTGAATGCTACCATAGGGGTAAACCCCCCCCCCCCCCCAAGGATAGACAATGTGTGCCATCTTTTTGGGGTGTTTAGTGCAGTTGTACGCCACATTTATAGAGGGGTTTGCAGACAAGTGTAGGAATATCAGGAAATTGTGCAAGAAAGATGTTCCTTTCAGTTGGTCAGCAACATGTCAAGAGTTTGAATTGATCAAGGGGTGCATTGTCAATGCACCCATAATAAGCAACTTTGATACCACTTGTGATACATTTGTGAGGACTGATGCAAGTAGTGGCCTGGGTGCTGTATTACTGCAGAGAAAGAATGGATATGAAAAAAACTGTTTCTGCATCCCGATGTTTGAAAGGTCCCCAGGAAAAGTACTCTCTAATAGAGGAAGAAGCCTTATGCGTACTTTGGTCCATAACACATTTGAAGCATTTTTGTGGGGAAGGAGCTTGACAATTATTACTGATCACAAGCCACTTGTGAGTATCTTTAACTCCAAAGGCTTAGATGGTGTATCCCGCATAATAATGAGGTGGGCTACTGCATTACAAGGACATCGTTTTGTTGAGCCACACATCAGTGGTAAATAGAACATTGTAGCAGATTTTCTTTCCAGGAACATTTGTACTAGCATAGAATGTGTTAAGGATTACAGCACTGAGACTCAATTTGAAGGAGAAATCTTTTGGACCTGTGAATCTTCTATTGCTGAGAGTGACTGGAAGGAAGCTGAAATTAAAGATAGTCAATGAATTTACTGTGAAAGAGTTTGTACTCAAAGATTGGGTTGAGTCCTGAAGATGGCCTTGAAGTGTTCTATAGGGTCAGGGATGACCTCAGTGTGGAGGGAGATCACTTGTTTAGGTCTGGTTGCATTGTTCCTCCAAAAGATGTTAAGAGGCAAATTGGTTGAACTAGGGCATGCATAGGCATATCTTAGGCATATCTAAGACAAAAGGACACCTAAGTGCTGACTATTGGTGGCCCAACCTCAACAGTGACGTTGAGAAAGCAATACATGAGTGCTCTGTGTGTAAAGATTCTGATAAATTGCATAAGTGCAGCGTACAGCCCTTGAGACCAATAGAATTTCCAATAATGCATTGGGAATTCATGGCGATGGACATTTTAGGACCGAGTGAGAACATATATTATTGGCCTCATGGATATATATTCCAAGTGGGCAGAGGTGGACATTGTCAACGAAGCTGACTCAAGGGCAGTGGTTTCTTATTTGGATCGAGTGTTCCAATGAGAAGGTTTCCCTAAGAAACTACTTACTGATAATGGAGTACAGTTCACTTCCCGTATAATGAAGATGTTTTTAGCAAATAAAGTTGTTATTCACCATGGATCCTAAAACCAATGGCATGGTTGAGAGATTTAATGTCACTATCATGGAGGGTATATGTATGAGTGAGTGAAAAGGTAAAATGTGGAAGGAAGAAGTGGAGAAAAGAGTAAATGCTTACAGACTATCTCCACGCGCCACCACAGGGTTGGTGCCATTTGAAGTACTCGGAAGAAGAAAAACATTCACTGGAATCTGTCCAGCTTGGCTAGGCAGATCAACATTTGTAGAGTGGGAGGAAAAGAGGAAAATAAATGGAGGGACAATATAGACTACAAGAATAAATGTATGAAAGAGAGGTATGATGTGCAAAAGAAAGTGTGCATTTGCACTATGCACTTTATTTGCTTGTAAAGATGATGTATGAAGGATCCTAACGTAAGGTACTCTACTTGATTAGTAAATTGGAGTACTGTTTTACCAATATGTCTTAATGTAATGCACATTATGCACCTGATAGCATGCACTTTACTTGCCTAGTACAGCTCTAATACTATTATGCATGTGCACTATACATTTTTGATGTTTATAAAGAAGCCATATGAAGGATCCCAATGGAAGGCACTACATTTGAACACCAATATAGTTGGAACGTATCATGCACCATCATGTATCATCAAAGGTCAAAGAATGAAAACCCTAATAGGCCATGTACCACGCACTTTAAATGTTGGGGGGAAAGAATGTTTTATGAAGGACCCGAACATTTTGCAATCTGCCTGTTATGTAATATATTTTGGATTCACCGTGCAGTATCATCCATGTGTCACGGAATGTCTAAAAGATAAAACCAAAATACTAATTTGTTATGACTTGGATACTAATGTGCTACGCACTAGGCAACACGCATGATGCACTTTATAAATATGGTTACATTTGCATAAGTTAAGGATACATTTGTGTATACAATGATCGTGTCCTTTATAGAAAAAAATCGTTGTGCCCAAGGCAAAATGGCTGCACTGGTTTGGTAAAAGTGGAAGTCACCTTGTTGGTTTTGACTATGTGGGTGTTTTAAATCTCGTTTTGGGGAATGGTGGAGTTACTGTGAGCAAGCCACACGTTAGTGCGAAACGCGTCAGCAGGGGTGGACTGGCCTATAGGGAACTCTGGAGATTTCCCGGTGGGCCTCTGCACCCTGGGCCTCATTTCTGTGGTATTTTCACATTTTCTCATAGGAAAAGCATTGGGCTTGCTGAAAATGTGTCATGTGGGGCCACTTTCAACTTTATTTCCAGGGCCTCTTTTGGTCCCCAGTAATTATTTCCAGGGCCTTTTTTAGTTCCCAGTCCAGCCTTGCGCGTCAGACTGCCGGTCCTCTGCTGGCATGAACTACACTGGGAGGTTTAGTGGGATTTTAATGAATTTTAGGGAGGAAATAGATAGTGGGTGTTGTAGAATGTTTGGTGTACAAAACCTCAACCATGTCTTTGGCAAGGATCCCTGCTTTCTCCCATTCAGTCAAGAAAGCCTCTACTTTTGTTTCCAGATATATAATTGGATTTGTGTTTAGTTTTTCATAACATTTTGTGTCATGTAGTTGTTTATATGCCTCTCTTATGTAGTCCTGCTTATTCATCATGATGTTACAGCCCTTATCAGCTGGGTTGATGATGCAATTTGGCAGTCTGCTTAGTTCCATGAGCACTTTATGTTTCACAGACAAATTGCTTTTTTGTTGGAATTTGCAAGTTCTTCTCATGCTTTTTAAATCATCTATTACTACATTTTGAAAGGCATCAATATGACGGTTAGGGATTCCCAATGGGTTAAATTTGGATTTACACTTCAATTTGCTGGTGGAGGGCCATTCAGTACTTATTCCTAACCCCTCAAGGTCTACAGGGTCTTCATTTTCTTCCATTTGTCCTCCTTTTTCCAGGTTGACAAGGGTGGCGAGTGTGCCCATTTCACCAATAGTATATCCGTACGACCGTATATATATATATATATATATATATATATATAAATATATAAAAATATATAAAATGGATGCAGGCCAAGTGTTTCTCCATCAACATGTTTCCCATTCATTACATGTACCAAGCCTACATCCTCCTTGTCAACATGTTTACTCTTGACAGCTTTATCTTTCAAACATGTTTATTTACTTTCCATTTCTCAGCTACTGCTCAGGCAAGCCTATTTTGATGTAATGGAATGTGTCATGTGTATATATTCGGGTCCTCTGTGAAAAACTGGCAGTTCCAGCCTAGCACTGAAGAGGGGCATCTGTAAGGATCCACTTAATAAATACAGTTGGAGCCAAGCAGTCTTAAAGTTATCTAATTTCTGCATACTTCACATGGCTCCTGCCAAATGAGAGGGAGAAAGAAGTGTGCCACGAAAGTTGGGGGGACAAACACCCTTGCCCCCCCCTAAAAGAACACCCATGCATCCTCACACTTCACACTCTGCATCCATCTAAATCTTTGATGTTTATAGTAACGCCCCTGTCCATTGGTCTAGATTCTCACGTGTGTCAGACAGCGTCCTCACCTGTGACTGTCTATGTGCTCTAGTTGGCTTTGGACCACGCTGCTGATGCTGCGCCGGTATGTGCGATTCAACCAGTTCCCCACCATTCCCAGACCATAGTAGCGCCTCTTCCGGTCAAAAGCAAAGTGCTTCACCTGGGAGGCGATCCGTTTTCCTCTTTTGGGGCCCACTGTAGGAGCTGCAGACAGTGGGCTTTTAACCTGGTCTTTACTAGGGAAAGAAGGAAAAATGTTTATTCCACATGCAACCATTGAGGGGGACAGGGTGGATAAGGGGAGTAGAACAAAAAGTGGGGCATTCTGGGAAATGAGTGGAAAGAGCAGAAGTGGTATTAAGCGGGGTTGGAAGCAAAGAGAAAGGAAGGGGGATAATTGGGGGCATGGCAGGGAAGCAAAAGAAGGGGCAGATAAAACAAATAGACAAGAAGAGGCAAATGAAGCGGAAGCATGCAAAGGGGGCAACGGTGGAGCATGGGAAAAGGCAGTATGGCACATGGTGCACAACAAGGAGCCACACAAGGCCCAGTGTATGGCTAAGGAGACAGAAGGGGGAACTAAACATGGGCACACAAGGCAAAGGCGAGAGGTACAAACATGCCAAATGAGAGGCAGTTAGAGGGTGATAAGTGGCAAGGAAGAAAGCATGTAGGACTCGGTCAGAGAAAAGCATGCTTGAAAAACAGGAAAAGTGAGAAGCAAGCAAGGGGTTACGACTAGTCAGACAATGGTAAGGAAATTAATGGTTATCATGGTTGGGGGTGCAATCAAAATATGAAAGAAAAGGATGAATAAAAGAACTTGGCCTGTTTCACATTTCATAGCTAGGTTCAAATTGGAAAGTACCACTATATATGGCCTCTTGGATAGGTCACACTTAGGAGTCCACACAGTACCACGATTGGGCTCAGAGTCAGGAGGCAAAAGGGTCATCAAGATGCATTTGGACATGTAACTAGCACAAATATGGTACGCTATATTGCCACTTTTCACACTACTGGTGAATCCTCGTCTGGAGTAGTGCATCCAGTTCTGCAGGCCACATCGGCCCAATAGTCCTTTGCTAGAGACCATACCTGGAATAATGGGCTCAGCTCTGGGGCCACATCTAGAGAAAAGCCTACAGAAATAAGTCCACACCTAAATGTACTGTTTTCAGTTCTGCAAGCCCTATCTGCAATATTGGGTCAATTATTGGAGACCAGATCTTGAGTGCTGTCCACAATGTCACATTCCCTTGAGGATAACAGATTAAAAACACAGTTCAGAGACAAGAGACCAACGATCAAATCAATGAAGGGTTTAAACAAGCCCAAGTGTGTATGCATCGGACAGAGGACATCCTCTGAGTGGCAAATTCAAATTCATAGAGGGAGGTATAGAAAGGTGTGAAGGTTGCAATAAATACAATACAATATGTAGGCATTGGGACAAACAGAAAAGCCACACCAAAGGAAAAACCATAAGGTAAAATATATATTATAAAAGCAGGGGAGGGTGTTTGGTAGGATGAGCCATGCATTCTTCTGTGTTGCCTAAACTAGGATTTTATTCTAGGTCCTAGTAATTGCTTTAATGTAATCCAGGCCAGATCTGGATGCAAGTGATTCAGTTCCAAGGAGCAAGGATGATTGGCTCTACTAAAGCCACTGGTACAACTAAGTAGTTAGTTTCGGCAAAGAGTCTCTGAACAAGCAAGTTATCATCCGGACACTATAATTTCCATATCGCACCAGCGCTCACCTGAAAGCAGAGTGTGCATCGCGAGGGGCCCCATCATCAATGTGATGGAGGTGAGTTCGGAAATAGGCGGCTGAGAGGGGCGGAGACTCAAAGACATCATCTGGCATGGAGTACATCTCATCAGGCATTTCCGTCTGTGGTGGAAGCAGGCGAGGGAAGGGAAATGAAGCACAGGGTCAAACTGGTGAAGGGGCAAGGTCTGCGTGTAAGTGTACACATCACTATGTCCGGTAATGTCCATTGAGGCTTTTAACAGCACTTTGCCAGTTCAAACCACACTCGGATAGATAGTGTGTATAAGCGTATATGTAATAAGACGTAACCCCATGTCTGCACACATGTCTGTGTACGTGCACCTCACAAACAGTGCTGCAGTTTCTCGAAGCACCTCAAAAAGGCAAAACAAAAAAAGAAAATCAGCTCAATAGGGCAACCCCCTTCCTTAATGCCAACCAAAGTGAACACATTCACTCTTCCCTGAAAGGACCTAGTAGACCAGGTCAGAAAACATGCATCTCCCACCCCTATGTGTGACACCTGCAACAAGAGGTGTCTGCAAAGGTGTCTACCAGAGAAAAGTCACCATGGAACCTTGCTTGCCTTACTGAAGAACGAGGAGTCCAATGTTTCTGCTGCATCCACTGTGTCTTCGTCGATAAAGCTGGGGTACACAAAGCTTCTCTTCTGAAGCATGCGCTTGGAATGTGGGGTTTCCAGCACCGGCCGCCCCTGAGGGAGAGAAATATTAATTATAACTACAAAACAGAAGCATTGAAATAGAAAATCCTTCAGAAGCATTGAGAAGGTGGGAAATGTTACGGCCACAGTATGGAGGGAGGGGGAAGAGGAGTGGTGGTAAACGTGTACCACCAACAATCTCAGCAATGCTTCTGGCAGTAGGAGGTGGAAAGATGGTACTGCTTGCAGTTTGCAAACCTTCCCTTAAAAAGTCCCAAGCTACAACCGAAGGATCCCAATGATCTTGTCACATGTGGTCACACTTCCATGCTACGTCATTGACAAAATGCCCCATATCTCCAAGAAACAATTTAAAACGTCGGGACCCAGATATTTGGAGTAGGAACATCTAACCCATTCCTAAAGTTTCTTCCAACAGAATAAAAAGTGAATTATCTGGAAAATCAAATGTTTTCACTCTTTACTTTATGTGCCAGAACGGATGAGAACGTGAATGGGGAGCTCATTGGGGCCACACCAGAGTGCGTTAACGTGGCTCTTCTAGGAAGAGAAGCAAAAGAGGAAGGAGAAAGAGAAATCAGAAATAAATCCTGCTTCCCCTTCACCCCACCAACCCTGGAGGGAATGGACTTCTATGACATGATACATCTGCCTCACGCCGCGGGGAGATCCTTTATGAAAAAAGTGTTGGTGGGCAATGAGATGGTGTACTCCGAGTGCCTAGAAGTTTATGTAGATTTGGAACATTTTCCATTGGTCTAAAGTTATCATGGATTCCCTGAATCTATTGCTTTAAAACTAAACTTCCATGACTTTTGGCTGAAAGACACATGAAAACCAAATTGGGCCCTTAGGAATATCATAAATAAAATGAAAGATTAAATTCTCCCCCCTCACCCCCCCACCATAGGGCAATGGCCTTAATCACACAGTGCTCCATAAGCAAAGCCCAAACCAACAAACTGGATAGTTGCCAAAATGTACATGTTAGACTTCATTTTGGCCTGAAGTAGCACATCCAATTCAATGAATACATGCCAATATACATAGTCAGAACTGGGGAAAGCAAGGATTGCCATTTTCATTTTATACTGCTATGGCCTGGGCAGATGCTGCAGTTGACATTTTTAAAAAGCCTCTGTATATCGTATCCCAGCCAATTACCACCCAGCTGTCTCAATGCACAGCAGTCAACAGGAGTTGACCAAGTGATTCCACCTAAAGCGAAGGAAGCAGAACCCATAATAAAAGACCCTTTCTGATGTAGATCCATAAAAGAGGTCTGCTCGCTGCATCAAACAGAAGGTGATTACAACAACAAGCAAAGTCTATCCCCCCGACTAAGAGGAGGTTATGTGCTGGATTTTATATTGAATATACTATTTATCAATCTAAACATTCACATTAGGTACCAAGAACCCCATACTGCGCTAACTAAACCCAATGTCAGCGACTTTCAGCACTCCCACACTGCTCTGCCACTTGCATCGACTCCGTTCAAGCAGGACTAGCCCTCACACCGCCATTTGCAGACATCCCACCGTACAGCAGAACACTATCTACCTCCTCTGATCAAGAAGTCCAACTATGCTGAAAAATGAAGACTATCCTTTAAAACCCTGGATTATCCAACTCCTCGTCAGGGAGGCGATTGCTGGCACTTGGCCTCAGCTCCCGTCATACAAACCCCAACGAACCCCATAATCTCTTTAAGCTACTATGAAGCACCCACATGCTCTATCAACACCACGCTTTTAAATCAGGCTCTGAAGGTCCAGATTCACAAAGTGCTTAGTAAATCTAGTTGAGTTTTAGCATTATGTAATTGCACATACCATAACAATATATTATCCTAAACCAAGTGGAGCTACATGTCTACATTTTCACATCTATATATTTTTCAAGTCATGTGGTTTATATTAGTTGTTGCTTATCACACAGACAAACACAGAAGGTGGAAATAATGCCTTAGAAGGGACCACGTTTCAGTAAATCTACATTCCTAATCACTGGAGGTTTTAGACCTTAGCTAGTCTGAAAGGTGCATGGGTCTTGAGTGAGGCTATTCTCTTCCACCTTCCAATCTCTTCCGTCTCAAACTTCTCTTTCTCCACAACCAAATACGGGACACAGGTATGGCTTGTCATCAAAGTTCCACACAACAAACCGGCAATGGGGAGGGGTATGAAGCAGCACATCTGGGACAGAAAAGACATTTTGGGAACAGGACTCACCTTAATGATGGCGGCAGCTGCTCGGAAACTCATGTGTGCCACAGACTCCCTCTTTCGCCGAGGAAGCCGGGTGTATCCAGATCGGACGCTGTTAAAGGAGGTTAGAGACATGACCCCAGGGGTCACAGGGGGAAGACCAGAACGGGGTGTGTAAAGAGCGGTGTGAGGCGTCCGTGGGTGATCAACTTCGTCCGGATGCCGGAACGCTCGACCTCTCGCCAAGGGATCCACAATCTTGCAAAAGGAAATTGACAAAACATGAATGCTAAGAAAATTGCAATCACATTGTATTACAAAGACCATCACATACTGCAAAATCATTGGCAGGACAAGTGTCATTCCATATATCGGATTATCATTGATTCAATCTGAAGGAGGGGCTGACTGAGGAATGTTGCTTTATCCCTAGACTAGTGTGAGGCCTGGGCATCAGCAGAAACCACCACTAAACATACTACCCACTGTATACTAATGCTTTTAATGACAAAGGGGCTACACTTCTAAATACAGAGAGAATTTTTGGATCTGCCTAGATAAAGGAACAGCAGAATGGACGCAGAAGGAAAAGAGAGAACCAAAGGAAAGGGCCGGTGAAAAGAGGAATGATCATGTGTGAAATTAAAACTGTTTTTATTAGTGCAACTTAACCATAACGTCCCTTGAACAAAGTTTTTCATTGAATTTCATAGGTTTTTGGAAGTGGAAATGTTTCATGGTGTTACAGCACTGTATATGAGTTATTCATAATTCCTTTTTTAACATATATTAAAGTACTATAAACCTCCTTTAAAAAAAAACATTTGCAAAGAAACTTTGTAAAGAAAGTATATGGCCACCTCTGAATTATTTTGCAAAGTTTCGTGTTGTTTTGTCAAGGGGGGGATAGACTTATAAGGGGGGGGTCCAATTAACATTTGAAATCTGTATAGACATGAATGGGAAAATGCGTTGCTTGCGCCTACAGCCCAAACCACTGGACTGATTTCCACCTATCTTGAGCGAGTTGTGGCCACCAGGTCCCGGAAGAGCGCTTTTGCAAATTTGGTGTTAATTCGTCCAGTAGATTTTTTTTTAAATGCCCAAAATTTAAGTAACAAAAATGTGAGAGATCTGCGTCTGGTGTGCAGACTCAGTTCCTGATTCAGTGTCTGCGAACACCTCTGGACCAATCAGAGAGCTGCATAACGTTTGCAGACATTGTACGCCAACCAAAGATTGGTCAATTAAAAACATGAGGTGCGTCAAAACCTTTGAAAGGGAAGTCATGTTGGAATCGCGAACTGCGCCAGTAGTCCGCAGACACCGTGGTAAAAACATATTAAAAAAACAACATTGCACTTGTCAAACAAGTGAAACTGTCTCTTGGGAGGTGAGGGGTGATGAGGATGGGATGGGATATGGCCATAAAAAAGCCAACAATCAAGTGTTTTTCGTCTCATGTTTGGGAACATTCCTGTGATGTTTGCCAACTTGACATACTTTTATGGACATCCATGCATATTTCTGCATTAAAGGATTGGTGAAGAGCAGTTTTTGGATGGCTTATAACTTTGGCACCATTCAATGACACTGCATCAAATTGTGTGATATACTATTAGACCTACCTTTGAATGTATTTGCAAACCTTGTGCCGTTCCGCCAAGAGGGCAAAATTAGAGCGGGGGCCCCAAAATGAATGGCTTTATACATTTGGTGCTGTTTGGCGAATTTGCACAAAAGATTGCAAAAAGATTTTAGACTCAACATTAAATGTTTTCACAAACTTTGGTGGGATTTCATCAAGAGGGGGCACAATTAGAGAGGGGTCCCAGCATCTTAGATGGCTTATAACTTTGATGCTATTTGATGAATCTGCACAAATATTTGCAAATACATTATAGATCCAACTTTGAATGTTTGTGAATGGAGTTTGGCAAGTGGGGGCTAAGTTATATAACAATGTTTTGTACCTACATTTTCACAATTCTCAACAAAACAAAAAAAATATCATGGACCTGAAATCATGCTTTTGCAAATATGTCCCTCTTTTATTTTTTGGAAAGTGTCAATGTAGGTACAAAAAATGGTGATATAACTTTGGAGGCTGAGGCATAGCCTGTGGCCATGGCAGTGGCGGCCATGCCCCAGACAATCTGGCCACTGACCATGGTCACCTGGGAATGGCAATGGACCACCAGTGACAGGCTATGTGGTAAACATTTTAAAATCGGGATAGGCTTAAATGGGAGGTCAAAAATCTGGGAACGGCAATGGGGTTGTCTACACTGATTTGTTTATTGGGGACAGTGTCACTACTGAAACCCATGCCCCATGGATTGTGAACACTGGTCATGGCTGCAAGCCATGAGCACTGGCCTATTGGTCACATTATGGGGTTATCGGGGTATAGTGGACAATGGACCAGGATGCAAACTAGGTGCAGTGGATAATGGGGGTGGTTTGGTGGGGCTGGGGTCATGGTCAAGCCTCATGCCCTAGGCAATTCAACCAGGACTTGCAGCCCGGGCATGCACTCTTGAAAACAACACACATCAGTATGCGTTGCAAAAAATATGTTTGTTAAAGGCGGTTTATAGTCCTTTCATATATGTTAAAAGAGGGATTATTAACAATGCATATACGGTGCTATAACATCATGAAACATTTCCACTTATAAAACCATTGAAATTCAGTGAAACAACGTTGTAAAAAGGGACGATTAGGTTGCACTGGTAAAAACCTAGAAAATTAATTGGGAAAAACTTTAGTTGAAGGGACGTTATGGTTAAGTTCTACTAATAAAAACCCATGAAATTCAGTGAAAACTTTTGAAATACACCAGTTATGGTTTGCTATGCAACCATAACTAGCACAACAGCCACGCACTGCTAAGACTAACACCCAGGACATCAAAGATGACACCACAAATGATTTCATCGAGGACATCACTGATGACACCTATGATATTACTACTGTGTAACAATGAAAATGGAAAGTCTGTATGAACCGCTTAGAGTGTCACAATATATCAAAGGTGATCAGTAGCCGTGTAATAAACTACTCCATGTCACATACAAGGTGCTTATTGAAAAATAAACTTTGTACTGAAGTTTTGTTGTGAATACAGCAATCAAATAATACATAAAGAGAAACAATGAATCCAGTATCGATCATAGAACTAAAGTATTCTTAAGATGGTATGCTTAGTACAATGATAGGTCCAAGCATATCAGATTCTTGAGAAATGGATTATCTGCCCGGAACCTGCTTCTTGTTCCATGTATGTGTATTATGACATCGAGGCGCAAACCATTGGGAAAAGAACTTCAGAATGTAGCACAAGGTAAAGCTCTACATGCACAGTACCTTTACAGAATGTGTATCATGCTTTCAATGTAGTATTATCACATGACATACAAAGCCCTCACCTTAAAATCAATACGGTCACTGAACAAAAACAACCGCCCCAGAGATGGCATCAGTGATGTCATCGATGTCTTAGGTGTACAGCCACCCCAGATATGTGATGTCATCAGTGATGTCATCAATTCTGACATTTGTGATATCATCTGTATGTCCCAGGTGCTCGTCTTAGTTATGAATGCATAGAAAACCAGAACATCTCTTTAACAAATGTTTTTTCATTGAATTTCATGGGTTTGTATTAGTAGAACTTATCCAGAACGTTCCTTTAACTATGTTTTTTCGAATCAAGGGAATTCGTTGCCCCCCCCATTCTCCCCTGTGAGGCTAGGGAGGGGAGCCCACTCCGCCCCACCCTCCCTAGGGGTCCAGGCAAGTGGGGCCTGTCTGGGAGCTTCTCTCTCGCTCCTTGTTGGTGTTATCTCGCTGGCGTCCTCTTCCTGGGATTCTCTCTCACTCCCGCGGCATCCCGGTGTCCCTTCAGGTAACCGGTCAGGTTCCCGCTTCGTTCTCGTGATGGTATCGCCGGTGGTTTGTGGGCTGCCTGCCTACCACGTATCCTTCATGTTCATGCCATCATGCCACAACCTCATTATGGGCTCCAGCCCTCTCTGCTACGTGCATCTGGGATACACTGTGTCTCTGTTGTCTCCCCTTTCAGTTCAGCATAAGCTTGAATGCCGCAGGCTACGTGGCTCGCTTCTGCTCTGCCTCATTCAGGTGTTTGGAAGAGGGCCTCCCTGCCTGCGTATTTGTTCTTCTCTTACTCCATTGTTCGGCATGTCCTCTCTATTCAACGTACTCATCTCAGTTGATTGGAGACTTGTGTTTAAAAGAACACGTTTCCTTTCTTCTTGATAATGGTATAGACTGGAACGGGATTCCTTGTCCCCCAAGGAGGAGTCTCTCTCACGAGGTCCCACTTGCCTCGACCCCCTATGGAGGGTGTTGCAGCGTGGGCTCACCTCCCTATCCTCACAGGTGAGGATTGGGGTGGGGAGGGCACAAATTCTCTTGATTTGTCACACTACACACTTGACAACTTTTTCTACATGTTAAGTTGAAATTAGAAGTTCTCTCACTTGCTGACCTGCCTTCTCTGAACAGTGCCCCAAGAATACAATGAAACTCGGACATGGAGCTGGCAACCACAGGGGGGGTCACAAATTGTACTGATGTAGCTAGAGGTGAAATGGTCTTAACAGCGCCCCTTTCTGTTGATCCACAGAACTTTACACTGGACAGAGAAACATAAAATCACAAAACCTGCCAACAAGCATATGGACCATGTAATTGACTGGTAAATATTTAAATGCTGGTCAACTGATGCAGACCAAGAGGGCACCACCAGGCTCATTCACTGGGCATCTGACGGATGGCATCCATGATTGTTAATGGGAAAATACGTGAGAATAGTTGATGGGAGTAGGTCATCATGAATGGATTCTGAATTGCAAACAGTATAATCAAATGCAGTGGGCAGGCTTTTGAGGAAGGTGGCAAATGGAAACGTCTTGACAACCTATCCTGGTTAATGGTGGAGAAGTAGATATCATTCCAGACCGGCTGTATTTTAAAGTAGGGGCCTGGAAAACACAGGGCTGGTCTCTAAACCTTCTCAGAGGTCGAGATGTCAACAGTTTAGTGGTTGTTTCTCTATTCCAGAAAGTGCCTCAGGGTGGACAAGCCATTTTTTTCCATCGTAGCACAGGACTAATGAGCTTGTTCCACAAGGGCGGGGTTGGGGGGCGAGGGGTGGATGTTTAATCAAATGTCTAGGAATGTGAAGGCATCACAAAGTAAGACACAGACAACAGATTCAACTTTCTAAGAAAAGCTTTATTTATTTTAAATATCAGGATGGAGCAAGGCCTAACTTGCCCTATGCTAAGGTGGAATGACCCTACCTAACAAAGCTAAGGATAGTCAGTGTCTGTAAGTTCAAATGAAAAGTCTGTCTGTGTCCAAAACCTATACTTGCCCTCCCAACTAAATCTATGCAATTTGTAGGGATGTAAGCAGGCAAATAATGCTCAAAAGTAAAGTTCAGAGCTTCTACAGGATCTCAAAAGCAAAGTTCAGATCTTCTTCCAGCTCTTTGGCTTTCTCTCATCTTCCCCTTCTCTCAAGTTCAAAATAGTTCCACAAAAACCTCAGGGTTCCCTTCTCCAAGATGCTGACTCTTTCATTGAAGTTATGCGCTATACTTCCTGGCATGCCCCGCCGGCTCAGGAGGTACGAGCCGGAGGGGAGCCAATCTTCCTGAACTTACTTGAGCCTGGGCCTTACGTCTGTTTGGACCTTTGATGCGCCATCGCCTGTCCTCCTGGCTCTTTTCCTCACCAGCCATTTTCGGTCTGTGTCTCCCCCCCCCCCCCCAATACCTCCTTTGTGACCCTTATATCCTCTTTGGTCACCAGTTTGTAGTCGTAGCCCTTGAGATAGAGAAGGGGAAGCCCCAACGGTATCTCACCCCCTTCTCATTGAGCCCCTTCGTTGAGGGGATCATGGGCGCCTCTTCGTCAGCATAAGTGCTGACAGGTCTTGGTATATCGACACCTTCACGTTTCCCAGGGACACAGAGCCCAGCCCCCTCACCTCCTCCACGATATTTTATCTATCCGGATAGTTAGGGAAGCATGCAAGCACAGAGCGTGGGCCCTTCCCGGTCGCTCTTGCCCTGTGGACCCTCTCAAGGTTGGGTTCATCCACGTTCTCATCTCCAAACAGTGCCTTCACCACCCTGTGGATGGTTTTCCTCAGGTCGCACTCTGTTTCGCCTTCCTTTTCTGGGATTACAAAATATCTCAAGTTATTCCTTCTCTCCTGGTTTTTGAAGTCGTCCATCTGGGCTACTTCAGCCTCTTATCCATCTGTGTTTCCAGTGTCATGAGGGAGGACTGGTTATTCTCCAGCGCCTGTAGCCTCTCGTCCATACTATTGATTCTGACATTTATTCTGTCTACTTCTCCACCAATGTCTGCTCTCATTCCTGTGATCTCTTAAGGAGGGAGGCGATATCTTTCTTGGTGGACATGGCGTTGCTGCCCGCCTCTGACATTTTGGATCTGTATGTTTCCCTCCCTGAGTCTGCGTTCCGATATTCAAAGTGTCCCAGCTTTGCCCTCCAGTCCATGTGCGGGCTGAGTCTCTGGTTTATTACGTTGGGTGCTTTCTCATCCCCACTTCCCTTGCTGCTGCCCTGCACTGTAGTGGAACCCCATGCGCTCGTTCCAGGGACCTACACACTGCCACCGACCCATGCCGTTATTTTCTGTCCCGCAGTCCGATACACTTAGGTGCTTGTGGGGGGGGGGGGATGACAGTGGGTGGCAAGACGGGATCGTCACCCTCCTACCCCTATTTAAGGTGCAAGGTCGTTCAGATGTCTCAGAACCCACTCTGGGTTTGTGGTGTTAGGAAATGTGGATCTTGCCCGAGGCGGGCACACACCCCAGGTAATTGTCCTGGGGGCCCTCACCTCAACTCTGCTCCCTTGGGTCTACTGTGGACCCACAGGGCAGTTGGTATAGGGCAGGCACCAGTCTGTCTCCCCCTCCTGTTGTCTTCTCTTTTCTGCACCGTCCAGCTAGGACACTCCACTGGTGGAGGTTATGGGGGTGATCTCCGTGAGGCGGGCACACACCCCAGTTATGTATCTGGGGGCCCACACCTTTGCTGGACCTCCTCTGGTTTAACTGGCCTCCCAGATCCCCATTGTTTCTTGTCTGGGCCCTCCTCGGGCCTGCTAGTTTGCTGCCTATTCACCCTCAAACCCTCCCCTGTCTCCTCCTTGGCTGTCTTCTGCTCCGCCTGTTGCCGGGGGTTCGGACACTCCTCAGGCTGCTCATGCACCTTGCCCCGATAGAGTTACTGCTGCGGCAGTCCACTGTGGGGCACTCTCTTTATGAGGGGGTTGGAGCCCCTCCTGGGTCCTTCTTACAGGGTTCTCCTCCAAGTCTATGCACTGTCTCCTTCCCTCCAGAGGGCTGCAGGCGAGGGTTAGGGTCCCCTTATGTGCGCTGGGGTCTCTCCCTCTCCTTATGTCTTATGTCTTATGTCTCCTTTCGTTCTCAAACTCAGGGATCCACCTTCTATCTCGAGCCGTCCCTCTTCTCCTTCATGAAGCTCCAGAGCCACTCAACTCAGGTTCCAGCCTGGCCCTGTGCACTACTTTGTTGTATGGGTCCTCTTTTCCGTGGGCTTCTGTGCAGTCCCATGCCCACCTGGCACCATCAGGCTGTAGTTTCTCTTTTCCTGAGATTTTATCTGGGCCCAAGATCACTCCCTGTCTCCATATGCTGATCGTCCTCTTTGCAGATCTCCCTGATGCACTGAAGCTACTGGCAGATGTCCATGTTAGATTCATGAGTCTCACTGGCACACAATCTATCTGGGTGTTGGTAAGTGTTCCATAGCCGCTCATGTAACTACCTGTTTTGCTTGGCTGTCCGCAGATCTACCATGGGGTTCCAGGCTCTCCTCATCGTGGTATGCCCCAGTGATGCTTTTTGTCTCCTCCTCTGTGTGCTATTTGCTGCTGGGAGTTCTTCCTTGTAAGCCCCAAGATAAGTTGTCCGCTGGATACTGCCCATGCAGTGCTTCAGCCGACCTCCCCATGACTCCTTAGCTGCTCTCAGACCTCCCAGTGCACTCCTTGGCTGCCCACAGACCTCCAGGGCTTGCAACTTGCCTCCTCACAGGTCGGTCCGGACTGCAACAGGATGCACTGCCTTCTCATAGGTGCGCTTCCTCAAGGGTGGTGTTCCCATGGCCCTTGCTTGGGCACCGATCCCGCTCCTCCGTTCCCCACGACCGTACTCCCTCAACTCAGTGGGGGTCAGGGGGAGGGGCCACAGGCGTTCTCTAGTTGCCGAATGGGTGCTTTCGTTGGCTTTGCCAAGGGGTGGGCCGGACCTATCTCCCCACCGCCCCCGGGTCGCTTCATTCTGTGTCCTGGGCACCAGCGTTCACTGCAGGCTATTCTCCTGGGTGCCTGTGTTCGCGGTCGGGTGTGTCCCTCCTTGGTGCACCAGTCGCGTGGGCTTGATCAATTTCGTTTTCCCTGGGGATCTTCGGTGGCTGTTTCTACAGTTGCCACAGGCCGATTTGCACTGTTTTGTCTTTTGTGAGTGCCTCGGACCTTTGCCCACACTCAGGTCAGTCCGCGGCCCGGGGGAGGAGGGAGAGAGTGGGGGCTCGTTCCACTTTGCGGGTCCTGAACCCGGGAGAGTTACGCCAAGGCTGTGTACATTGGCGCAACCCCTGGTGGCGGCCTCCGACGCGGAGTCTTTCAGCTGACCAAAACATAAAAGGCAGTTGAACTCCACAGGTTCTCAAAATAGTATCAGTTCAACTTCTTCTTCATTCTCAGTAGGCCACTCGGTCTAGGCGCAGTTGTCGGACCGCACGGTCCACCCACGACAGGTCACGCAACCGATAGCCCTGCTTTCCTTGGCTCTTTTCAAATAACGGTTACTCTGTCTGGCCACAGTTATCGGACCACTCGGTCCACCCATCACAGGTCACGCAACCGGTTACCCTATGCACTTTGCTGTCCTCCTGTATTCTTCAGATTCTGCTCAACACAGATTTTCTCTATCAACCTGTAGTCCTGTGGGCTCTTGTATCTTGACTTGAATACGTATTTGCCATTCCTCTTGGCAGTCTCATATAATTCACTCTGTGGGACTTTGGCCCTTCTCACCACTTTGCTTTCACTTCATCTTACGTTCCCTTGATTCATAAATGTTCATATTGATTCAGCACTTGTTTTGCTGTGTTGCCATATTCAAAACATACTCAATATATATATCCTTTAGTTAGTTCAGTATTCAATATTGATTGTTACACTCTTCAAAAGTACTTATTATACTTGGTAGATTCAATAGTGATCATTACACTCTTAAATAGTACTTATTATACTTAGCAGCTTGTTCGTTATTCACAATCATCTCATTTGCCTTACATTTACTTATTTATTTTTGTTTTTTTCTTATCCCATGTACTGCACTGTCCTCTCTCCCTTCCCCCCGCACTTCTCCCCCTTCCCCATCCCATCCACTTGTGCAATCTGAATGACACCTGGCCTAGTAGGATCGCTGTCCGTCTTCCCTCTGTTCTCCCTCCCTTGCCTCGTCGCACCTTGAAACACTTGTGTATATGCACGTTACAAAAACCATATCATATCGTATCATAGTATGCATAACAAGATTCTGTTTTTTCAACATTCAGGTATGCCGGTTTCCCATCCCCGGAGCACCCTGGTCCAACTGTTCCCTTTTGCGCACTCACCAGTAAGCATTCGCTCACCCAGGCTTCTCTTTTGTCTCTTCTTTGCTCCGCGTTCCCGGTGACTTCCCAGCGAGCAACGCTTGCTATTTTGGGCAGTTCCCAGCCACGCTCTTCCACGGCAAGAGCTGTTGAGAGCCTCTCTCGCTCTCTTTGCAGCCGGCAGCTCCTTGGATTCTTCAGTGCCCCACAGCTTCTGTTGTGGGCACCGGGGAGAAGGAATGACAGAGGTTTTGACCCTCTCATGGCCAGTCTTGGCCCTGGCGTCTCCCTCGTACTCCTGCTTGTCCCGGCTTCCCTTCTGCCAGTTCCTTCATATGCCGAGTCCTTCGCCAGCTCCTTCTCATTATGCCATCACTCACTCTTATACACCTGTTACGTGTCAACAGGCTGCAGGTGCAAGTCCTCCACATTGATTGCCTAACTTTGGTGAAGCTGATTAGTGGGACATGCCTGACTATAATAGTCTAACTCCTCAAGAGCCCTTCTTCATCTCAGTACCAAAGTGGTGTGTATGCAGGGGAGTGTTATAACTCTTACTCGTTTCCTCCTCAATACAGTCTTATGATAAAAGGACTGTGGGACATTTTGGTCAAAATAAAGTGTCACAGGCTAAAAATAGCCTACAGATGCAGGGGGAATGTTGGATTTATTTCGACAAGGGAAAGTGGTATACCCTATCTCACCCAAAAGGGAATATTTCTCTTAGTTGATCCCTTCAACACTTTTGGATTTCTACAGCATCTCTGAGGGTCATTTTGACAGGATGACAAGGGATGAGGTTGACATTAACCTATGAAAGATGTTGGGACAGATTCATTGTGAAAAGGGAATGAGGGGTACCATATCTCACCAAGAACGTCTTCTCCCCATTCCCTAAGTTCCCTCCACCCAGGTGATCCTCCCTCGCATATCCACTCCCAAGTTGGGATCCAAAAGCGATGGCCTTTGCCTGGCCATCTGAGCAGAGCGCGTTTGGGAAAAACAAATGAGAAGGCCCTCAGGTTCTTCAAAGAAGACTATTTCAGAATTACATGTTTCCAGTTGTTTATGTGTGAGACTAAACACCCTACAAAAATAAAAAATAAACTAAGAAACTCCAGCTATTAGGGTTGACGCTACTGTTTTTTAGTAACATTACTGAGGTGCGGTTTACATCACAGCACTGAAAGACACCCGCTTTCTACGGTGTCCTGCTTGGGTAGTTACTTGGAAGTCTTACTTTGAGGAACCTGCAAGATATGAGGGCACTAAAATGATGCAGATGTCTTACTGTGAGGAATTATCTGGGTTCAGATAACTTGGTGCCTTCGAATTAGAAAGGGAGGGGTTATTTTAGGTGACGTTCTGTTGATGGCTTGGAATTGTGATGGGAAGTAGAAGATATTTCTCGGCCAAGTGATTCAATGCCTTGGAATGTTGAAAACAGTCTGTACCTTAGGACACTTTCAGGTAGTGGAAGAATTGGAATTTGGGAGGTCTTACCTTGGAAAGAACACCTGTAAAGTGTGTGTTCCTATGAACATAAAGGGAAGGCCTTAGCTTAGGAAATTAGCAAGCAAACCCTCACTTTCCTCCTTGAAATGTTGAGGGGAGAGGCCTGAGAGTTTGCAGGTGGCTGGTGGCTCATGCCTGAGATAACATATGTGGGTCTTACCTTCGGGAGCTTGCACGGGGCGGGTGACTCAGTGGGTTGGAAGGATGGAGTTTCCTGGCTGGGCAGTTCCACGTCCCGCTGGTACTGCATCTTGAGTTTCCCATATCTCTGGCTGCAATGCTGCAAACTCTTCCGCTGCCAGTTCTGACGCTTACCCTCCCAGTCACCACTGACACCGAACCACTGTGCTGTCCCCCTGAAGAAACAAAGACAGGGAAAGATCCAATCAGATGAACTAGCCGCCATGCTGCATTTGAGCAGTGAGGCACGTCACATTGAAGACTCACTGTGATACACCATTCAGAAACATCACAAGTTCTCTATGGGTTATCATTGAGTCTGCAAACCATTTGTAGTTATGGCATACTAACCAATCATTAATTAGCTTTACTTTAACAAAAGAGGAGGCAAGTACAACAGTTTCTTATTCCAACAAACTTCAGAGGCAACCCCCATATATGCATTATGGTCCTTAAAGCTGCCCGTTTGCTTTCTTAAAAAGAAATAACAGTGTACCTAATTCTGCTACACTTATTTTGCAAATGTATTACAATTGCATCATTGAGAGTCGCTAGTATATGTATTTTTTCTATTATTTTTTTAAAAAAAGAGACCCAGACTCTCCCTCACAATTACCTTTAGAATAGAATAATAGAATATGTCTGAATGCTCAAATCAAGCACAGAGTGTATGTAATCACAATGTACCCTATGCCTCACCAACACCACCCAAAGTTATCTAATGTTCATAAATCTCAAAGAACAGGGAAAAGCAGAGATTTCCAAGTGGGACAACTTTCAATGCAAGTTTTAAATACGCTCTGTGGAATCTCCCCCTGGTACTAAAGTGTGGAGAGGAAGTGTGGTTTGCCAGATGACTGCTTTTCCTGTTAGCATTTTTAAACAGGATCACTGCATGGAGCGGCACGGGGAAGTGTGGAGAGAAAGTGTTTGCAGTGGGTCGCTGTGGGTCCGGCAAAGCAGCTGAGACGCTAATCTGCTATTGAGTTATATGGCCAGCTGGGATCCAACCCGGTAAGACTAAACTTATCCCAGATCCACACGCTCTCCTGTCCTCCGGTGCATAGTTGATTATGGTTTCCCCACCTGCTTCCAAGTGTTATTTGAGGAGCAACGCTAACAGCCTTTTAGATTCGGACTGTCAGTCTTTTGCTATTCAGGGGTTTGCAAAAGCATGAGACTCATCGTCTCTGACAAACCAGAATAATAATAAGAACAAGATTCAAGTTCCCGTTCCTCAGTCAGGTATGAAGTCGGGTAGAACAGCATTTACTACAAACTCTTAAAGCTATCTAGTCAGCAATACAGTTGACTTCTTCTCGGAGCAGACATGCCTTCATTCCTATTCCTATTGAGCAAGCATCAGATACTTTAGTGTTGGATTAATTTTTTGTCAGGATGCGCATAATTTAAGTTAAGCTAACTTGACAACAAGTAAACTGGCTTTCTCTGTGGATACTTAACCTGAACCGCATGTGGCGTTCAAACCCATAGAGGACTTTTTGAACATGGGCAAACCATTTAAAATGCTTTGTGAGGGAAATTGGGGTACAAGCTACACAACTAATTCCCCTCTGGACATATCGGGCTCTTCATCCATTTCTGCTTTGCACTTGGTTTTATAGTCAATTGTTAGGGTCTATGATATATCAAGGAAGCCGTTCAGCACAATTCTTCGGTGCTGTCCACTATTGCAAATAAGCTATTATTATTCCTTGAAAGCAAACCCTCCTGGTGGCTTACCAATGAAAGATCTCGACCCAATTAGCCATGTTGATACTGGGGACTTTGGTTAGTTGTGTTAATGAACTTCAATTGCCTCTGAGATTGCAGGACGGGCTGAGCTTTACCCCCGGGCATCTTCAAATCCTCTGAACCAACGAATGCCATCTTACAGGAGGAAGACTTCAATAAATTAGTTCAGGTGACCACTAACACTTTGTGGTCAAAACAAAATCAACCACCAAGGAAACACAAATAAAAAAAAAACGAGCAACAAAAGAAAATAAAGAATTTATCTAAATCCAATATGAACAAAAATCGTTAGTCCAGAAAGTTTGTACACGCTTTATCTATTTCGCAGGATGCTATTGATTGAAACACTCAATCTCAAACGATACTTGTAACTTCACTTCCAGATCAAAATACGAAAACAGCCAAAGTTACAAAGAAACCCCCCCAAAAAAAGGGCAAAAAGTAATTTGCAAAAGAAGATAACAAATGTTCTTCCCGATAATGCTATTCAAATCCTTGAAGATCCCACACCTTAATTGTCCACTTAAACTTCTTTTCATAATGAAATTGATGAGTTGTCGACCTTGCCCCCTTGTGCCCTGCTCTCCGTCATACATTTTTCTGGAAGCAGAAGTTGTTTCCCACTCAAAGTACACTAATCAGGAGGATTCAGTCAACTTTGGGAAATCATCAGGAAGGAACGATTCAATTATTTCAATGGTCTCCACTTGTTGGCAGACCGGTTTTGAGAATATAAAGCAGGTTAACAACCACATGTTTCTAAGCAGGTCTAGAACTCTGCAAATGTTCTCTTTAATTCCCTCCTTAATTCTGATTCACACAGGATACATTGACTGTGCAGATATACACGACGAGAGAAGGGAAAGAATAGTGGTCCATTTCTTTTCCCCAATTGTGGGCAGACTTGTATGCGATCAAATGGACCATTTTAGATCAATGGGCTAAGATTTGCACAACCTCATCAATCCAAAGCATCTTGCCAAATTCAATGTGCTTAGTGCAAACAGCACAAAGGACTTTAAAATATCCTTTACGTCCTTAACCATCAAATGGGACTTTAATACCAATGCTTCAAGATTAGTTAACGCCCAGGAAGATTTAAACAGGTAGGAAATCATGAAGATTGGGCTTGGCAATCGTCTGAGATTTTTAAAGACAGTAGGAAATCTATCGTCATGTCTCATCTTTAGCTGGGACCTATTAAAAGTGTTCTCTTTGGGGATGTCGTTATGATTTTACCACAAGAAACAATGCTTTTGAATCCCTTGGTTATTGAAGGTTATAAAGTCTTCTAAAAACGGCCAGGAGAGGACCTAGGGGGCATCCTAGTGGTGGCCTTTTAATTGTCATCGACCTTAAATTAGGGTCTACTCACTCAGTCTTTGATACCCCCAATGATGACATTCTTGCTATAAAAATGCAGATGGGCAAGGATGGAAGTATGAAGGAATTGCTAATAATCAATATTTATTGGACCCCAGCACAATCGTGTCTTGAACCTATGATGAATGACTGATTTTAGAAGAATGGTTTGGTAATGGCCAACAAGATAATATTGTTAAAAAGGGGATCAATTTGTCATGTTCTTTTTGACTGTGCTTTAGATAAAGATGCAACTTCTGCTCCCCAGGATGAATTCAAGGATTCCAACAAAAGAAGAGGGGAAGAATGAGTTGATTTCATGACCTCATGGGGTTTGGAGCTCCTCTTGCTACAGGGCAAAATTATAAGTTGGCAAAGAGGTAAGTCTGCCTCTTGGCTTGACCATGCGTTTCTTTCTACAGAACTTTATGATAGATCTCCAGCAAGTATACATTCCCTCACTGTTATCACTTTTGTAATGTAATATAAAGTTCTGGGGTTCTTGTGGGAACCTTTTTTGCAGCTACAGTTCCCTACCAGAAGGGGCTCAGTGTACAATGAAAGTTTCCGTTTTTAAGACAATTTACTTCTTCTATTGAGGATTTTATTGCATCTGTCAATTTAGATCCCTGCAAGACTATGTTTACTATATAGAATTTTAATAAGATTGTGCACTCTTGTCTTTAGAACATCTGTGGTAAAGCAGACAGCTCGGTTTCGAAACCAAGGGTCTTTCGTACATAATCCCCTTATATTAAAAAAAGGGGAAAGAATGTATCCAGCCAATTATTGGCCTATGGTGATATTTGACATTTCAAGCAAGGTTTTTTATGCCCCTCTTATTATAAGAGCTCGACATTTGGTCCGACAAATTGAATCTCATCACTAAATTCCAGATAGGGTTTCATCAGAGGCTTGCTACCTCACTAAACGGAAGTTTACTAATGCATTTACACGCATCGACTCAAGCTAAGCAAGCAAAAAGAATATACATTGCTTACATAGATGACAAATGCATTTGACAGTGCAAACGGGGAGAGTCTTTGGTGGAAATTGAAAAATGGGGGGAATCCAGAAAGCCTATTAAGTTTAGTTTTGCTCCTATATAATAATACTACGATACAGGTCAGATTAAATAAAGAAGGTTCTCTGTCTAGAGCAATAACAACACATTGTCCTAAGGCAAGGCTCCAAAGCTGTTCAAAGTATACATTGCAGACATAGACACATTGTGGAGTGTGGTTAAAGGCATGGTCTAGTAAAAAAATGTATTTAAAAAATAGATAGGCAACATAAAAAATACTAGCATTCTCTTTTTTAAAACTTCCTATGTAAAATTTTGAGCTATTCAAGCTCAAAATTCGCAAAAGCAAGCACATGGGCGCATCCATTTTGTGAAATGGATGCCCTCCTGTGCTGGCTTTTGCTGCACTAATGAAGGAAAAGCCAGCCAGCTGTAGTAAACAAAAGCTACCGCTGGGTGGCTTTCCCTTCATTAGTGCTGTACGCGGAGGACGGGGACCGGAGACCAGAGCAGGAAAGATGCAGCTGAATCTCGGCAAGTGCTATTTATTTATTTTTTTAAATAAGCACTAGCTGCGTTTTTTTTTCTACGTTTTCCGGGCTGGAGGAGCCCGGAAAACTTAGAAATAAAACCGCAGCTTTAAAAACGTTGTATTTATGTTTTTGGTCGCTTTTGAAGTGACCGCAAACATAAATACAACGTTATTGTGTTGGAAAATGCTGCGGTTTTTCTTTCCGTTTCTCAGGCTCCTCCGGCTCGGAGGAGCCTGAGAAACTCGGAAAGAAAAACAGCAGTGTTTTCCAACACAACCGCGTTGTGTTTCTGCCTGCTGTGGCTATCACTTTGGGTCTCCGGTGCTCCCAGGGGAGCACCGGAGACCCAAAGTGAAAGCCACAGCAGTTTGGGTCTCCAGGGCTCCCAGGGGAGCACCGGAGACAAAAAGTGAAAGCCACAGCAGGCAAAAACACAACGCGGTTGTGTTTACATGCCGCATAGTGTTTCTGCCTACAGCTGATTTCCCATTTGGGGCTCTCGGGCTCCCTGTGGGGAGCCCGAGAGCCCCAAATGGGAAATGCTAAATGCTGCGTTGTGTCTGCCTAAATCTGCTTTCCCATTTAGGGCTCTCGGGCTCCCCGTGGGGAGCCCGAGAGCCCCAAATGGGAAAGCAAATTCAGGCAGAAACAACGTGGTTGTTTTCCGCAATGCTGCGTTGTTTCTGCCTGAATCTGCTTTCCCATTTGGGGCAAGCCCCAAATGGGAAAGCAGATTCAGGCAGAAACACAACGCGGTTGTGTTGGAAAACGCTGCGGTTTTTCTTTCCGAGTTTCTCAGGCTCCTCCGAGACGGAGGAGCCTGAGAAACTCTGAAAGAACAACCGCAGCGTTTTCCAACACAATAACGTTGTATTTATGTTTGCAGTCGCTTCAAAAGCGACCGCAAACATAAATACAAAGTTTTTAAAGCTGCGGTTTTATTTCTAAGTTTTCCGGGCTCCTCCAGCCCGGAAAACTTAGAAAAAAAAACGCAGCTAGTGCTTACTTTTAAAAAAAAATAAATGGCACTTACCGAGATTCAGCTGCAGCTTTCCTGCTCTGGTCTCCGGTCCCCGTCCTCCGCATACAGCACTAATGAAGGGAAAGCCACCCAGCGGTAGCTTTTGTTTACTACAGCTGGCTGGCTTTTCCTTCATTAGTGCCGCAAAAGCAAAAGCCAGCACAGGAGGGCATCCATTTCACAAAATGGATGCGCCCATGTGCTTGCTTTTGCGAATTTTGAGCTTGAATAGCTCAAAATGTTACATAGGAAGTTTTAAAAAAGAGAATGCTAGTATTTTTTTTATGTTGCCTATCTATTTTTTAAATACATTTTTTTACTAGACCATGCCTTTAACTCTCTTCCAGCAATATCAGGGTTGATACCCTTTCATTGGCTAGCATTTGACGACAATGTGCTTTTCTTTGATGTCACTCTGATTGGATTACAAAGAAAATTCAATGCATTTGTACTTTATGCAGAACACAACTTGTGGGTAAATGCCAATGAATCAAAAAATGCAATTTTCTCTAAGAAACAATATGACTAATTGGTCAGTCGGGACAACTAAATTAGAGAAAGGTGATATACTGACGTATTTAGGATTAAAGATGACAGAAATTGTCCCAGTTTTAACCTATGGTCTTGATATTATTCTCGTTGACCTAGGCCCTTATCTTAATTCTTTCTAGGGAACAGTTTGGAAGCAAGTCTTGGGCTTTGTGTCACATATGGCGAACTGTGTCCTCAGACAATTGGGCCCAATTTCCTTTCAGACATTGGCCCAATGGAGAAAGTTAACATTGTACTAAAATATTTTCAGTCCTTCTGTAAATTCCCAATTTTGTGACCACGACCAAGTACTTAATGATAAAACCTACATGTCATTAACGAGTTACGTGCCTGCCCTGTATAATATATTGCTGGAAATTTGGTCTGATGCCTGGGAATTAACCCACAACTCAGCACAGCCTAAGAGAAAACCTTATCAATGGGACTTGAGGCTCTCAATAGAGCAATTACAATCCTACCCATTGTATATGGAATACACTATTTTTGTTAGAAAGTGGAAAGCCATTCCATGATACATAAAACCTTTTCCTTGTAAGCTAGCAAGAAGGTCCTATCTGAGGTTCAAGTTAAATCAAGCCCCAAAATTATAATGTCTGGGTCCCAGAAAGGAAATAATAAAGGAAGAGGGAATTTGAAGACTTTGCCGATCACCTGGGAAGCTGGAAACCTTGAAACATCTTGTTATATCATTGCCCAAATACTCTCAATCTTAGATTAATTTGTTTTAAAGGTTTTTTAAGATTCTACATTTGTGCATGCTGTTTATCATTTATGGTCAAGATTCATGGTGGGAGAAAATATATGATTGATACTGGCCCTACCAGATTTTGAAACATTTTATAGGAAAAACTTGTCCAAAAAGTATTAATACAACTTGCCAATGTGATAATTGGTATTAATGGCCTGACATTATTGATTAAATTGTTCTATGTCATGCACTTTAATTGTTCCAAACTGCAATAACTGGTTTAATTAGACTAGCATAGTGTCTTTCCCTTATATATACTTTGTGAGCAGAGACAAAAGGTTCAGAAGTTATTGCTAAATCATGTCCAATATGGCGCAAACAGATCTCGGAGGCGATTTTCATTTCCACTCCTTTACGAGTGCCGGGACTTAGCTAAGATTTTTGAAATGGGCAAAAGGACACAACGGTCTCATCAAATGCCCCAGCAGTGCCGGTCTCTTTTAAATGTTAAAGGTTTTTACCACGCACCGTCACCAACGGAATTGGTCCCCAGGCGCTCAATGGTTGTGGATCATGGTACGAACCCAAAGCAGGTAAGGGTGGTTTATTTACGGATTCTCTGATGTACCCCAACGCAGCGTCCTGCTAGCTCCTTAGATATGTGTGCTGAGGCACAACCAGGCTAAAGGCGGACCCCGGCCCAGTGGCGGCTCACCTGCGGATGCTCTGGGACAGGGACCCCTGCCTTCGCAGCCCCGGCCTCTTCCCGGACGTATGGCTCTCATTCCTGCGATGTTCCTGGGGCTCTTGCAGGCTGACGCTCTTCTGGTACACCGGCTTCTTTGGGAGGGGCTGCAGAGGGGGAAAAGTTCACATAGTGACATCATTCATTCTTGCTTTTCTGAAGAGTCAGAAAATCCTATTTCTGCACCCCTCAAATGAGACCATTCCTAAAAGCAGCACGCTAGTGCCTTCTGCTAGGAGCATAGTGTGCAATGAGGCGGCATCTAAAGGTTCATTCGCAAGAAAGGTGTGCAGAACATAAGGCATATGCCAAAGCTTTCCAGTGCTTGGTGAGGAGCTGGGAAAAGGCCCATGTGGGAGGGGTGCACATTAACTAAAGCCAGCCTGTACTGGCACTAACGGGTCAACTCAGTAGAAGGGCCCCAGACTCAGGGAAACCTTCAGCCTTCTACCACCCAAAGGGAAGGCTGCCAGATCAGCAAGTAAAAAGCCAAAACCAGAAATCTGAAAAGGTGGCGGGAGAGGAAATAAGTAGAGATAGAGATAGAGGAACCAAGAGAAAGAAAGCTGGTGGCAGGCTGAATACAGAATGGCAAGAGAAGCCCTATTCTCTGCCTGGAAGGAGTTGGGAAGCGGGAACGATCGTTCCTGGCCCCCAAGAGGTTTCGGATAAGACGGAGGCATAAAAGTGTGTTGTAGGTGCTTGGGGAGGATATAGGGGACGGGGGTTGCCGATAGAAGCTGTATTAGGGGTAGATCCTCATATGGTTAGAGATAGATTGCGCTGGTAGTGACACGCCATTTTAGAAAACAGCAGTTGTCTTGAAATCGAGGCCTAACGCCGTGCTGCAGCAAGGGCAGTAGGCCCAGAACATAGAAATGAGCGTGTGTATGCAGGTTTGGGTTGCAGCGTGGAGGCTGAGCCCTTGGGGATTCATTAAACTCTTATTGTCTCATACCATTAGCACATGTAGCCCAGAAGGAATGCACCCTGTAAGGCCATGAAGGGGACAGAGCTCCCTGTGAAAAGTTATCCCACGAGAAGGAGGGCGAGAGCCTCCAACATTCACCAGTCCAAATCCTACGTCATAGTGCCCAGGTGCCCCCGTCCCGAGACCTTAGCATTCCAGTGTACCAGCCAGCCCTAGACCACCGATCAGAAAACTGTTAGCTCGCCCATTTATTAGGAAGATCGTAGCAGAAAGGCCAGTTCACCACATCTTGGATCTCCGATTTGTGGTGCGAGGTAATGGGGAAAAGTAACAAACCTAAAATCCAGCGTGACAAGAGTTGGGGAGGCGCCAACATGTCTGATCAAGCTGGGGTTTGCAAGTTATTGTGACCTCAAAAGTATCCTTTGGGCCCATGTATGCAGTACTAGGTGCACATTAGGCCATAGATAGGGGATTCAATGATCTGTGTTGGTAATTGCCCATCAGGAGCTTTGTGCTTGATGATGTACGGAGAGGAACCCCACGTGGAAGAAGACAAGCAGGAGAAGCTGGGACCAATTACCTGCCGTCCCAAACAGAGCAGGCTATATGTGTATAGGGTGTTGTAGCTCATGTAATCTACGTCACTTATGACACTGTGTAACTTACTGCTATGCTGTTTTCGTCAGTGCACTCCGTGTTAGCAGAGTTTTTTGCTGGCATGTGTTTTTCTGTGGTGTGATTAAACCGTGTTCTCCTTGCAAAAGATGTGCTTGGTGTTTTTCCCTAGCGTTTTTTCTAAGTGTGTGCGTTGGAGGTCTGCCAGACAAAGGCCCACACTCCCAAGAGGTGCGACAGTGAGTCGGCTAAAATATTCCTCAAGAAGGGCATGGGTGGACTATCATGAACACCAGTCAGTGGTGTGGCCTAAATGAAATGATGAAATAACATTGTGCAGCACCTTTTAACATCCCCACTATAGCCCCCATCTTCACATCTCTACACAATTGGAGGCCCATTACCTCTGTCATCTTGCGGGCTCGCTGCTCCTCAGCGGGAGGGATCATGATGGACAGATTGGGGGGCTTTCTGCTTTGCAGACGGCTGCTGCTCTGGTTGGTCAGGTCGTTATTTTCTGAGGACGACATCTTCTGGACGTTTTCAATTGATCTAAAGGGAGGAAGAAGAGACATCAGACCCCCAACGAGCAAGAGATATTTTTTTATCCTACGGTCACTGCACCCTCATGAGGAACATTTGAGTCACAATCTTGAAACATCATCTCTTCTAGGATGGACTGCCAGGCTTGCCAGCCGGTGAATCGAAGGTAGTTTGTGGGTTAATGCCCGATCTGCTGGAGGGTTCTCTCTGTGGAGGCACACAAATCCAGTTTATAAAGCCCTGAGCTAAGGATCATAGGAACTCAGGCCTTAACCAACTAAGCTAGCTTTCATGGCAGACCACTCTTACAGGCCTTAGATACCAGAGCCGTCCCCCACCCGCCTCATTGCAGATGCTCCATTAAATCTCACCAACTTGGAAATTAAACAGCAAAGCTATCTCTTGCATAACAAACCCGGTGACCTGGGCCTTGAAAGCAGGTGACCCTCAGTGCATACATTTACATTTTCAAAAGGCTCTAGACGACACAGACAGTTATCCCTTTAATCCCTCGGACAGAGGCATTGGTTTGCGCCACTGCCGGTTCTTTGTGTTCCAAGTCAATCAATCACATTTCAATGTTCATTTCGATTACAATAATCATCCAAAATTCACTCATCGTCAGCATTTCATTTATATCGCCAAACCACTTAAAACAGGTGCCATCCAATAAAGTGGACGTTAATTAAAAGCAAAATGGGATGAATGCAAAAGTATATTACCCAACTATGGTCAGGTATTCAAATACTTTCATTAGAATAAGATGCAAAACCTGCCTAAAAAAACTAAATTGGAATCCTAACAACCACCTTCAAATTCATTAGTGAAATATAGTAGCTTAAAGCGCAACGTGCAGAAAGTAACAAAGCAATTCATTTAAAGTGAGCACCTATTTTACTGGCTATGGCTGCTTCCAGAATCCTCATGGAATAGACATAGTTGATGTATGGCCTGTTTACTGTTTGTTTTGAAAGTGTTTTTAGATGAAGATCATAGGTTTCATTGCAAAAATAAATATATACAAGTAATTCAAACAGAAAACTGTTTCCACCATGCGTGTTGGCGTGCTTGTTTTGGTGTTTCACATGCTTCTATGTGATCTTAATGAATAAAAAGAGAAATCATTAATTTTTACTGAAACAAAAACAATTAAACAAATTATCGATTTTTTTGCCTCCGTTTCCCCATGTTTAAAACCCCACCCCAATACGTTCCCCACCAGATTTAACTCCTTACCACACACATATATTTTTTGAAAATACAGTATTTTTTCGTTGCTTTTGTTTCCTTTAAAATTCATTCATTTTTAATTTGTTAAAATCACTGGATACTGTTTCACACGGTGCTGCTATGCGGCCGTGTGGCTGCTTCCACAGGCTTTGAAGAAGGCTGGGTTAAAAGCTGCAATAAACAGAGCAAGTGTTAGGGAGGTTTTTCTGAAACCATGCGATGAGGTGCTTCAGAAGAGCAACCTATAGCGAGTGCCCTTCATTGTCAAAAGAGAAATTATATCGTGCCTCCTACAGCAATAAATATATGTATATTGGCCTACGCCAAGCTGCTCACAAGTCGCTTGCGAAGAAATCCGTGTTGCAAGGTCCTGACCTTAAAATCAATGTAAGCCGCCATTTTAGGTCAATCCGCCATTTTAGGCTCGCTTTGTAAAGTCACCCTGTGAGTTAAAATGGTGGACGATGTCATTCCAAAAATACAACATGGCCGTCTTGACCTCTGTATGTAGCTAATATGTAACTTGCCTCCAGGCCACTTGTTGAGGTCGTGAACTGAGACCTTGTCCTTCGTTGACCTGTGTGTAAAGGATTACTCGTGCAATGAAACTAATCCGTGAGCATACGTTAAGAACAATGTATTCAAATACTGAACGTAGAACACTTGTTTAACCACATTGTATTAATGTTTGAGAAGACCTACATGGAAAATCCCAGACTACACAGTTGCCATATAGGCTTGTTGATATATGTATTAAAAGCAAACCAGTTATTAGCGGATGTGCGAGACTTGGCATGAACCCTAGATCGGTAATGTATTAGCGGATTATTAACCCGAAGTAGGGCTGGACATCGTGCTCACAAAGAGCATAAAAACTAATGCATTCTAATGTACAGTGTCTCTCACTGAACACACTGAATCACGCTGGAGTTCGTTGTGTTGCACTGAGGGCCGATAGCTATATGATTTTTGCTCTGTTCTTAGTAACTGGATTCAGTATAAAATAAAGTACTTTGTATGTTCCTTTGCAACCTGTGTTCGGTGTATTTCCTTTTGGGGTCCTCAGCCTCGATATTTTGATTTTGTTTTCACATCAGGTCAGCCCAAACTCCCTCAGTCAGTGCAACAGATCAGTCAGTCTCCACTCTGAAGAGGTGTTGCGCTGGCAACAAGGTCCATGGGCCCATACAACAGAACAAAATCCACTACTTCTAATAAACAGCTTATTTATGTTCAGAATAGTATGCAGTGCATAAAAGGTAAACATAATGTTAAATAAGCACTATACTTAAAATACACAAATAACAGCATGTAAAAACACCAAAAAAACGGTAGTGAGTTGAAATCTCCCCTGCTCCCTCCAAACAAAATGAAAGTCGCACTCCAAACGGGAAGTACTACACACTTCATCGGTTATCAAGAGAAACAAGCGGTACAGCCCCAACTGGGCAACTATCAGGTATGTAAGTAGAGGCAGTACAGTACTGGGTCTATGGCGCACCTAGCTCACTCACAACAAGCAGTAGAAACAAGTAGCAGCAAGTAGATCTGGTTTAGCTATTCTAGGGCATGCTATTGAGAGAAAGCAGTGATTTAGATACCATCTAGGATATAAATCACTAGTACACTTCCAAAGTATACTAAATATCCAGGAAATGCCATGGGACCAAGGGGGAGCAGATAGAAACGGCAGAGCTCAGGTAAGTACTAGTTTAAGTGACTTTGAAAACTAAAATAAACGTTCTAAACGTTCTACCATAGGACACAGGCTTGGCCCGATAAGTCATTTGTGGCTACAGTTTAAAGGCCGGCATTTTACATGTATGACCTATAGGTGTGGGAGAAATGGCAACCACCAAGCTACAGAGTTGTGTGGACCTGCCAAAGTTCCATCCCATCGTTTGACTGGAGACAGATACCAGCAGTTCATGGGATCATCAATCACAGGCTTATTCAATCTGCTTCGAGGAGGCACAGAAAGCACACTGCACCCGGAGCCCTGTAGATCAGGACGACGGGAACGACTGGATTGGGGTAATAGGGACCTGGAAGAAAACTTCAGAAGGAGCTATGGCCTAGGAAAGAGGAGGCAGGTGGTCCCTAACAGGCACCAAAGCCAAGACATCCGATGCACGAAGAAGGGGTGACCAATCACAATGATCCACAGCAAGGAGGGCATATCAGCACCGACAGAGATCGCAAAGAGCTCCCTAGCCAGGGGCACAGTTAGTTCTGGAGATGACAAAGGGTCCTGCTAGGCAGCAGGAACAGTCCCATGATGGACAACTACCGGAGGCGACCAAATACATTCCATAACAAGCAGAGGTGGAGCTACATATGGGTTTGTAAATCCAATAATGCACTCTTGGTTCCGTGATTGGATCTAAACCCAATTGTCTCGAGTGTAAAATATTCGTCCGATCCAGATGTTCCTGGAACTGTATCGTCGCTACCTTGTCCATACCTTTTAAAATGAAAGGGACATTAGTAATGGGCTGCAGGTTATTAGAATCCATTGGGTCTTGTGCCGTCTTTTTTAACAATGGTATAACCACTACCTTCTTAACATTCTCAGGAATGATTTTATAAAGAAAGGTAGCATTTGTAAAATGTGTCAAGAATGGCGCAAAGGTACAAATGTTATTCAACATAATTTTAGCAGCAATGGTATCACCAAGACAAGATGTAGGCCGCATTTTCCCCAATATCGTCTCTATGTCTTTAACAGAGATAGCTGAGAAGATAAACAGTGAGGACCTCTCCCCTCCAATCATCATACCAGTCTCGGACGAGATATCAGAGACAGATTCTGCTGTGATCTTCGCATACGCCCCGGAAACCTTATCTGCAAAAGCTTATTGTATTCTTATGCAGTCCTCATTTGTGGAAGAAAGATTCTGATTCCATGTGCGGTTATTCTAAACTTCTCAGGATCTCAAAAAGGTTTTTTGCATTAGCTGATTTCCCAAATTCTCCATTAAAAAATATTTTTTTTTGCATCACAAATTCCCATTGCATAGCGTTTTCCTATACTTTTCCAGGTCGCTCTATTTTCAACAGTTTGGTTTTTACTCCAATTACGTTCCGCCCTCCTCTTTTCTTGTTTAAGCTTAATTAGCTCCGGGGAGAACCAATTATGATGCTTCATTTGATGCCTAACCAGCTTAGTCTTCATTGGTGCAATTCTATTCACCATTTCCTCCAAATCCTCATCATATTTTGTAGCCAGAATATGAGGGGGGTCAAATTCGGTGGTATTTTCCATGATATTACAAATGCAATTATCCAAATCTTGTCTGACTTTTTAAAATTTCTACTACTTTTATTTTTTGGTACATTGCTTCTTAAAGCTTGTCTACCGGGCAATAAAAGTGACAAAAAAGTGGTCAGACCAGACACACGGTTCCGTAATGATTGGATTAACCAACACATTTCTGGGGGCAACCTCATCTAACGTATTTCCTTTATTATGTGTAGGCTCGTTATTATGTACAACTACCTCTATATTTTTACTAGTAGTAATGCATCCTTGTTGGCACAATCCTCCTTCCATCTATTCAGACCCCCTATCATTAAGGTGGAACAATTTGGTGTGTTTAATCCTGCCAGAAAGCTGGTAAAATCCTCGTTAAAGTTTGTCATATCATTTGGAGGCTGGTAAACCACAATAATATTCGTGCAATTTACAGGAGAGAAAGTAATTTTTAAATGAAGGGTCTCACAACCATCACAACTCATGGGTGATTTGAATAAACATAGTTCGTCCTTGGCTATGACCGCGACCTTCATGTTACAGAACTAGGTTTGCCATCAAAAGGATTTCATAATGTACATTTTCAAAAGTGTTCACTTGTCAATATGATGCATCTTTCCAAACAAAATGAAATACAGTGGACACTATGAAATTTAGATACACCAACCTAAACTTTACTGTAACGCATGGACATGATGCAGTGTGATACAGTATCAATACTGTAATTATGCATTATGTAATAACTTACATTTTAGGAATGGAATTGCATGAATCGTTTTATATAAATATAAAGTTGACACAAACTGGTCTTTGCCAGACAGGATATAGAAAGAATAAATGTATTACCCTGATTGCTTCTGGTTTGCAATTATTTGAAAAAGAAATGATTGCCTAGCACTCCCACAAGTGCCTTTGGCACTTAAGAGTGGAGGAGATGATTACTGCTGCACTTTCTCTCCATTAGCACTTGAAGTGAACATAGAATAGGAGGGTGAAGAGAACACCATGGGCAAGAGAGGAATGCAGGGTGAGCTGTGCGTTCATTGAAGAGGGCAACATAAATAGCTAACTTTGCTACACAAGTGTCCATTTGATTATCAAACCTCCAGTGCTATGCAACAGTGCTCATTTTATGCCTTGTAACACTATGTTGCAGTTTAAGTTAAAGGAAACTGTGGGAGATGCCGGAGCAGCCATGATTAGCAGATTGAAGGCTGGCTCTGAGAGGGTCTCTCCCTTCAATGACCCTGTCTGCAGAGGTTGCGCAATGGGAAGTGTTGCTTGTAAAAGCTTTCCCCCTGAAGACCGTAAATGCAGAGGTCATGCAGTGGGAAGTGTTTATGAAAGCTTTCCCCAAGGTCAAGTGGACCGTGGTGGCTGGCGAGTACCAGAGTGTCTGGAGCGCTCCATTCCAGACAAATATGGGCTGCAGGAAGCAGAAGGTATCAGGTTGCCGGGCGGCATGCAGTAGAGAAGGCAGAGGACCTGGAGGCAGTGGAGCGAGCAGACCTTTGTGCAATACCCGGTGAGTTCACTACAAGTATGTAACCGTCCATGATCGAACGGTTGCCAAATCTAATGCTTTTGATTACTGAATTGATACCAAGAAGCTAAAGTGGCAGAATAAGAACTCTGGGCAAGAAGGGGATCATAATACAGGTAAAGGTCGTAGACTTTCTCGGAATCAAAGGAGTGTAATATCGAGTAAAGGGTATAAAAACCACCATTGCCAAAGCCAAAAGAGGGCAACTAAGAACCAAGTTGTTTGTGAATAATATTGCCAAAATGAGAGAGACACAAATGTTGTAAATGAGATAAACAAACAGTGTCCAAGTCAAAGAAGAGAGGGTTGGAATAAAAACCATTATCATAAGTGGGTTAAATGAAAAGTGGGGTAAAAGAAGTGCCAGGATAGCTGGCTTCCCTGCATTGCATGTGGCAATCTTAAGGGTGGAATAAACGGCAACAATGTGTTTCAGGTCTTCCCAAGAGAAGTAGTCAAAACTAATGTGGAAAGTTTAAAGACTTTGGTTGAAGTAACTCACATCACAGAGGTACTTGTAGTAGTAGTAGAAGATTTCATTAGTCCTGGCAGGCATGGACACTGGGACAGGAAATCTGTAGCAGTAGCAGACTTGGCATGTGAGTGGACCAGGTAGAAGTCTTTGAAGTACTACACTGTGGTTGAACTCTGAAGAAGCCACAGAACAACTAAAAGATGTTGTGGAGTCATCCTGATAAAGAATCCTTTTGTTGATTCAGTTGAACTCTGGAAATACCCTTATTATTTGAAAGCTGTTGTGTTGAACCCTCCACCACCAGTGGAGGGATAAAGACTAGTTGACTATATGAAATTGTTGATTCAAGTTAGAGGAGGTACTTTTTTTTTTAAACCAGAGTAACTTTATTACTTGAACTTTGTTACAAAATTGAAAAAGACCGATTTTGGACTGTGGAGTAAAAATCCTGTCGAATCTGGGGAAGGGCGATTTCACCCAGGTTGCAAGGAGACACACTTAGTAAATGTAAACTGAATAGAACTGTTTATTTTGATTTGAAGTGCCATCCATTACCTTGTTAAGTTGTTATATGAAAAAGTGTAAGGGGCAGATTCCTTTTGTTAGAGTGCTTCCTTCAGTTACTTTGAAAGGCAGGGAAATCCTTGTTAGGGTAGGGATAGTGAGGCATTTGTCAAACCCATTTAAGTTAACAAAATGGCATCTTATGAAAAACATTTACAAATGTGTCTGCCTCACATTTCTGACCCCTCATAACAGGCGTGCCTTGAAGTCCGAGCCTAGTAAGAGCTTAGGATGGAGTTGAATTCTGCCTTAATTATATATATTATATGGGTGCAGTTGTAGCAGCATAGCTCAGGTTACATCATGCATTACACAGAGAAATAAAAAATGCTTGGTCTTTTAACTTCTGAATCCATAGATGGACCTTACCTTAAAGCATGCCAAATTTGGTAACAGTCCATGCAGTAGTTTAAAAGTCATTAGAAGTTGTATCCGTCTATTTACAGATTTTGGGCATACTTTCAGAGAAGTTGTGCATGCATCAACAATATTGAAAAAACATCAGCCTAAGTCGATTTACTAACACGTCAAAAATTCAAATCGGCCGACGTATTAGAAATGATGTCCAGTGGTATTTATGGAATATGACATTTGTAATACTCCGAGCAGACATGACAAGAGAATGGTCCTATCTTCGTACCTTGCACTGTGTGTATATACACAAAATAATGTCTGAAAGATAGGCAGAGACGCAAGCCAACTGCATGTACGAAGCTGGTGCTCACTTGCAACGCAGATGGCTCAGTGTGTTTGGATGGTTGCAGTGAAGAATTGTGCACACTGCAAGATTGTGAGCAAAGTGTTTGAGAGTGACATTTACCCATTACCAACGTATGAAATATATGAACATACCAATTATATTTTTTCAAAAAAGTGTATTAGGGTGCATAAACATACAACTGAAAGCTCATCCAACAAGCGCTGGCAAAGCCAACAGTTTGAGCTTTTTGTGGCCTTTAAATGGACAAAAAACAATTGTTTTGACCAGTAGTTTTGGGGTTTGTTCTTCATCAACATACAAACGGTTGCAGCTTTGTAGCTTGTTTCCTAATGACAAATCTGCTGTATGAACCTACAGCTTCAAACCCCTCAAGCAGGCCTCCAGATAAGTGATGCACCACGCCCTTTAACGTATCACAATCTTCTATATACAACACCTTTTATCTTTTTATGCGTACCATTTACACACCAGTTGAGAGGAGAGGTCACTGCAACAGGCAGGTCACGTGACAGACATCAGAACACATCTTTTGATTCTCATCTGCCTGGGGGAAACTGCAGGCCATTCAGACTTTTTTCTCTGAGCTTTGTGCACTGAGCATGTCAAGCAACACAGACATGAGAAATAATTTCTTTTTTTTCAACTTCTGCTGTGTTTTGGGTCTGTTTATGCTCATGGAGGGGAGCATTATACGTGCATATTTATTTTCCTAGCGTTTTAGTATTGTAGCAGTTTTAAGATGGAAAACGTTATGCTTTTTGGGCGAATGCTTGCATTGCACAAAAGCATTTTTCAAAGTTCCTGTGTTGTGTGCATGTATCAAAGCTGCATCTATGTGGTGTGTTCATACACATTAATGTGTAGAAGAAAGCTTTCCACAAATGTAACCCTTTTCAAGGCAGATCTCTTTACCTCACAAATGTTTTGGTTACACTCTTGCTGAGGCAAATTATATTTGCTCTTACAATTTAATGTACAGTCTAGATATTAAAACTGTGTACAATTCTCGCACCTAAAACTTATCTGGTGCACGAATGAGTACGAGATGTCTACTTTAAACGCCAATTAAACCTTCATGTGGCGTCAGTGTGGTAAATGGTACTATAAATGGTCAGTGGCAGCAGGGCCCTTGTTCAACTGTGAGTGATTGGCATTACATCAATCACGCTTTCAAATGTTTTATACTACACTTAAAACATTCAAAATCCGACTCTCCAGCCAGCGCAAGCGCTGTTAGAAAACAATCAAATGGATGCATTTGCAAATGAATTTAAAAACATGTCCCTGTAGTGGTAATCCAAATAGGTATTTAAAATGTGTATGTAGTTCTTCATGGAGGATTCCTCCAACGTCTAAGCCCCGTGAGTATTATTAGCTCAGTTGAGAGTCTGCTTACTGACTTCTGAAGGAAGTACATCTAATTCAGTCCAACCAACATTTGACCATAAAATCAGATATACATTTTAGCATGGAGTACTTGCCTCTCTGCGCTATGGTATCATAACACTGGCATACCATTAAGTACTACTAGTTCCAGTAAAGGATGACTTTCATTAATCATCAAGAGACAATTCTGCTATCAATCCTCAAAACACATAATGCAAGTCCTGCTTGCTTTACTGTGTAATTGGCAAGGTGTGTTTTGTGTCTTAAAAATGTAAATATATACAGAAAAGATCATCATAATAATAAATGTGCAAACCTGTGTAGAGAACAAATGTATGGAGTATTGAGTGACTCACCCTGCAATATTAATATCCCCTTCTGCAGCATGCTTACGGAAGTGAATCCACTGTAGAGTGGCTGGGAAATGGTACACACGTCATTTGTTGTTCTACGGTTCAATTCCTTCCATTTACAGTTTACTAAATTACTACTATGTGGAGCTTTTCTGATTCTGTGCGCAGATGGCCTTTATATTTGAACTATTTGCTATCAGTGCCATATTAGTTCTATCTGTAATGAGCTAGCACTGCAGGGGCAATTAACTGCTCCTGTTTATTGTTATTCCTTTTTTTTGTCAGGGGAGCTTGGTTCACTTAGCCCCTGACTGGCAAGTTATTTGTGATGGGAACTCAGACTTCTGAGGTCTATGCTGTTCCTGTTCTATGCAAGTGTAGCTTACATTTCTGAGACCTTTCATTTACTTGTTCAGTGTGCGGGTGCTTTCCTTGCTCCATCCCATCCTTCTCTATGCAAGTGGAACTTCAGCTGTGATCGACGATTTACCTGTGGTAATCTTGTACTATTGAAAATTAAGACGTTCCAGTTCCATGTGAGGAAATAATCCGTTTCTATATTGGGAGGGGAGTGACCACTGCTGAAGCCTATGTTGTACCTGCTCTATGTGAGGGAAGCTTCTACTGCAGAGTCACATTCCTGATCTGTTTTCTGTGCCGGTATCTTCTACCCTTGATTTACACCTTGCACTGATCCGCTCCACCTGTTCTACATGATGACAACTTGTATTTCTGTTGCCGTGATTTGCCTTTTCCGTTTGTGGAAGCGAGGCCTGAACGGTTCCTACTCAAGCGGACCTGCTCTTTGGGAGGGAAGCGTTAAACAGCTTATGCTGCTGTTGCACCAATTCAGTGCATGCAGGGGAGGCTCAGAATTAAGTGCTCATCTGTTCCATTTGTGAGGGGGTGTTTGTTCCACTAACACAATGCTTTCCCTGTTAATTGTGAGAGCAACATGCGCGTCTGCCATGATGCGGACTGCTGCACATAATGATTTCCATAGTTTTTACTTTTTGAATGCATCGGCTGAATGTCGCGCACTTTTTACTCTCTTGTGAAGGGAAAAACTCATTTTAACTCTCTTGAAAATCACATTTCTCTCAAAGTTTAAAGATAGAGAGTAAAATACTTCCACCTCAAAATCGTATCTCTAGAACTGCCCTCAAGTAATAATTGCCAAAGCCAATACTTTTGGCCTTTGCAGTTCATAGACAAGGAAATGTTCTTACCTTTTGTAAGTGTAATATGACATATCAATATAAAACTGAACCCTCAACAAGTATTGTCAAAGCAATTGATAAATAAACTGTCATAGCTGTGTGTCTAATGTATCTATTTTCTTAACATGTAATACGATAAATGAAAATATAACAAAAAAACTCAGTAAAGTAGAACTGGCGAAAGCCCATTGTTTTGGACTTTGCTGTTGTTGGTTGATAAACAAACTGAGTTAGCTTTGTATCTCCCTTAGTAAAGTGCAATATGACAGATGTACATACAAACATACGAATGAAAATACATCCAAGAAGCATTAGACAGTTAATGGTTTTCAAAATGTGTACTTGTTTATTGCCAAATTGTCGTACTTTTGTATCATCTCTCGTAAAATAAAAGTGCATTAGGCTATTCGAGCAAACGAACATGGGTGAAAATGAACAAGAATGGACAAACCCAATATTTACGGCATTTGTAGTTCTTCCCGAACAAGCAAAATGTCATAGCTTTGTATCCAGTGTAACGTGATATGGTGCAATAATGGCAGGATCCTTAGGCTGACAGGTAGGTTCCAGCAGTTCCTTTATGAAGGACACTTCAGTTGCATATAGCTAGCTCAGTAGGAACAACCACTGGCTCCCATTACCCAGGCAGGGGCTCTCTGAGTGCCTGGGCATAGACCCTTCACTACTAACATTCCCTCACTCACACATAACATGATATCTTACATCACCAGCCTTCCACAACCATTCCAAGCACTATATAACACATACGAACACGCAATTGAAACTTCATAAGAAAGGTTGGCAAAGTCAACAGTTTTTCCACTAGCGATTGCTTCTTCCACCCAGCCTCACATCCCACCTTCAGTTTATGCCATCATAGGCATACTTTGACACTATCCAACAACATGTTCCATGCCACTTAATACCCTCTTGCACAATCCTGCACCATCTACCAAAATCCACACTCAACTACAACAGCAATACCCATCGCCACGATCCACAAAATGTATACCATTTAACACAACTGCCCCCTTCACAATACTTCACATGCTCCATTCCATGCACACCCTTCGCTGGACTATGGAATCTCAAGAACACTAACAGAAATCAGTGGATAATCTTTTTTAAAGTTTTTAAAGTTACGGTTACTACCAATAAAAAGTAAAGTCTACAAAAGTGGGATATGCCACTGTTAAGGTTAACAAACGTGGAGTGTAAATTAAACATTCAGAAGCAGAAATAAACAAATATAGTCTCACACTAAAAATAAAACCTTAACTCACACCACACTACTACGTCACAACACTTCACACAGAACATAAGGCAGTTAACACAAGGAGTAGGCCATAGTTAAAGTGAGGGTTGTTAGGAGGTGTGGTGCGAGGTATGGGTACATTTGAAGTTCACTGTTTAGTATCATGATTAGTGGTATTTCCCATTGCTGCAGAAACCAGACACAGGACTCGCATCTCAGTGCAGGTTAGTTTGGTAAATCTTTAAAAGCATCACTGAACACAAACGAACAGCACAAAATCCCAAAGCAATACACGACTGTTACTTTACCCGTTTAGCCCCACCTTTTAGGTTTTCAGTATATGGACTTCAATACAATGAATGGAAAATTCTTCGACGTCACTAAGGAGCATTTCAGTCCTCATAATTAGCACAATGCCCCATGTGGATACAGCAAACCTAGACACCCGTTGTCCTGTCTTCAAAGGACAACCAGCACAGACGTGCAACCTTGATACAATTAAAACTCACACTATCATTTTCGTTTGAAATAACTTGTTTAAGAGCAGGGTCGGATTGGGTCGTCGGCCAATCGGCCCGTGGCCGATGCAAAATCATGGCAAGAGCCCTGGGGGCCGGTTCCTGAAGCCCACGTGGGCCGGTTTCGGCCCAGGCATGGGCTTCACACTTAAGGAACCAGCCCCCAGGGCCTCTGCCTTGCCGGACGGATGCAAGTTGCAAAGGATCTGTAAGTAACTTACAGATCCTTTGCAATTGCAGCCCCGCGCCCGCCGCCGCCGGCCCGCCGCAGATGCAGAGAAAGGTAACACTGAAGTGTTACCTTTCTTTGATAAATGCGGTGAGTCGGCGGCCAACTGCCGCGGCCCGCGACACCCTGGCGCCAGCAGCAGTCAGTGTTACAAAACACTGGGAGCGAGCGGCAGGGCTGGGCGGTGCTGCCTCAGCCCGGCCTGCTCCCTCCCAGTGTTTTGTATTACACAGATTCTGCTCTCGGCGACCGCCTCCAGTGCCCGCCACAAGTTGAAGCAGTGAGCTGCGTGGTGGACCAGCATCCAAGGCTTCCCATCTGGGCCCCCTACATCTCGCCTGATCGAGCGCTGGTCGAGCCTTCAGCCCAGGGATCCTGGACCCAGGAGCCCAGGGTCTGGCCTCGGCTCGGTCATTCCCATGTGCAGAGAGTCAGCCTTCAGCTGATGCCTCAGCTGCTGTTTCTGGGCCTGCTTCTTTCCTGGAAATGTAGGCTACCGGCCAGGAGAAGGTAAGGCCCTCAAATACCATTGCCCTCCCCCTTCCAAAGAATCGAGGAGACCGGAGCAGTCAAATTGTGTGTGTGTTTGTTTATTATTTTTTAGAGGTGCTTTTTATTTTTGTAAGTAACTGACGCTTGGGTGAGTGCCAGGGTGGCTTGAGCTGAATTTACAGGCAGCTTCTTTGCATGCTTTTGCCAGAACCATAGCTTTATCTTAGCCTGTCATGCCAGCATGTCAGAAACACAGGCCTGGCGTGCAATCTTGCCACTGTTCCATAGGCCAGGCTCCTCGGATTCCCCTTCGGTTCCTGGACTGTGGTCCTCAGGGGATGCGGCAAGCACTGCACCGGGGAGGCTGTTCCCATGAGGAGGGAGGGGGCGGCTCCCTTCTAGCGCAAATAACTGGTTATGAGAAATCGCTTTGGTTCCAAGGGAGAAAGCAGTAATTACATGCAGAGGAGAGTGGCCCGCTGATTGAGGGCTAGGTGTGTTTCGACCTCTTAACTTGGTGATATTGCAAATGTATATTACCTGCCGAAGCAAGGGCAGTGGCCTCTTACTTTCTGCCCAAATCGAAACTCTCACTTTAGCTGTGATTGACTCGCTGGCTGTTTCTACGTGACCAGAAACTGGGATTCTGAAGATGCACGTATGCTATTGATATGTAAATATAGGCCAATAGCTGCTCACCATGTCCCTAGAATCAAGGTTGCAAGACTTTCGAGACTTTTCAATAGCAGTGTGGACTAATCGCATCATACATGTCAACACGACCCATTCCATTCAGGGGATGGTTTGTAGCACTGATTTGAAATTGGGTAACTTCAGGACCACAAATTAGGAAAATGGAAGGGGGAAAACAGAACTGGACTGCCATCTGAGTAGGATGGGGCATGTTGGCAGGACTTTTGGACAGGTCCACGCAGGCTGCATCAGAGAGGAGACTGCAGAGAAAAGGCCATGTGCGCTGAGGCCACAATCTGCACAGATGGTTTGCTCTGTGTGTGTATATCTCTATAGGATCAGCTAACCGTGCAATTATTTTCTCTCACTGTATGTACCAATCTTGCTTGTTTAGCTATCACCATCCTGTATTCCTACAGCAAGCAAAGTAAGCATACTGTAACTAACTGTAAGTATGTAACCGTGACTGTTTCCAAAACAACTTGAAGCAGCACTGGAGTAGTAGTCAGTCTTCAGCTGATGACAGCCTTCAAGGTGGGGGGGTTGGGACGCTGGTATATTCCTAGCTGCTGTAAATCACTGCAGATTGTGGGAAGCTTCGGGTCCCCTCAGAATCACTGGGACGAGTGAGCGCAGCTATGAGGTGCTCTGGCACTACTGTGGGAGGTGAGGGAGGGTGCACTAGTGAGAGTATTTGTGGGTTACTTCTGTTTTAGTGGTTTGATCAGCTGTGACTTCAGTCAGCCAGTGAGTTTGCAGTTATTCGGACATCAGTGCAATTTACCCAGAGCTCTCAAGATCCCCCCTGGCCATCCAGTCCCATTTTTTCCCCATTGAGTTCTGGAACTTTTCGTTTTTTTATTTCTGATTTGAAAGATGGAAAACTACAACCCCCAGAATTCCAAGTAAAAACAGGTCTGGACTGCCTTCTCACGCATGACCACGGAAAACCTGAGCGCTCTGAGTAAATGCGCCTGTGAATCACCACTGTATCACGGTGTGGGTGCAGCTTGGAGTCACTCTGGTATCATTGTAGTGAGTGTACCTGTGTGTTACTCGGGTACCACTGTGGTGAGTGCAGAGCTGAGCAATTCAGGTATGACTGAAGTGAGTACAGCTGTGAGCAATCAAGTGAGTGCAGCTGTTTGTTACTTGGTTATTAATGGACTAAATGCAGCTGTGAGTCACTCTGGTATCATTGGAGTGAGTGCAGCTGTGTGTCACTCGGGTGCCACTGTAGTGAGTGCAGGTGTGAGCCACTCACTATCAATAGAGGGAATGCAGCTAGTAGTCACCCTGGTATCACCGGAGTAAGTGCAACTGTGCTTGCTGAAAATCCCACGCTGTATTTGTTTATTGTGGATTTATATGAGCGTGGGGTGACGTGCTTGTGTGGAGAACGTGCAGAGGTAGGGTGGGTGCAGCAGTTGTGGCAAAAGGCAGGTGGCATGGATCTTTGTACAGTGGAGGTGATACGGGGGGAATGACGGGGCACCAAGTGGGTCATTGGGTGCCAGTGGTTGCTACCATTGGTGCCTTGGGACGTGCTAGCAGTGAAAAGATAACATGAGAATGAAGTGGTTGGATCGGACAAAAATACTTACTCAGACCCCCATTGACAAATACAGTCATTTTAAAGGCAAAGCTTTTGTCCTTGTGATATTTTGAAGGAGATGTGGTTGGATGTTGTGACCTAGGGGGCAGGAGGGCGCTCCCTTTCTTGTGGCCCATGGGGTGTTGCTTCTTTGAATTTGTAATGTTGTTTTATGCGGTTGCCAATCGCATTCATAAGGGTTTCAGCCAGTAAAGTAACAAGTCTTGGATTTGAGTGAAATGTTCAAAGGCCTTTTGAAGAATGGGAGTGGTCCTGGGCTGCATTCTGTATGCAAGTGTAAGACATTGGCATTACCAACAGTTTGGGCTTCTGTGTAGGCATGGCCAAGGCACTTGCCAGGCACGGTTGTAGTGGTATTACCTGCCCATTGATGGTAGCAGGTGCAAAATGGTGCGAGCGAGTACTTGGGCATATAATAGCAGTGCCTGAGAAATGCCACTTGTGCACAGGTCAGGGCTGTTGGCTTTGCCAGTGTTTGTTTTCGACAGGACTTCAGAGCAGGTCACACAGAATGCCTATGGGTCGAGTGGCTCTGGGAGGACCTGGTTTTATTGCACCAGTAGCGGTTTGCAACTCCAATTGAGCTATTGGCTCTCAGAGGACGGCTTTGAGGAACGTGCTGGCGGGGGCACTTTGCATGCAAGGTTTGTTGATGGGCCTGATTGGGGTGAGCTCGAGGAGTTCCCATGAGCGGGGGCGTTGCTGGTGGGTGGGGGACCTGGGGAGGCTGTAGCCCCGGGTCTTCTTTTCGTTATGGCCCTGGATGGAGGCTCAACAAGCTGTGGCCCTGTCACAGAACTGTATGCAAAGTTATGTTATTTTATGAGTTGTGTTGTAATGTAACAGACACATGTAGCCTCCATAAGCAGCATTTTCTGTAAAGTTGTGAATTGACGCCATTCACGGATGATGGTTTGAGGGCTACTTTTTTTGGGGCAATGGGTAGGCCACTTTTTTGGAGCGAGAGGTGGGCCACTTTTTTGAGGCGAGGGGTGGGCCACTTTTTTGAGGCGAGGTGTGGGCCACTTTTTTTTGGGTGTCCGGGCCTATTTCTTGTCCCAGTCCGACCCTGTTTAAGAGACATGAGTATACTTTTGACAGTATAATCTAGTTCTAAATATCATGCTAAACCAACAGCATGAGTCGCATTATTCGGACTACAAGAGTATCTTTGAAACTGAAGTCTGTCTCAAATCAGTATACTTCTTCCACTTACATTTAGATTAATTGACAATTACATTTCCCCCCATCAACATTCTCTGAGGCATTGATTTGCATATATCGGCATTTTTCTTCTCCACCATCTTTGCACACATCACGTTTTATAGTTTGCAACCTCAACCTTTTAAAATAATAAATCCCTTTATATATACATACATAAAACTATAAATGACAGGCTACAAAGTGCTGACAAAACGGTAGAAGTAATGCTCGGTTATTCTGTTCTAGTGCAAACCTTTTATTGGCTCCAAACCCTAAAAAGTATCTTTGGAGGAATGGCTAACCACCGGCTAAGTTACCAGCAATAACACACCAACCGGTGTTCCACCCCTCAGAGGGGACTTTGGCAATCTACACGCTTCAGTTATCCGGAAATTGTCGTTAAATGGACTTTAAAAAGTGCTCTATCTTTACTCATCTAGCCCAATTGCTTCCATAGACATAGAAAAGCTACACTTTTTATTAAACAAACATTCAAAACCTAATCACAAAATGTAAACACCTGACAATTTAATTGCTAATTAATCACACTCAATTTAACATAACAAAAGAGCTTTGTTATGTAGAGAAAATATTTTCTAGCTTAATGTAGTTGTGGTGTATAACAAAAATATGGGACTGATAAAGATAAAAAGGCTACGGCAAAAGACTATTTCATGTCTAATGTTAAACTGAAAACTCTGTGCGCACTGTTCACTGAAAAATGTAATTACCATCCACAAAGAAATAGGATTCCAGTAAGAATCAGATTATGAGACCCTCATAAGTTATTTCATACACCTAGTTACCCCCCCACAGTCCTCATAAATCTATACTGTCTCAAAGTAACACATTTCATGTTTTAACTCCCCATTGCATTACATATACCCAATGGCTTATGTGAAGTTGGATCAAGTAGTGATCACAAAGAAGACACTATTGCTTACCCGGTGGTTTATATAGGCTCTTATACATTGTTGGGGCAGTGGGGAATGGATTGTGAGTACAACAGTTTTGGCATATTTGGGTAAAGCAATGTTGGCTTGGTTTTACAATCCTAACATTTCCATACATTTAAGCCGAGATCTTAAGCCAGTCTAGATGCCATCTGTAGAATGTTCAAGTAGAACCTCACAGCACATTAGTTCTCCTAATGACCTGTGAGCTTTCTTGTGTATCCCCCATACTGCCACTCTAGACCCTTACATACAGGCATAAAAAGCAGCTGTGGTATCCCGCTTCATCTTATCCAAGGATTTCCTCTGCCTTCATTAGATAATTGAATCCTGTTGTGGGTTCCTCTGGTAATTTTCTGTGATGCTATATTTGTTCACAAAAAGTTTTTGGCGATTTGAGTCTACTGATAGATCTCAAGAGATAACCTTTTGTGTGGTAAAGTTCAAGCTACAGCATGGGCAGAAGGAAAAACGTCATCTGTTGTGATGATACAATCAGAAACACTGAAACTGACTGTCTTGTCTCATTTGGGATCCGCTTCCCTCCTGTTTCTGAAGTCTGTAGAGCGCAAGGATATGTTCTGAGGAGTTTTTCTTTTCACCATTATTCCCCTATTTCTTAGTCATCCCCTTTGTCACAAGGTTGACCTACTGTCCATATGTACTGGCGTCAATTCCGAGACAGTTCAGCTTAATTGGTCATTCCTGTAAATCTGAAGCATCAACCTTGATAAGGATGGTGTGTCTTTTCCTGGTGTTGGGTTTGATGAAGGTGTACAGGCTTGCACTCTATAAAGGTGGTCAAAACTTTTGCAAACTTAAAGATACAGCCCTGTCCATAATCTGTATATCAGGGAGGATTTTGCACTGTTTGCAAATTCTTATTTCCCCTTCAAAGCACTCAAAATTCTCTTCCATCTTAGAGACTTGCCTCAGACACTTGTCACCATCTGGGGAAGAACTAAGGTTTTCTACAATTTTTCAATTTTGTCTATAATTTTTTCTCTGCCCCACTTGGCAAGCGTGATGAGAGCAAGCAACAAATTAATTTTAAGAGCAATCATTTATGTGGTTGGTCCACAATTGAACTATCATTGGATCTGGGTATCCACATGTGGATATTGTTAATATACAGAGGCACTTGGGTATTTCAATAGACGCGTATGTCTGTGAAGTTTATTTTCTTTAATTTTTCTAGGCTGTTACATTTCTGTTGTATGCTTTTTGTGGCAAAGGGTGTTGGTATTTCATAAGCCTCTACTGCCTGGTTTCCTCCCAGAAGAGGGCTTGCGCTAATGCTTTTCTGATTCCTTGCTTGCTGCCATGATACTTTTGCACAAATAGTTTGCTGGTAGGTTTCATTTATAATTACATGAGTCCAACACATCACGCCACTCGGAAATGGAGGCTCAGGTGCATCCCAGCCACCCGACGCTTCTAAAGAGGGTACACTTTCCTCGCAACTTCTACTTCCCACTGTGCGACCTCTGCAACAGGGATAACTCGAGGCAAAGTCCCTCTGAGGACCTGCCACCGCTTTGGACTTCAGTGGTATTGGTGCCTTTTCTCACCTCCAGCTTCACTTTCGTCTGCATATACGGCCCACACTACTTTCTCCGCCTGCACCTAAGGGGGCTTTGTAAGCCTCTCAGTCTCCACTCAGGTGTAGGTCATTTACACTAATTAGCTGACCACTCATACAGCAGTATTCCCCTGCATCCATCTTCCTTGTCCTCTTTATTCTTTAATCTGACCAGACCTTTTTTTAGTGTTTCACTACACTGGGCTTTTGCCCATTTGTCATGGGGAAACCATGTCCTTCAGGCTGTTTGTACTCCCAGGACCCCCCTTGTTAATTTGCATATTTGAGTAACTTTGGGTCTCACCCTAAGTTACTAGGGGAATCCAGACGTGGACCCCTTGCTCACTATTCTTAGAGAGGCACAGCTCCTCCCTACTGATGAGGTCCAACCAGACCGAAACACGTGTCTGGGGATGCCGTTGGTACTCTTGTTCAGAGGAGAATTGCCTAGCATTTCGGTGCTGGACTGCCCCAGGGCAGGACAAAGACTGATATGTTTGGGATATTTCTTCTCTGTGAAAGATAGTGAGCTAAAGACTCTGGGTAAGTCTCTCGCAACCAGGACTAATGTCTGGCAGAGGGACTCCCAGGACCCCCCTTGTTAATTTGCATATTTGAGTAACTTTGGGTCTCACCCTAAGTTACTAGGGGAATCCAGACGTGGACCCCTTGCTCACTATTCTTAGAGAGGCACAGCTCCTCCCTACTGATGAGGTCCAACCAGACCGAAACACGTGTCTGGGGATGCCGTTGGTACTCTTGTTCAGAGGAGAATTGCCTAGCATTTCGGTGCTGGACTGCCCCAGGGCAGGACAAAGACTGATATGTTTGGGATATTTCTTCTCTGTGAAAGATAGTGAGCTGAAGACTCTGGGTAAGTCTCTCGCAACCAGGACTAATGTCTGGCAGAGGGACTCCCAGGACCCCCCTTGTTAATTTGCATATTTGAGTAACTTTGGGTCTCACCCTAAGTTACTAGGGGAATCCAGACGTGGACCCCTTGCTCACTATTCTTAGAGAGGCACAGCTCCTCCCTACTGATGAGGTCCAACCAGACCGAAACACGTGTCTGGGGATGCCGTTGGTACTCTTGTTCAGAGGAGAATTGCCTAGCATTTTGGTGCTGGACTGCCCCAGGGCAGGACAAAGACTGATATGTTTGGGATATTTCTTCTCTGTGAAAGATAGTGAGCTAAAGACTCTGGGTAAGTCTCTCGCAACCAGGACTAATGTCTGGCAGAGGGACTCCCAGGACCCCCCTTGTTAATTTGCATATTTGAGTAACTTTGGGTCTCACCCTAAGTTACTAGAGGAATCCAGACGTGGACCCCTTGCTCACTATTCTTAGAGAGGCACAGCTCCTCCCTACTGATGAGGTCCAACCAGACCGAAACACGTGTCTGGGGATGCCGTTGGTACTCTTGTTCAGAGGAGAATTGCCTAGCATTTCGGTGCTGGACTGCCCCAGGGCAGGACAAAGACTGATATGTTTGGGATATTTCTTCTCTGTGAAAGATAGTGAGCTAAAGACTCTGGGTAAGTCTCTCGCAACCAGGACTAATGTCTGGCAGAGGGACTCCCAGGACCCCCCTTGTTAATTTGCATATTTGAGTAACTTTGGGTCTCACCCTAAGTTACTAGGGGAATCCAGACATGGACCCCTTGCTCACTATTCTTAGAGAGGCACAGCTCCTCCCTACTGATGAGGTCCAACCAGACCGAAACACGTGTCTGGGGATGCCGTTGGTACTCTTGTTCAGAGGAGAATTGCCTACCTTTTCGGTGCTGGACTGCCCCAGGGCAGGACAAAGACTGATATGTTTGGGATATTTCTTCTCTGTGAAAGATAGTGAGCTAAAGACTCTGGGTAAGTCTCTCGCAACCAGGACTAATGTCTGGCAGAGGGACTCCCAGGACCCCCCCTGTTAATTTGCATGTTTGTACTGGGAAACATTGTTTTCCTCAGTGTCCCTACTTTGTTGCCACTTTTGGTAACTTTTTATCATTGTACAATGCATCTTAGAATGTAGCACAATGGGGTACATTTTTTGTTTTGCCCTAGACTAACACTCCGAGGATTGTTGGTTACTTTAGGTGTGCCTAAGGGACAAGCTGGTGGCAGCCGATACTTATTGCTATTTTTTGTGTATTTTGGTTTGGCTTTGCTGCATTTATCGCATTTGGCTACCTACTGTGGCTAGTGTTCAAACATGGCCGTGTTGCAAGGTTTTTTGTTTGTCCATTGGACATCTTTTCAAAATCCCTTCTTCCTGAACTATGAGTATGAGGACAGGAAAATCCTTTTATGGAAATGCAGTGCTGAGGCTTTTCACAGGCTACTGCTCCACCATGTGTGTTTGCTGCCAAGAAGTAGGTTGGGACTGTGTGGTCCCAATACACAAACTGGTTTCAGTGTGTCTGAATGGCATGCATGAGCTGTGCCACCAGTGGTCCTGACTGGACCACTGCTTGGGTGTGTGGGCAAGTTCTTAGATTGACTAGTGGAATTTCCGACACTTACCTGGCTTTTGGAAATGAAGAGGACTCCTGCACACGCTCCCAGAGAGATCCTGAAGGAAATCTGAAGGAGCCCAGTTTCTGTCCAGCTGCAAGAGTTGCAAGGGGACTGTGGACCCGTTGGAAGAAGGCTTGGCAACCAACTTCTGCTGCTGTCCTGCAAGATCCCTATCTTGTAGTTGATCGCCAGACGTCCTGCGATGGAGCTTCGACACTTGGGGTGGTGGGCACAAGAACCCTCAATGTTGGCTCAGTGTCCTGAGAAGAAGAGCCATCGGAGGTGCCTCGGGATCATCCAGAGGCCCCGAGTTTGGGAAACTGCGCTGCACACATCTCCACTCTGCGTTGAGGCTCAGAACTTTGGGGATCAACAGCTCGGCTCTGTAGATTTCATGATTCCAGCATAGAGGGGTGCCCGAGATAAGAGGCAAAGTCTGACCGTGACAAGTGTCCTCCTGTGCCGCCGTGCATCGGCGGCCACCATCCGAAACAGCTTTCCTGCATCCAGTCCTGTGGAGAGGGGTTCTGCATCCTCCATACTGAAGGACTTGCACCAGCATATGTCGCTGATTGGAGAAGTGTTTGAACCTGCAACCCCTTGGCTGTAACGGTACTTACCTGAACCCCATATATCCCTTTTAAAAGTTTGGCAAGGTTTTCTAACAGTTTGGCTTTGCCAGTGCTTGGTACGCAAGCATTCCGAAAGTGGGGGACACTTATTCACTACAACAACTTGTCCTCTATCCATTCGTCCCTCAAAGCCATCCACTAACCTTTTCCCGTCTCACAAAACTGTGTGGAACTTTAGTGAAATTTTGGGTACAAGAGCCACAGACATCTTAGGGATAGACTTTGGAAGTTTGTGTTGTATATTTGTGGACTAGTAGTGTTATGTAGTAATATGTACCTTCTTTTGCAGGGGTTTGTTATGTATTTTGCCCTACTCCAATGATTGTATATATGTGTAATTGTATTAGTCTTGTGTGATAACATTGCTTGCTATTAGTCATTCTTCAGGGTGTTATATGGACATAAATAAGTATTTTTAGAACTGTTTGTCCGAGTGTGTTCCTGGACTTTTTACTGTGTGTACTCATTGTGGGCCCCTTACCAAGCTCACCCTTCCTGAGACTTGGCATTGACCACTCTCCATGCTACCTTGAACTCGTTTGGCTACAGCTCCCGGAAGGGTCCATGTCACTAAACTAGGTTGGCCTCCTATACATCGGTCCACAAGGCCAGAGTATAGAGAGCCATTCCTAATTGCTGAACTTTAAAATTCTGTGCATTTATTTTGTTGACAACATTGTATCCATCTGTAAAATATACAGTGCTTCTTTGCCCAAATATGGAGCTGCTGGCAATGAAATTCACTCAAGTGCTGTGGCATTCCAAAGAAGCTGCACATGAAAGTAGGCCACTGCCCCCACCACACAAAACCTTGTCACAGTCCCTGGTGTGCCTCCCTGTCACAGTTCTGGGTGCGCATTCTCAGTCTGGTGTGTGTAACCTTCAGACTGTCCCTCTTCCTCGTTCTTATCCCAGTTGCTCCTGCTTTTTCTCATTGGGTGGCGAGACGGGGCAAGGCAAAAAGCCACGCACCTGGCAAAGTAGTTACTTTCTGTGGTCAAGGGACATATTCTGTGGCCCACAGACCCACAATGGGGAGAACCCTGTGCAACATAGCTTAAAAACACGCTAATGTGCATATGGTATCAGTCATAATAGTAAAAGAAAAAAGGTTAGTTCTGTTGGTGGGACAATCACAATGCCTGGCAAATGCCTATCTAACGACTATACAGATGCGGAAAAAAAGGGTTTGCTTTGCTAAAAAGTGTTGGCTTTGCCACTGCTTGTTTTTTTATGTCTGGGACATATGCCGTATGTAAATTACAGGCGTGGATGTGCCAGTGCTGCACCCCACGCCACCATATTCCAAGGATAGTCTCAACTGATGAAAAATAGCATAGAAAAATCATTGATAACACAAGTGACGTCTTCAGTGACGTCATCTGCAACCGCGGCCTGAATTAAGATGGTGTAGCCTCCAACACTTGCCAAAATTCAAGGGTTTTGTGCCATCACCTTAACCATTAAGCTCACGGCAACTAAGGTTTGTTCACTTAATTTCCAGGGATTGGTTGTGCTATATCGCACACCCCCCATAGAACGAACATGGTTTTCTTTTCAGATCATCACAGATGTTATAGTCAACGTTATTAGTATGTTAGTTGGTGGATTCGAAACTAGATATCCGTGCGCTAGTGATCACCTCCAAGTTCCATCATCAAATAGCATCAATCAATAAGGGTATGTGTTAGCAGCAATCACTCCAATCCCGCCAACCCATCCCCCCCCCCGCTTGGTAGACGATGAATACAGATTTACTGGTGAGGGATGAGGATGCGCTGATAAATATGTAAACATTATTAGTAGGTTTCTAGGATACTCACCATAGGAATTTCCCCCAATACTGGTCTAAAGCTCACATGTGACAAGGTACTGTGAAATGCCTAGATGGCAGATTTCATTATTGAAAAGCCTCAGTTGCTGCAATGCACTATGGGTGATCTATGAACGGTTGTGGTGCTATTGACATTGCGTTCCGCACCAGATTTAAAACAAACCTACTAGAATGATTCCCACTAAACTGCCAAAAGACACCTCTGCACCACTTTGTGTCCAACTTCTTTCAAAGATAAAGCAAATACCTCTACACATATACACACTAAAGCGAAGGTGGCATAGCTTCTGAGAACTGCCGAATTGTAGGCGAGGATGGGAGCAGGAGGTTAGGGTAAAGGGAACCCGAGTCCTGGACAGTGCGATTAGTTCGTGACCTCTGTTGGCCAGGTGCCTTTGGGACCTGGTGCTGGCTAGGGAAGGAGCTCCTGGGCTGATGGTCTGTGCAATGGCCCGCTGCACGCTCATGGCCGTGATGCTCAGATCCAGTTTGAAAAGTCATTTCATGCCTGACCCAGACAAGTCTCCTCTCCCAAAGTCTTTGCTGGAGAGTTGGTTGCTGGCTTGTGGCATTTTCATATTACACTGGCAGACGAGGTCCCAAATGCTTAGTGTTCCCGAGAGTGGGAGCTCGCTGGTTGACATGTTTTCTTGGTGTTGCGCTCACATCAGTTCAGACCACTAGTCTAGTGTGGTTTGGTTTTTTTCATATTCTTGGGGGAGGGGGAGCCACCTTGGTGATTCCAATCTCCCCTATTCCTTGGCTGGTCCATTACGTGTTTGCAGCAGTGGGGGACCGGGGGAGGGAGGGTGTTCGATTCCATGTAAGGTCACATGGAGAACCACTTTAATCAAGTAGTTGTCAGATAGTCCTATGCTGATGGCTGCATGTAGCTTTGCCCTTTACTTGATGTATAAGCGCCTTACAAATGCACAATACATAAAATAAATAAATGCATTCTCGGCCTCTGGTCCATGTTTCTGCCAGTGGCATCGATTGGTTCAGATTTTAGTAAACCTTTTAGTGTGTTCGTTGAATGGCTGGTGTTTCAGCTGTTTTCTAAAGGTTTGGTGGTGTTTGGAATGACGAATGACGTCTGTGCAATTGATGTGCTGGGGGCGAGGGATGCCAAAGACACTCAAGTAAGCACTACCTGAACCTCTGCTCCCTTGCCAAGACACAGCTAGCACCAGCATTCATCCAACACAGAGTCGCACCTTGAGCTGGAGAGCGATGTACCCCGTCTGGCCGTGTTGCCTTAGGTGCTGTGGGACAGACGGGCTACGGCTATTTCTGGTACCGGCGCTGCACAGAACGGGGGTCGGCTCCATGGAGCACGCGTCTGTTCTTTGTGTTTGTTGCACCGTTAGGCGGGGGCAGGTTCGACTGAGCAGCGCTCCCAGCTTTCATGGACAGGACAGCAGACATCTGGGGGGGGGGGGGGGGGGGTTATTCATCATGTAGCAAAGAGAACACGGATCGATCGGGGGTCTCTTGTTTCTGTGTGAGACCATCTGGTGGCAAAGGGAGATGGGAGATGGGGGGTTGGCCTCAGACTTGGTGCTGGCCCAGGATATCCACAAATAGCCGACATGTGGTATTTAGCAGCGCACACTGGGGTACATTATCAGAGCAGGCAGAAAGACCGTGTGGATACGGTGTGCAGTTATGTCGAAAACATTTGGTCGAATTACAAAAATGTCGAAAAAAAAATTGGAATGCTTTATTTTTTTATTTACATTTTTTTTTTGGTTCCGCAAGTTAAAAAAGGGGTTAAAACAGATTTTTTTTAAAAAAAAAGGGGGCTGCCCCATTTCGAACAAAAAACAAAAAGACTTTTTTTTCGACATTATGTTTTCGACATTTTAACTTTCGACAAAATGTTTTTGGAAATTATCACTATAAACCTGTGGATACGTCATGCTGCCTGCTCAACATGCGGACTTTGCGTGCATTGGTGCAGTGGGAAGCACTGGTGCATTTTCGCGAGCAGGTCCCTGGTGCATTTTACTAGAGCAGGCCAGAGGGCGGCATTAGCCGCCGTTATTATGCTATGGCCCTGAGTGCTGCTGGGTTTCCTGGACCGCTAAGGGCGGGTAAGCGAATCCCTGCCTCAGGTGGATACGGTTTAGTGGATTATGGAGGCTGATGGGGGGAGAGCAGGAGAGGGGAAGAGGGCGTGGCGGGCTCAAACTCTCGCTCTGACCCAGAACCCTACACCCCACCCCCCACAGCTGCAGGCGTTCTTAGGCAGATTGCGTTAAAGTCCCAGACTAATCCCCGTGTTATTATGGAGACTTTACATGAGGTAATGACAGGGGCCAAGGTCAAGGATTGGTGGCGTGAGGCAAACGCACGCGGACAGGCAGCACCTGCCCGCGCTAATGGCTGTATTATTCAATAGGGAAAGAAGGGGGGTGCGGGGACTGATCAAGCAGAGGGGGACTGAAAATTGGTGAGACGAGAGGCGCTTGGGGAGGAGGACGACGATTTGGGGCGAAGGACGGGAAACGAGCTGGAAAACGCATAAACTCCGAGGGGTCTCTGTAAAAGGGTGGCCAGACTCGAACAGAAAAAAAGAAACAGATGACAAGTCATGCATTAATAATGACTAATGCCATTAAACCAGTAAACTAGCATCCATTCCCCGAGGTCAGACACAATCGTCCACTCCATGGCCCACTCCATGTTTGCAGCAGTGCGGGTTCGAGTCCATGAAAGGTCACATGGAGAACCACTTTAATCAAGTAGTTGTCTTGGTGCGGGAGATATTATGGGTGTACATATAAAGAATGACTCGGATAGATGTAACTAGTGAATAGTACATTACATGGCCCCTACGGATTTTTTGTCAGTTCAATAATGAATTGTGTTTGAAAGCTTAACATTACCTGAAAATTAATGTTTCAAATCACATTTTATTTTCAATTTGAGTAAATAAAATAAAAAAGGTATTTAGCGGGAAAAAAAAGAGTATTTCTTGAAAAGAGATTAGTATTGTTTGTGTTTAACGTAGTGTTTATATTAAGTTACTAGAATGCATTAAAGGGAGTCGTTCCCGGGTTGAGGCCACCGGGATTATCTGTTGGCAACAGCAGATTTAGGATAGATAGTCGACCCTTTCATGACATGGCCCCCCCTAAGCAAAGGGTTCCCAACTCCGACACGTTGCTTCAATGAAAGCAATACTGGGCTCACTTGTATTTCTCTTGACCCCCTCCCCCCTTTCCTCTTCACGGATATCTCCCCCATTTCTTTTCAGTCCAGCCTTATGAAGCACAGGGTAGAAAGGCCCTTTACCAAGGCCTACGCCATTTTGTCAATCAGCCAGAATAAAAACGCAGTTTCTACCCCACAATTCTGCGAGTCACGTGACTGGACTAAATCTCGCGTGGTCGGGCTCCGGTCTTTTGGGTTTAATGTGGCACTTTGCATTCAGCTCATTTCCAAGCGACTTCAGAGTGGGTGGATATGGGAAGCGAGGAGATGATGTGGGCAAGTTGGGAAAGCGAGATTGGTATCCAAGGTGAGGAACCTGGGCACTGCGCCACCTCTCCACTCAATCTTCTAATGCCCAGCGTTCTGAGGAGAGTTTGTATGTTATACTGGTGTTTGTCTTACGTAATGCACAGACCCGCACACCGATTCATGGTCGCAGCTAAAAGGCCCTCCGCAGAGATTCTTACACCTTGGCAAGTTAAGTTTGCAAAGTTTGAATCTGGGCCAAAAAAGAAGCACTGCCAAAGCCAACCATTTTGGTTTGTGTTGAGGCATGCGACAGGCATTGCCATGGGGGCGCTTCATAATGGGACCGCCTGGTCACAAGAAGGCACCTGCTGGAAAATGGTAGCAGTGCCTGGGTATGTGATGGCAAGGCCTGGCAACTACCTATACGAGTGCCCATGCTGGTTTCATATGCCCGTTAAACAAATCATACGTAAACTACAGGCGCACATGTGGCGGTGCAGCCATCACATGGTTAAGCATATTCAAGAAGGTCTCAAATGTCATCAAACGCAGGTTACTTTCCGGTACAGTCTCACACGTCCACTTGCTCTGCTCATAGCCAATCACACCTCCCTTGCCCCTGTGATGTCATTGGCTCACAATAATAGTAATAATACATGCGATATATGAAAGGTTAGCGCTTAATTCCCAGAGGTTTCTAAGTGCGGACCCGGGGATCGAACCGGTGTTGCTCCGTGTCGTCTCCGTGAGCACGTTGCCGCTGAGCTATCCTCCCGCGACTTGTATTCTGCGTCAGCTACTTTTTCCTACTTCTAAGCGCTGGAATGATACCTTTCATTATCCGATTTAATGGCAATTAATTGATCAACGACGGAAGGATCAAGGGCACAGTAAACTCTGCCAAATTTTTAAATTGTGAAGTGCTGACCAGGTCCATGTAAGAGCCGACCCCTTGCCATGTTCAGTTTTTCACTCTGCCAGGATGCATTGGACACTCAGCAGAAGTGAGGTGCCCCCACACTGACATTAGCAAAACACTCCTGCTGTGTCATCTTTTTTGCTAACACACAAATGCGCATAGATGGTCAGAGAACGCATACATCAATGTACAGCCTGCTTCATGGATAGCAGTGGTCGTAGGTTGTTGGCTGCTTTTGCTAGAAACGAAACAGAGTGGCTCAAACGTGATCTTTAGGCGGCATCTGACAATGAAAAGAAGACAAATAAGCAACCTGTAAATGTACCTTATATGACTATAGCAGCAGTGGGACTAAAAGAACACAAGAACTCAGCAGTACGGGTCAGATCCTGTAAGGAGGAAGGATGGCCACCAGAGGGTGCTGGTGAATCACAGACGAGACGCGTGCGATTCACTTTTTAGAAATCGGAAGTGGGCAAGCCATGGCGTGATGTTCAGTTTGAGCATTTGGAGGCGCAGGTGTAAGCTTGGCCCAGGGACCGTCTCCTTCCACCACCGCCTCATGCTCACAAGAAATCCCCAATACACGAGAGCCCCGTCTGTCCCTCGCACACCACCATGGATCACGCGCAGAGGAGGAAGTGTCATTTAAATCATTGGTACATTGTACCACTAATTCATTTATTTTTTTTAAAGTGCCTACCCTTGGTTCAAAGGATCACAAACAGCGTCCTGGGCGTATTTGGATTTTCCTGGGTGTCACGTTGATGTCTCCAAGGGAACGGGGGCGGGAGGAAGAAGGGAAGTGAGGAGGGAGAGGAAGTGATGCGGGAGGGGGCCGGGGGAAAGGGAGTTCCAGTTTGATGTTGTATAAAGATAGACGTGTGAATTATGAGCTCCGTGTCTGCATATTCATTTGCTGCGCCACCACTTCAGAGGCCGGGTAAGGCCATTACAATATCGACGAGGAGGGCGGCGAATTGAGCGGAGCAGCTCTCGGAGGAGAGCGCTGCAGTCCGCCCACCACAAACACACGGACGACGAGCGGAGCACCCGAGGACGTGGGCCCGCTCAGCTGGTGCAACTCACAGCACGCGGCCCGGGCCGCAGCAGTGAGTGCTCGCGCAGAGGGACCGCGGAGCTCCAGCCTGCTGCCACGACAGGGAGGCAAGATACATGTGCCCTCCGCGAAGGATTGAGGCCCCCTCCTCTCCCCCCTGGCGCCCGGCCTTCAAGACACACGGCACACGTGTTTCCCCACGGAGGAGAAAGCCTCCTCGTGTCTCCAGGCCCACACGGGGTGAGGGATGTGCACGGCACGCGTGCACTACTAGCAAGGAGGAGCCCCCCCCTCAGGGGACACACGCAAGTGCTCAAGGCACAGGGCTCCAGCCCGCTGGTGCTGTAAATACCCCCAGAAGGGTTTCTGGACAAACTGATGGTGCTCGTGCCATATTTGGCAGCCATCCAACCCTGGTGATAGTTGAAGCCACTCCCTACAAAGGAGGGGCGAAAGTATAGAGGACCCACAGAGACCACAGAAACCCACAGAGACGGACAGTGGCTGCGTCTTAAGCTTCAAAGCAACTGCTGACATGGGGTTAATCCACATCCACTATAATATAATGGTACACAAATATATAGACCCGATCGAAATGGTCAGCAACCTATACCCCAGGATATTCAAGGGAATCGGCAAGCTGAAAAACAGGCAGATCAAGCTCCACGTGGACAACTCCATATGACCAATAGCTCAGCCGTACCGTGGAATCCCAGTCAACATCCAGAAGAAAGTCGAGGATGAGCTCCACAAACTGCTGGAACAGGACATTATTGAACATGCCACAGGCCCTACCACATTGGTTTCCCCCATCGTCCTAGTCCCTAAAAAGGGATCCGAGGCCATAAGACTGTGCGTGGACATGCGGCGGCCGAACCAGGCCATTTGACGGGAAAGACACTCAGCGCCCCGCATCACAGACATGATTCATTTACTAAACGGGGTGAAAGTCTTTTCCAAACTCTACCTACAGAAAGGGTACCACCAACTGGTACTAAGCCCCGAGAGTAGGAACATCACAACATTTGTCACCCACATCGGCCTCTTCAGGTACAAAAGACTAAGCTTTGGGGTGTCCTCGGCGGCAGAAATTTTCCAAGCCGAGGTACATAACGTCAAACACATCCCAAATCGTCTGAACTACAGCGACAACATACTTGTGTTTGGTGTGGACGTGAACAAACATGATGAAACCCTCATGAAGGTATGCAAAGCGCTGCACGATGCAAAACCTCACGTTGAACAGGGACAAATGTGAATTTCGCAAGAGACACTGAAGTTCTTTGGACAAGTCTTCTCGGAATCAGGTATGACTCCAGACCCAGAGTAAGTGGCGGCACTGAACGACACCTCAGTCCCGGCCAACGTGTCAGAACTTTGGTCCTTCCGGGGCCTGGACAGTTATTGCAACAGATACATCCAGGACTTTGCGTCGGTTAGCGAGCCGTTGCAACGTTTAACCCACCAGGATGTTTCTTTCGAATGGACCGATGACTGCCAAAGGGCATTCGAGATCATAAGGGAAAGAGTTGCGAAAGCTGAAAACATGGCATACTACGACCCCAGCAGGAAGACCGAACTAACCGTGGACGCCAGCCCTGTTGGGCTGGGAGCCATTCTCACACAAATCGACCAAAAGGATCCTTTTCAGAAACCCATCGTGGCATATGCCAGCAGGAGCCTATCCACCACCAAACAGGCATTCTCTCAAGCGGAGAAAGAAGGTCTTGCGTCGTATGGGCGTGCAAGCATTTTCATCTATTCCTGTATGGGAAGCCGTTCCGAGTAGTCACAGACCATCAAGACCTGTTATTCCTGTACGGGAACCCCCAAGCCAAAATGCCCCCTCGAATCGCCCGAGGGGGCATGAGGTTACAAGACTATGCTTTTTAAATCGTGCTTGGACCGGGAAAAGGGGAGAACCCGGCTGACTTTCTTTCCAGGAGACCACGGGAGGGATGCACACCCGAGCCTTCCGTTGCCGACAGGTACCTCAGATACCTCATCCACCAGACCACGCCGGAGGGAGTCAATACTGAGAGACTCACCAAGGAATGGCTCCTCCCCAGCACCTAGGTCCAACACCCTCAATGCCCCACCTTACCAGTGACTGGGTGATGTGCTCTGCACAGTGTCCTCCTCTGGTTGCTTGCACATCGCTTGCTACCAAATTACTGCACTCCCCCTCCCCCTCCCATTTCTCTCTGCTTTTCTCACTGTGTTCTTTCGACTTGGATTTGTAAACCACTCCATTGCTTCCGAAGCTAGATCAGTGCTCAGAAATAACCTAATAATAATGTAAAAGGTCTCTCTCTCTCTCTCTCTCTCTCTCGCACACGCGCACGCACACACACACACACACACACACACACACACACACACACACACACACACACACACACACACACACACACACACACACACACACACACACACACACACACACACACACACACACACACACACACACACACACACACACACACACACACACACACACACACACACACACACACACACACACACACACACACACACACACACACACACACACACACACACACACACACACACACACACACACACACACACACACACACACACACACACACACACACACACACACACACACACACACACACACACACACACCCACCCAGGGTTCCCTAATGCAGAGTGTGATTTCCAACTAGAAATCGGTAAGCTTTACTATATTAAGGCTAGTCCCACCATCAGAGAGTGCCTAAAGGCCAAAGCCTCCTTGGTTTTACTCCTTGTGTGAGTTTGTAAGGGGTTCCTTTACCTCCCCAGAGGTCATGCTTGTGCCGGTAACAGACAGCCGGGCCCGTTCTCTTATGCTCCTTTTCCTGATTTTAGCAGGAGCGCTCTCCTAATCTACTCCAATACCCAGTCTCCTCCCTCCCTACCGCTCTCCTCACCTTGTATTGTATTTTTTAATTTATATAGCGCCTAGACACATGAAGTGTTTCAAAGTGCTCACCCCCTGCCGTCCCTCCATTCCCTTTTATGTTCTGCAATTTCACTTCAACCCTTCCTTGCTTCTCTCCTCTCATTAATCTGCTACTCTCACCCGTCCTCTCACTCCCTAATTCCAACCCTCACTTCCTCTCGCCCTTCCCAATAAAGTCACTCTCAATGTTTTGACTCGCTCATTTCTCTCCTGCACCCTTATCCTTGCACCCTGTCCACTAGCCTTACTCTCTTCCAGCTCCCTCTCATCAATCGACTCCCCTACTCCTATCTCCCACTATTTCCTCACTACTCCCCTCACTCTCCCAAACTCTCTCCCATTCACTGCTTCACTCTCGGATATGAGTCGATCACTACCAATACCGTATCACTCCTCTCTGCCATCCACCCTCTCCCTAGTCTCTCGGTCCAGCTTCACGCCTCCTAACCTCACCTATATCACCAACACGCTGCCTTCCATTCACGCCCCTTATCCACTGTGCTCTTCACGATTTGGACATCCCCACCCTTTCATTGTTTTCCAGTGCTCCCATCCCTCAGTGCGTCAGTCTGTGCCTATCTTGTTCCCGGGAGCAGGGTCACACATGTGAACAGCTTTTTAAAAAACCTGAGTAACTTCCCCTTTTCCAGTGCAGTTTGGTTCGCCGGCTCACGTGGTTTTCCTGTTTCGCTGGCTCGCATGAGTCTGACGGTATGTTGTGCTTTCGTCACACTGGGTTTATTGCTTCCCGGTGCGCTGGATGCCGTTTAGTTGTGGGGGTGATTTTCTAGTCTGTGTTGAATTCAGCGTTTTTGATTTTCTGTTTGTCTGGTGCTTTTGCCACCATGGCAGTACATCAGGTCTCAAACCCAGGGTGGACAGAGTCCCCCCACTTTTTTCAGGAGTCCCCCCACTTTTTTTTTTTAAGAGGACCCCTTAATATGCTAATTTCTGGTGGCACCACATTAAAGTGGTTATGTTAATGAGTCCCTGCACTTCTTTGTTTAGGAGTTGACCCCTGCAGTGCATGCTGGATCTCCTGTAAAAGACAGGAGAAAACTCTGGCCAGAACCATCTCTGCGGGTTATTGGGTCACTAAGCGGTGCCGTCAAATGCATTCATAGACCGCACAGGGGCAGAATTAGTGACTGGGCCTAGTCCCTGACACAATCACACTGAGCATTTGTCCAAGCGTCCGCAGCTTTTGGCGGGCGAACGTGCCAGCGAAGGTGGCATGGCGGGCGCCGCCCCTTAGTGGGGGTTGCCCAGCTGACCTCCTCCCCCACGACTTCCACAGGTCAGGGGGCGGGGATTGGGGAGGAACACGTCAGCCCCGCCACTGGCAGCAGACAGGGGCACGCGAAAACGCGAGGGGCGGGACCGGAACCCGAGGGGGAAGCAGGCCCCATAAAGGCACAGGTTTTCAAGACAATAGCACATTCTCCCTCGGTTTCCTGCCCCACCGTATCGTGGTTTTGGTGCCCGCCCACCTACACGGAGAAGAGGATTTTTGTTTTCCCGCCGACAACAAGAAGGTTTCCTGTGGCTGTGCCTTGTTCATGCTGGTGTTGTGCTGGTTCGTGATGCCGACGAGTTCCAGTGCACAAAGGGTTCCGGTTGCGGGCGTTCCAGTGAAGAGGTGCGTTGGGAGTGAAAAAAAACTAGGTGAATATCAAAGGCAAAGAGGTTTTAACTTGTGGGGCTTGCGCTGGGGTCAAAGTGCCTTCCGTTCGGGGGCTGGATAAGTAGATATGCTTTGGGAGAGAGGAGTGTCGTGCATAGCATACGCCAGTATATTTTCCGAGCTCAGGGTTGGTATGGAGTTGGTGCAGAACGCCCATTGTTGGTAACGTAATTTTGTTGTGTGTTTTGGGGCAGGCAGCTCTGGCGCGGTCAGGCGAGGCGTTTTGGGACAAACTAATGTTACAAGTTATGGTTAAGATTGTGCCCTCCGGCTACCTGTTGTCTCAAAAGTTAATGGCGGTGTGTTGAAGGCAGCGGGCCCAGTCGGCAGTGCCGCAAGGTATTGGTTAAGTGCTGAAAAGGAATGTTTTAACACAACAGAGGTGGGACGAGCGCATTACACGGTTACCGCGGTTATGTATGAACAGCAGATGCAGCTCAGTGTCCACGGTGGATGAAAGGGGCTCCAATACATATGATGGTTGAATGGGAGAGACATGGTTTTCAAATGTGCAGGGCGCCGCATGCCCGCACAACTTAACAAGGAGAAAGCGAAACATGTAGCGGGCAGTTTTGCATGAGGTATAAAACACTGTCAAAGGGGCCCGTGTTGTTAGCTAATCGGGGGATCTAAATCATGGGGCGGGGAGGCCCCAGGGGATTCGGCGGGAGCGATCTAAGGAAACTGGTTAATAGATGGAGCGCCAAAATAGTACAAAGGGAGCGACATAAGGTTGATTCATGGTTAGCTCGCCGTGTCTCTTTGCGTTACACGCCTACCCTAGGTGTTACGTTGGGATGAGTCATGGGAGGTTTGGGCTCTTGAGGTAGGGATGTGGTGAGTACAGGAACAACTGGCGGGTGCACAATATGTGGGATAGCCCGCCGTGTCTCGTTAATTTACAAACCTTGCTATGCAGGGATCCCTGGGTCCTCGCTTAGAGACCTCCGGGTGTTTAAGCGCGCTATAAATATGCAACTAAGACTAAAACAAACTAAGACAAAAACAAGTACGCAACTAAAAAACAAACAATACCCGTAACAGCGCCTTGATGCCTGCGGGCTAAGCGCTTTAAAATGCAAAAATAAAGATCAGAACAAATAGCGAAGTAAGCGGTTGAGTTCAAAGGAGCCACCGTTCATGCTCCCGCCCGGGCTGCCATATTTCGGGGTAGGGATGTGGCGGGTACAGAAATAACGGTTTGGTGCACAATATGTGAAGGATAGCCCGCCGTGTGTCTTTCATTTACAAACCTTGCCATGCACGGGGTGTTATGCTGGGTTGACTCATGGGAAGGGTGACTCGGGCGAGTAGGAAATGGTGGGTTCAGGGACAATGCTTTTGGCGCGCAGTATGATAGGATATGAAACGTCATGGGATGTGGCCGAAGGAAAGACACCATGGTGCCATTTAGGGATGGCAGGGATGTTACACGGTCGGGTGAATCATGGCAGGTGCCTGGTATCGCCGGTCTGCCGCGCCATGGGTAAAGGAATGACGAGGCGCGCTCCGCACGTTAGGCTTTAGCCATAAATCCCCTGGCAGCGGAGACTTCAAGGGGGATTCCCTTTTAACAGCTTTGCCAGGGACAAGCCAGGCAACTAGTCACTGCCTGAGGGGCGGTAAATCTATGGTTGACCTGCTGTGTCTCCGTGCTTGCACTCCTGCCTTGCCCCAGGTGTTACATGGAAGTGGATTCATGGGAGGTTTGATCATTGGGGTAGGGAGGTTACAAGTGCAGGAACCACTGCTTGGCGCACAATATGTAAGGGATATCCCCGGGTAATGGGGCAGGTTCCAGACCACGGGTGGGTTATTGCTATACAAGGGAGTGTGATAATAGGTATGGATGGTATTAGAAACCTTGCATGTGCTGCGTTAAAAGTACAATAATCGTACGGCATGGGCGTGCAGAGTACGTAACGCGTACATCCCAATGGGAAGGATAGGTGGTCAGTAACACAGGGGAATGAACGGTAGGGCGAGCGGGTATGGTTACCCAAACAGGGGGTTTTCTGACCAATTTTGGGTATGGATTTCTCGAATGGAAGGCTGTGCCTGGTATGATGTTTGGGGTGATGAAGAGGGACAGCAGACCGAAAATCATAACTATGCGGCCCATTCGAAACAGGCAAGGCGGTTGGCATGGTATGAAGGATAGGATTGTAAATTCGCTTTTCGCCTGGCTGTGGCTAGGGCGCTAGACATTTGGGGGACCAAGTACAGACTGTGGTACATGATGGCGCGCTGTGGCCACAAATCATGCCAATTTGTGGGATAGGAATTTTGGCAGGCACGGAGGAGCGATGGGCTGGTAATGGACAAGCCAGGTGCATGGTACGATATGACAGTTATAAACAAGGGTTTCAAGGCGCATTGTTACGCGAAAGGGTGCCCCCCACCCCAATTTTAATTTTAGATCAGAACGTATGCGCAAAAAATACAGAGGGGATCGCCCTGTGCAGGCTGGGGGGAACTCTCCACCGCCGGCAGCCAGCAGAGAGTCTTGGAGGTGTCACAGGCCAATCCCTTTAACAAAGCACTGGCAGACCCATAGGGGAATGAGCAGCCAACAGATTAGATTCACGGCGCCCCAGGAGTAATAGGCTCGGGGGAGGCCCTGGGAAAAAAGGGGAGGGATGTAGGGGACTTGGGAGCCAATTCCAAGCCCAAAATCTGCGGGAGGGGGACGACGAATAACAAACTCACAAACAAGGCCATCAAGGGAAGACGGCCGGGGGGGGAACAAGAGGAGACTACGAGGGGTCAGGTAACGGTGACAAAATAACAGCAAGGGGAAGTCTTCACGAAAGGAGGGGGGCATGAGGGGGAGGGTGTGGGGGATCCAAGACAGGGCGGCAAGGCGAATGGAGGGAACAGGGGGGAGGAAGCCAGTCCCAAGAAAAGGGAGAGGGGCAAGGACCAAAAGCTGGGGGGACAGGAGACGGGGTACGGAAGAACAGGGCCGGGAAGGCTGCCTCTGGGGGGAAATGGAGCTAGGATATGGAGGGGCAGAAACGACGGAGGGTGGGCTTGGCGGGACACAAAAATGGGGGACCTGGGGAGTGGAGGAGCAAGCTTGGGAAAGGGAGGAAGGAGAAGGGATAGGGTACCCGGAAAAGACATTACTCTGGCAGGGGGGCACTGGGGCAGACTTCACAGAGAGGCCTTGGGGGAGAGGGAAATGGGGAAGTTCTTAGGGGCGGCAAGACGGAAGGGAAACATGGGGGGCAGCGTAGCATAGTTAGGATTGGGCTTCCAGGACAAGCGGCTATTGGGGGACGAAGGGGGGGGACAGAGTAGAGTAGAAAGGACTCGAAATAGACGGACATCGCAAAGCGATGACCATATAGGCAGGCAGAAAGGTGTGGGCCGGCACCGGAGGGCGGTGTCGGCCTCAACAACGGATGTGAAAAATGTGTAGCGTTGGGGCACTTGTGGTGGTGCCGGTATAGGAACCTGAACACTAGCGAGGCACCGCGTGGCTGCCGGTTTTACCTAGACCCAGACACAGGACACGGGGTAAGTGTCAGGGTAGGAGGGGGGGGCAGGGCATTCCCAACAAAGACCTAGAACAAACTGGGGGCATATGGAAATACGGTCATGGGAAATCTACAAACGGCCGGGGGTAGAGAGAGGGTATTAGCAAGGGCCGGGCTCAACCTGAGGCGTCCACCGGACGAGGACGGTAAGGGAGAGGGGGGGGAGGGCAAGGGATACCTAGGTAGCCGCACACCCAGTAGTATACCTGTGATGGTGAATTACGGATCGCCTGCAAGATAACTCCAAGACTTTATGCAAAATAAAGCTGCTGAGGCATTTTAATCTTCCAACTTTACAACGTGTCTGAGTTTTTTCTTCCAACATGTGATGTATGACATATGCCGGGTTGCATGAGGGGAGGAGGGGGGGGAGGGGGGGAGTGAGAGGCGGCCAGGGCATAGAGGAGAGGGGGAGGACAAGGCACTGGGATGCCCACGCTAGGGGAACAAGTGGGTCCCTGGCCGACTCCTAAAGAAGCATCAACTCAACAAAAAAATAAAAAACAATGCCCCGATTTCTATGCGGGTACAAACACATGAGCCTGGCAACGGTAGAAGGAAGATTTAGGTCTGCGGGACACCCCACGTCTTGACTTCTTGTTGAATCACCGTTACATTAACAGTTCAGGGAGTACAAACATGTGTACTTAAGTGACTGCTGTGTGTTGCTACATACGAACTTTTGAGCTGATTTCTTCTCACGGAGTAAGCGGAGACGCGGTCTCAAAGACACTTCAAATGTAATGCGTGGCGATGATCTTAAAGGGGGGGGGGAAGAGGGCGCGAACAGGAAAAGTAGATCTAGACATTCAGTCACGACTTCCTCCTTCTCAGCTGGCTCTCTACGGGGATGGTGGGGGCAGGCGCGATCTCAAACTAATGTCTACATCTGACTAGAAACATTACGAGCAAAGCATTCCACGTGTTAGTTGTATAGTGTTCCTCTGCACCCTTTCACCTCTCGAATGCCGGGCGCGTTCCTTCCAGGCGTTTCCTGCCTCGCCGTTTCAGAAACTTCAAAAGGTCATTTTGGGGAGAATAATAATACTAGTGTGCGTTTCTTTAAAGAACGTGCTCAATTCCTGGCGCATCCAAATCCTAGATTAACTTTCTAAAGTAGGGGGCATTCTGCTCTTGACGTTTCCTGACTCTCAATGCAATGCATGAAAACAGGTCATTTTGGATAGAAAAATATTCCTAGCAAGCTTTCTTCTAAAGTGCTCAATTCTTGGCGCATCCATATTCTATAAGCAGCACGTGCAGCTTTTTAAATATTTGCATACCATATCGGGTGGATGAAAGTTTAAGTTGACCCTGAAAGATTGTCACCCAAGATCTATAAAGCAAAGTCAGGTCACTGCAGCAAACGTAGTGCCCTCGAGCCAACTTCACTGGCATTGAACATATATCCTGCTTGCTACACACACATCTCTGCAACTAGTGTGTTAACCTGCTGGGCTATCTTATGAAGAGTGGAATCTGTGGTCTGCAGGTGGCATACATCCCTGCAGCAGCTGCTCAACTTTCTGAGAGATTACCGGTTCATACAAGGACGTCTTCATACCGCCCACACGTCCCTCCATCTCTTGGTAGCGCTGGGAGTCTTATTGTTACCCCCATTCTAGGCAGTGCTATGCATGAACACCGGGGTGTTGAGGGTGACTGGCGCCCTCCGCGCGCTTCGCCGTAAGCCCCGGCCCCAAGAACTCAGACCCACACGTCCGTCTTGGTTCGGGCTTCCCGGTCGCTCTAACGCAGCCGGGAAACGCCCCGTTTATTTATACTGCACGCGACGGCGTGCAACGTCACGCCGCCGCGTGCGCGCCCGTCATCGGGCAGCGCCACACTCCTCCTTTTTCGGGGAGAACCAATAACTATCATTGAACTATTCACTGCAAACTATACAACACTGCAATTGAAACATGTCATGAGAACAATGGGACAACGAAAACAAATCACACAACCCCTGTTCCATGAACACCCCTTTATTGGCATCCACCCGGGTCCCCTTAGCTAGACTTTCTCACCCTCTGGATCTTCAGCCAAGTGTCCCAGCACGTAATCGGTGAGGCGAGCTGGTTTCCCTCGCCCAGTCCTCTGGGGGTACCTCCGGCTCGCCTCCGGCACGGGTGATCTGTTCGCCGACGGACCCCGAACTGGGGACTCCGGCATGCAGGGTGGGTCTCCCTCGTTCTCCAGGACTCCTCCCAGGTCCGGGTCAGGAGGTGGGTCAGTTCTAGGGTCTCTGATCTTTTTGAAGAAGCTCACGTTGCGCGTCACTTCCGACCGTCCATCCGACGCAGTCACCATGGAGCCCCGGACGGCCACGACATCCAGTGGCTCAGGCTCGTACGGCAAAGAGAGTTTTCCATGCGGGTGTCGATTGCGAATGAGAACCTCATCGCCCGACTCCAGCTGTTGTGGGCGAAGCCCCCTCCGCACGTTTTCTTGCTCAGTTCTTGCTTGCCGGTCCATCTCGACTCGTTGGTCGTCAATCACCGCAGGTTCTCGCTCTCCGACCTCCGGCAACAGCCCTCGCGGACACCTTCTGAACATTGCCTCTGCCGGGGCCACCCCCGTGGACGCATGTGGCGAGGTGCGGTATACCCTCAAGAATTGGTACAGGGCTCTCTGTAGGGACTGCCCCTGTCCTTGGGCAATTCTAAATGTCTTATTGAGGGTCCTCATCAAGCGTTCTGCCTCCCCATTCGCTCGAGGCCACAGAGGCATGATCTTCCGGTGCACCACCCCGCAGCTCACCATCAGTTCAGCAAATCGTTCACCCTGAAATGGCGCACCATTGTCCGAACACAGCGTGTGAGGGAATCTGTGAGCCGCAAACAACTTCTCCACCGCCACTACCACGTGTTCAAACGCCACGGACTCCACGAACTCCACCTCGGGGTACCGGGAATACTCGTCCACCAGGACCAGGAAGTGGGTGCCCATGGTGGTGGACCCAAAATCGGCATGAACCACCTCCCACGGATGGGTCCCCCTCGGCATCGCCTCGATAACCGGCTCCCGCTGTAAGGGCGAGGCTGCCTGACACCAGACACAAGTCGCCACAAATTCGTCCACCTTGCGTTCCAGCTCGGGGAACCACACCTTCATCCGGAGGCGGGCCTTGGTCTGGGCGGCCCCTTGGTGGCCCCGGTGTGCCAGTGCGATCACCTCACCCACCTTTGACTGGGGAACTACAATCCGATCACCCCGAAGTAGCAGGCCCGACGCCGAGAAGGACAGTTCCTCACGAACCTTCCATAGTTGTTCTAGACCAGTCCGGGCCTCCTGAGTGCGTCCCGCCATGGCCTCGAGCGCTGACTTCCAGGAGCCTTGCTGCATGGACTGCCTCAATACTTTGAAGCACTCATCCTGTGCCGCCGCAGCCTCTAGCTCCTGGAGAGGCATGGCATTCGGCGTGGCTGCCTCTACCACGACTTGGACATGCTCCTCAGCTTCTTGCTCACAGAGGTCACGATCTCCTTCTCCAGGCGCTCCGGGGTGTCTGGATAGGTAGTCAGCTGCGTTGTTTACCCCTGGCCGGTAAACCAGGGTCACCCCATACTCCAAGAGAGCCAGCATCCACCTCTCAATGCGTGCCGGCGGCTTGGATGACGACCCCGCTAGGATGGGCAGCAGAGGTTTATGGTCAGTAACCACCGTCACCGGGCGTCCAAGTACATACAGCCGGAAATGGCGACATCCCCACAGCACCGCCAGAGCCTCGCGCTCAATCTGCGAGTAGCGTTGTTCAGCGTCTGACAGCGCTTTGCTGGCATATGCGACTGGCCGGACGCCGCCATCACGGTCAATCTGCGTCAACACCGCACTTCTCCTTATGTAGTGTGAGTCCCAGCGACTGCAGCCTCTCGAATGTTTTCGCCAGACGCCTCAGGTGGTCCACCTCCGTCCTTGCGAAGACCAGAATGTCGTCGCTTATGTTCAGGACGCCCTCGAGGTCGGCTAGGGCACCCCGAATGATGTTCTGGAATACTTCCGCGGCCGAGGACACCCCAAAACTCAACCGCTTGTAGCGATATAGTCCCCGGTGCGTGGTGAAGGTGGTAATGTACCTTGAGTCGGGGTGGAAGACTACCTGATGATATCCGGCCCTGAGGTCGAGCTTCGAGAAGAACCGAGCGCCCTGCACCTCCGCAATGATGTCATCCAGCGTCTGTGTGAGGTGCCTCTCTCTTTTGATGGCCTTGTTGGGGATTCTCATGTCTACGCAGATCCTGACTGCGCCCGGTTGTTTGAGTTTCCTTGCCACCACTATGGGGGACACCCAGGGAGACGGTCCCTCCACCTTCTCGATAATGTCTAGATCGACGAGGCTGTCCAGTTCTTTGTCTACCTGCTCAGGGAGGTGGAAAGGTACCCTCCGATGTTTGAGGGCCACCGGCTGTACCGAATCATCAATGTGTAGCCGCACCGGCTCCCCGGCCATCTGCCCAATCCCCTTGAATAGGGCATGATGCTTCTCCAGCAAGTCCTTAATGTCCACCAGGTAGACGGAGTACGCAAAGCTTACGATGCCGAGAGCCTCCGCCGCTGCACAACTCAACAGAGTGTTCTTACTCACTGGGGTCACGTAGAAGCGGGCTGTGATGTGGGAGCCATCGTGTTCCACTTTTGCTACAAAGGCCCCGTCCAGAGGGATGGGCTCCACACCACCGAACGCGAAGATGCGGGCCTTTGGCGTGACCAGCCTGGGCGGCTGATCCATGGCGTTGTAATGTTCTCGGGCCATGACGTTCACCGATGCCCCTGTGTCCACGAGTACAGGGACCGGAGACTGGTTCACTTCGACCACGCACCTTGGTTGACGTCGATTCCTGCCTCTAGAAGCTCCACACTTGAGACAAAGAATATGTTCTCGTCATCTTCTTCTTCTGCTTCTTCCGCCTGAGCCTCCTCCTCGCCCTGGTCCACCTGGGCGACATTGGACGGCCGACCTTGGCGAGTGGAGACCGCTCGGCCCTGGCCCCTTGGCACCAGTACGGGCAAGGCCGCCCTACACACCCTTGAGAAGTGGTCTGGCAACCCGCACCATCCACATGTCTTTCCAGCTGCAGGGCACTCCGCTGGGTGAGGCAGGTCGTATCCGCATTTTTGGCAAATCTCGCCTGCCCTCCCAGCTCTGTCCCGTGTGCCGCCGCCATATCTCCTAACACCTCTTCCACATCGCGCAGATCTCTTCAGTTTTAATGGGGCGCGACCCGGCCTCCATTCTTGCCGCTCTCGCCTCTGACACCTCGTGGCTCCTTCCTAGCTCAAGGATGCGCTGGAGCGTTATCCCCGGCTCCCTCAGCACTTGGCGCCTGAGCTTGCCTGATGAGCACGCCTGGATAAGCATGGTCCTGATCATGTCCTCTGCATCGCCCCAGGCGGAGGCGAGCGACAGACGCCTTAGGCGCCCATAGAACGTGTCCAAGGTCTCATCATCTTTTTGTTTGGCAGAGAGCATCACGAATCGCTCATAGTCCGCGTTGGCTAAGGGCAGAAAATATGCCTGGAGGGCGGCCTTTGCATGATCGTAGGTTCCATTCCCTTGTGGCAAAGATTCAAAAATCTCCTGGACAGAGGGTCCTGCCGAGTACAACATTGTGGCCAGCCTGGTGTCATCATCGACCACTTGCGCAGCCCTGAAATACATGTCCAAGCGGTCCACCCACCTTCTCCATCGGGGCCCCAGGCTGGATGGCGGGTCCGACATATCGAATTTGGGGATGGGCTGCAGGGCAGCATGCGCACGTACCTGCGCCATGGCAGGCGCTGCCTGCTGAACACACCAGAAGCAGCAGCAGGTTGAACTGGGGGTTGAAGGGCGGGAACCGCTGCCTGACCATCTGCTGGAGCTGCTGGTTGCTGCATTGGAGGCAGAAGACCCTGCGGGGCCACTGGTGCACGAGGATGAAACTGCGCCGCCACACCGTGTGCCCCGTCCTGGTCCTCGGTGTCACTCATGAGTTTGAGTGCACAGGCACCCCCATAATGCTGATTGGGGCCGCAACTCAAACATTCAGCCCCAGGTGATCCTCAGCCTGGACCACCCCTGGATGCAGTGACTCCTGCCACCTCTGTGATGATGAAGAGGATGAAGATAGATGGAGTCACCAGGATGATGATGAAGGGGATGAAAAAGCAGAATGCCTTTGTGTGTTCCAAAAATTGGTAGCCAAAATAGTAGCTGGATTCAGCAGGCCCAGTCAAGATAGGCCTTCTCCTAGCTTCCACTCGACGTAGGAAACCCAAAATTGAGTCGATGCACTAATTGGGCATACCTCCGTGTAGATGTAGCTGTCAGCTACTGAAGTGTCCAAAAATTAGGCCTGGGGTCGTTTCAGGGCCCAAACCGGAGCTCCTTGAAATCCCACAGCCGTTGCACAAAATGGCCGCCAGCCGCGTGGGCAACGCACTACCCGCGGCAGGAAACGAAGTCTGTCCTTCGACCTCGTTCCGGTGAAAAATTATTCCGATGATCACCGCCGGGCCCGGGCATCGTTTCCCCCACTCGTCGCCACTGTTGAGGGTGACTGGCGCCCCCAGCGCGCTTCGCCGTAAGCCCCAGCCCCAAGAACTCAGACCCACACGTCCGTCTTGGTTCGGGCTTCCCGGTCGCTCTAACGCGGCCGGGAAATGCCCCGTTTATTTATACTGCACGCGACGGCGTGCAACGTCACGCCGCCGCGTGCGCACCCGTCATCGGGCAGCGCCACACGGGGTACGAAGAAACGGACAATGTTCATAGTTATGCCCCAGCAGGAGGAAAGGCAAAATCGGTCCATTCAGGGTTGGAAGGTGTGAGCGTGCAGGTTACACGGTCTCTGCATCCTCCGCTCTGTCACGCGCACACACACACTGAACAAAGCCAGCACACGAGGCCTTAAAGCACTGCATGCACAAGCCCCGCTGCTCTTCCAACGCGACCCCTGCAGTCACTAGAGAGGGCCGGTCTGCATAAAGACCTCGCGCGTGCTGCACACTCGCTGCCTGTACATGGCCCTGGCTGCATAAGCCGTGTACATGCAAACCTCCTATGCTAGAACATGGACCAGGCGAGCGCTCTGCCCGGCCTCCACTTCCCACCCTCGGACTTCAGCCAGTCAATTGCCACCCAGAGCTGGCTGGCAAGGACAGGTGCTGCAAATTGGCCTGGGTACAGGTTGGCTGTCGACGCACCTCTCTACACAACCGTTACACACAGCCACTTACCCAAATAACTAAACGGGTGTTCGAACCACCCAGACAGGAAAGGTTGTGCCTGCCCCACTTGGTGTTAAACACAGGAAATGTTGGTTATACACCAAGCTCTATTGCAGGTGCATTAACCCACGAGATACCCAGGCAGCTTCAAAGCCAACAGGCTGGCACGCCTGGCTCCAGTGTGCTACTGCACTGAACTTTGGCACCAGGTCAAATCAGCATGCGTGTGATCGACAAAGCCAGGGCAGGCCGGCTTTTATTTATTTTGATTTTTTAAAAGTGTATTAATGTTTTACTTGAAACCTTATACACAAATTAAAAAGAATGACCATACAAAACATCTCTTAAATATGAGCATCACGTTTTCCATAGTTCTTTCCATCTATTTTTTTTTTGTTGCATGAACGTCATCCTCGAGACATCTCGCCAAAGTAACCAGCTGCTACATTTAAACTGATTTGAGAGCCATTCATACAGCGAGCCCCAAATTCCTCTCTCAATAAACATTAATTTATAAACACATTTTCTAAAAATATACCCTCTTGGTGTTGAAAGAAGGGAATTCTTCAGAAAGGACACGTTCTTAGTTGTTTGGGAATCTTCATGCTCTAGGCCAGAAGCTCTAATGTTTCTAAGCAACGTGTCCTGAATTTCACTAAGAGATGGCCAGCATGCCCAGCTGGACACCAACTATGCTTCCATTACCTTGTATTTAAGCAAGAATTATCAATATTCTTTTGCCAGATGTAACTTTTCTAAATGCCTGATATTGTTCCACCAATGCCACAGCTTTGCATTTCGTTTTAAGGGGGCGATCAAAACCATCAACAAGTCCGACGTATTCCATTTAAACTCAGATTCTCTGGAAAAAATCCTTGTTTACCATGTGAACACATCCAAGAACTGCGCTACTTTCCAGGTTCAAAGCTTCTCAGAGTTTCAGTAACCAACGACTTGTCAGCGCACGTTATTTTTAAATAAAAGACCCCATCTCCATATGTTTGCTTCCATGATCAGTGATGGGATATCCAATGCAAATCTTCAAATACTCAAGACCCTTCCGACTGAAGCACTCCTCCCTTACCGGATAATCATCAACAGCTCCCTACTCAATGCACCGTTACCCTCAACCCTGGACAAATCCCGCTGCTTCTTAAGAAACCAACACTGGACCCCGACAATCTCAGCAACTATCGCCCCTTAACCCATCTTCCCTTCCCAGATAAAATCCATGAGAATTAATTAGCCACGCAACTCCTCCAACACATCGGAGCCTATAACCTCCTTTAGTCTCATCAATCTGGCTTCAGATGCAGCACAGAAATGGCTACCATCAAAGGGATCGACCATGCCCTTAGAATCCTCGATGGCAGCCATCCTTGCCTCCTAGCTCTCCTTGACCTATCAGCAGCATCTGACACAATAGACCACCAGACACTTACCAACAATCTACATCGCTGCATGGGGGGTCAGCGAGATCGCCCTTAGCCGGTTCAAATCCTACGTTGCTGATTGCCAAGAATGGCGTAACAGGGGCCCCCGCAGCCCCTGTGGAGCGGGGGGCACAGCCAGCACATGCCCTGGGAGGGGCCCCCACTCGTAGATAAAAAAAGAAAAAAAATTTGTTTGCAAAAAATATTTTTTTTCCTTTTTGAATTCCCTCTGCATTTATAAAGAAATGATTTCTGTAACAGAAATAATTTCTTTATGAAGGCAGAGTGACTACAAAAATAAACTTTCTTTTGAAGTCTGAGGGCTGCACCCTCCCCATGGCATGGAAGACCCTAGGCTGGAGGCATCCATGTCATTAGGTGGGGGGAGCCCCATGACTTCAAAAAGAAATAGTTTATTTTTGAAGTCACTCTGCCTTCACAAAGAAATTATTTTCGTTATGGTTCGGTCCTTAACGGAAATCATTTCTTTATGAAGTCAGAGTGACTTCAAAAAGAAACGATGGGCCTCATTATGGGTTTGGCGGTAACCGCGCCGGTGCTACCAGCAGGTTGCCGCCGGACCGTAATGATTTACCGGTGCCCGACTTCCCGGTAACACCGGGGGATTACAACCCCGGTGGTCTGGGAAGTCAGGCGCCGGCAAATGGTAAGTCCCTAGTTCCATAAAGTCCTATCGGACACTATGGGAATGGGGACCACAGAAGCACCGGCACCGTTAATAACGGTGCCGGTGCTTCTGTGAAAACTATGCGGGTAGGTGCCGTTCTACCAGGCAGGTCTGACCTGCCGGGCAGGACGGCAACCGCCTGCAGAGCTGTAATATGCCGGCCCGGAAACAACGGTGACAGTAAGCTTACCAGCACCGTTGTTTCCAGTCCGGCATAGTTGTAATGAGGCCCAATTTCTTTTTTGAAGTGTTAGGGCTCCCCTCAACCCCATGAAGTGTATGTTGAAATGGTGCACACTAAAATGTATAGGTGGCTGCCTGTGTGAGTGTATGGAGAAAGGGTGCACACTTAAATGTATGGGTGAGAGTGTGCGCCTGTATGGTGAAAGGGTGCACACTTAAATGTACGGGTGGCTGCCTGGGTGTGCCAGTATGGTGAAAGGGTGCACACTTAAATGTATGGATGGCTGGGTGTGTGTGTGTGTGTGTGTGTATATGGTGAATGGTGTGTGTGCTTGTGTTCAGGGGCGTAACAAAACCTACATTTCGGGGACTAACCTTTCAAATGTTTGGAGTGGCGCCAACTTCATGGGCGGTGGGGGAGGGGCAAACTTATTTTTTTTGGGGCATCTCATTTCTTTACACATTTTAATGAGCCTATTCTAGTGCAGCTTCAACGTTACAAGCAGTTAACGCTCTCCTTTAAATTTGAAAGCACCTACTTATGGACTGCTGTGGGAATGAGTTCCTGTTCCCTCTCTACCCTTCCGATTGCTCCCCTGGCATGCAAGTACTAAACCCACATCGCGATTTCAATTGCCTAAAAAATGCGGCATTTGAATGCAGGCACTAACAGCGAATTGCTTTATGTTAGTAATTGCTGGGTTCTTGTTAACAGCGAAACCCAGGTGCCAAGGTCAGCCATGTGGAGTCAACATAGCCCAACATTTCAGGGGGGTGAGAGGGGGAATGCTGAATCCCAGTGAACTCAATGGTGTTGCACCAATACTTGTGTTTAAGCCTGGATTAGTTATTGGTAATCTTTATTACTCCTAGCCCTATTCTTCCTTGTCCCAGTGTGTATGTGTGTATAAGGCACTCTGCCTCATACACAAGTACTCGATGAGGTAGAGGTACATGGAGGTAATGCCTGATTTAGCTACCTGTAATCTTCATTACTCCTAGTCCCACTCTTCCTCATCCCAGTACTTACCTATGAGGCAAGGAGCCTCAACCGTAAGCTCTGGGGCAAGGAAGAGGGTCATGGAGGTAATTCTGGGCCAAGGAGGTGATTTTGGAAGTTGGGGTGGGAGGGAGAGGGGATGTATGGGGGGGCAGGATTGTACGACAAATTATAATGGCTGTCCATGTCCGGACTAAGCAGGCATGATATGTGGTATTAGTGGCTAGAGAGGCATTTTGGTGCAGCCAGTCTAGTCATTCCTCAGTTTGGCATGACCTTTTTTTAACGGGGCATTTCTGATAAAGCAGTCCTGCTAAGTGAATTACCTGGCTAGACTGCCATTTGGGTGCAGCCAGTCTAGCCATTTCTTATCGCGGCACTGTATATTTTTTTGGGCATCTGTGATCAAATGATATGATATAAGTCATTTATAAAGCGCCTGCACACAAGTGTTTCTAGGCGCGGCAAGACAAGGGCGGGAAGATAGAGGGAGGACAAGACAAACGATCTTACTAGGCCTTGTGTCATTCAGATCGTGCAAGTGCGAGAACGAGAAGTGCAAGGGGAAAGGGAGGGGGGGAGTGCAAGGGAGAGGGGAGGGAAAAACAGGGCAGCAATGCTCTGAGTAAGTGCAGTCAGGGCAGCGCGGCTCTGGGTAGTGCAAGGAGAACAAGGGACTGTATGGTTACAGTTACAGCACCTAAGTGCATGGTAAGCTCAGAGGCAGTACAAGGGTGACTGACCAAGAAAGAGTCTGGACTCAGTGAGACTCTGAAGGTAGCCAAGCAACCAGATGGTACAGCAGACAGGAAGGTCAGGTAGGCCAGAAGGGAAGGGAGAGAGAGAAAGCAGAGAAGAGGAACGTTTTGAGCTTCTTCCGGTGCTTCAGGTGGTCCGCTAAAGTTTGAGAGGGGCAGGGAGGCTATTCCAGAGGGAGGCACCTGCAGAGGAGAGAGATCTACTACCCCCCCACGTCTAACCCTAAGAGAGTTGTAGGTAGCTGAGCGAAGGGCTCCAGATGGAATATATTTTGGAAGAGAACGTTGGATGTAGTGCGGGCCCAGGGGCCCAGAAAGCCTCGTGGACAATGCAAAGGGTCTTGAACTTGATACTTGCAGCAACTGGGAGACAGTGGAGAGATTTCAGGGCTGGAGAGATCCGATCCCTGGGCTTGAGGCCAAGGACAAGTCTCACAGTCCTGTTCTCGATTAGTTGAAGGGGCAGTAGAGTAGAGGAAGGCAGATTGAGAAAGAGGCTGTTGCCGTAGTCCAGCCTAGAGAGAACCAGGGCTCTGGAGACAGTGAGCTTCTGGGGGGAAAGTGAGAAAGGGAAGAGTCCCTTTGAGGAGGAGCAGCTGGTAGTGGAGCTTCTTGGCGACGTCAGAGATGTGTGGAGAGAAAGAGAGTAGAGTCAAAGATGACACTAGTGTTGTTTGCCTCACAGGAAGGTGAAGGAAGAGGGCTCAAGGCGGGCGGCCAGAGTGAGAGAGGCAGCAGGGGCAGGAGTCCAAATGAGAAGGATCTCCATGTTACTGACATTAAGGCAGAGATCGTTGGAGGTGCACCAATCCTGAATCGCGTGTAGTTGTGGATGCTGAAGGTGTGCCTTGTGCAGCGAATGTATTGCCAAGAAAAGCCTTTGTTTTCTGAGGCCAGCAGCACTGCGTGCAGGAGCTCTTGCTGCTCCCTGCTTGCTGGAGGAGGCGGGGCTTATCCCATACACGTGACTGATCACGTGACCACAGCCGGGTACTAATTGCCGGCCCAACCTCCCTCGCGGCGTAAGCCCTGGTGGCAGAAGAGCTGGTGCTGTTAGGCTGTTCGGCGTGTGCGGCTGCCGGATGCCAGTAAGTTCTATCATCCTTGTGTGGCTATTGGTACCTTGAGAGGAGAAAAGGCCTGGACTCGCTGTTTCCCGCTGGTTGCGGTGAGAAGCTGCATCGCTCCACGTCCGTCTTGGACTCGGACAATACGGTCACACACTTCCACATAAACGCTGGTAAGTGGAAGCGGGAGCTGGTCTGTGTGTCCTTGCTGCAGATGTGGTCTAATTCTCTACTAACAATTTAGAAACTATTCTTGTAACGGCTAACATTCACTTCTAAGGAGCATTACAGTGAACTTTAAGCGGGCTCACACAATGCGAGAAACTCGTGCCCAGCGCAAACTAGAATCTATGCCCACCATGGAGCCGGCGCAGTATATAAATGAACAGCAGAAGGCTGCTAGTGCAGCAGGGTTACATATGGAGTGGCCTGCTGAGTTAATAAGCACTGTCATCCACCCAGCTGAGGTACTACCACAAAACACTATAGTACCACCGCCTATACTATCTAGAGGTTCACTTCCAAGGGAACAAATAAGTGGTAATTTGCACAGTGCGATGCTGAAACCACCTAATTGCCTTGCTCGAGTCATGGATTGGGATATTTGCCCTCAGACACTGCCCTCTACCGAGTTATCAGTGGACGTACAGGAACAGGAAACTCGGTTGTCTGAGGAGCGGCATTCAATAAATGACATGAGGGCAGTGGTGGGGCTACCCTTGTTGAAGATGTAAATGGAGAAGGATTTTACCTTGGATATTGTGCTGCCGGGGCAGGGGGGCCTACCGCTGTGGACGTGGTGGGCGGAGGGCCCCATCCAAGGCTTGTGGAGCAGAGGAGATCCCCTGCTGAAGCAAATATGGTGACAACTTCAGTTGTCTTGATGGACGATGTTGACAAACAGCCATGTGAACACAGTGTACTTGCTGGTGACAAGGCCAAGCATCAGATATCCATGGATAGTGCGACTTCATACTTGAATTTGTCTACTAATCAATCGCCCAACTCCACTGGAAATCCGATGTCCCCACGGCCTAGGTTCTACAGTGCTGTAGATACAGCAGCCTTAATTGGCAATACCAACCACACAGCAGAGGATGCCAGCGATGAGGTATTCATGGGTAAGAATGGCTCAGAGTCAAGTGGGGAAGATGTTGTGTTAATAAAGAGTGTGACACCATCATGGGTGGGAAGGGTGGCTAGCCAAGACCAAAATCAAGAGTCAACTATCCAAGATTGCCCTGCCCCCTTCAATGACCTGAAACCTGGATCGGAAAGAAGGAACTCTTTGGAGGTAGTTAACAAACTTTTAAAGGCCCTCACACGCCTTAATGCGGAAAGAGCCTCAAAAAATGTAGCGAATTGTGGAGTGTCCATGTCGGAGTGTGAAAACATTGCTCCGTGTGTTGATGAAGCACCAACGTTACCACAGCCCATAACTCAATCACGAGAGGCAAGCTCCTTATTGAAACGTAGGAGGCTAATTGGGAGCATATCGCCTAGCATAAGCTGTTCACAGAATAAAAAACTGAAAATGTCAACTATTCCACTAAAACTTTCGTCACCGCTCTTAACAACTAACACAATATGGCTAGAACCCACTAAACCCTTAGCCGCTACTGTTTCTTCAACAGATGAAGACTCTACTGACTCATCGATAATGGAACGCCCATACCCAAAGATTAGAAGACCTGTGAATCGTGATAGGGTACATCCACGAGCTATCAGTAACGTGTTAGAAGAGAGGGATACTGCTTACCATGCCAAAGACTTACAAGCGACTATAATCTCATCCATGACATTATCAATTGCTCCATTCATCAAAATGTATGAAAATCTTAACGAGAATGTAAAAGAGCTTTCATCAGTGGTTGCTACAATAAACAATAAGTTGCTTAGCATGGAAAACAAAAACTTCCACTGTAAAGAAGTGCTTCATGAAATCCATTGAAAGACCGATTGGGCCATAGAAACCCTTGTTGATCATGCCAAAAATGCAAATTTGGACAAAATATTGTTGGCTGAAGTTGCAAAAGAGGCACTGGGGATTTTTCAACAGCAGAAAAAGAAGCACGACCAACAAATGGATGTGACCCGTTGTCCAGCAAACGGCGCGTTACCTAAAACAGCTAATCCAGCAAATGTGGAACGCTTCACTGAACAAGATTGTGCCAATGTTACACGGAACATTCAAAAGCACCCTAGCAGCCCAGCACAAGATGCTACCTTAAGCTCACCGTTACAAATGGAAAACGCACTGAACCGTCAGAGCCTTGTTGGCAATGAGGTATTCTCATTACAAACACTGAAGAATCCTGGCGGTGTATCACTGTCTTTGGTTGCTGCGAATAGCACACTTGCAGTTGACTGTCAACCTGTGAACGTTCCTTTAAAAGAACTAAACAAGATCAGTAGTGCTTTCGCCAACGTTATTAAGGAGTCCCAAGTGGCCTCAAATTTGGCTCTTTTAAATCCACAAGTGCCATCGACCTCAACACTACCAGCCATTAGGGAAGCAACAAGCACTCAAACGCCAGCTACGCCCCTCAATGGAGTGGCTGTCGCGACGCCCGAACTATATAACATCTTCAAAAGGCCCATTGGACACCCAAAAGACCACTGTAAGTAGTGCACAGCCTAGGAGCGGCTTGATTAAAAAAAGTAAAAATCAGCCGCAAAGGAAAGCTAAACGCAATGCTGACTCCCTGCGTCATCTTAAAACAGTCAACGTAACGGTTAACGGACCTTTACATGGGGCTGAAAATGCTGGAATAAAGGAAGGAGTACATGTAGTACCAGCTGGCCCAATCGTTTTAGAAGAATCTATAAGTAGCAGCAGCGATGGCACAGAACTTCTAATAAACCTTTCAACATATAATGATGAACAACTTGTAGAGAAGGAGCCTGCCGTGCTCCATCCCTTGAGTTTGCTTGAAGCACCTATTATGATGCAACCTGTAATTGCTCTAGAAGGACTTATTGTGCCGGCGGTCCAGGACGACATAAAAGTATGTGACACGGTGACACAGGCTGTAACACAGGATCAAATTACAGCGACCTCCTCGACTTTTCCATACAGAAAGTGCCAACTTATCCAACCGTTACCCTCGCTACAAAATGCGAAGGATCGTTTGGAACCTATATTTACGACACTAGAGGCCAAATGAAGATTAATTGCTGCTAAGTCGCAAATCAAAGGCCGGTTGTCAAATCCACAAGTTGACCAGGAGGTGTTGCGCGATACTGTTAACGCGCAAGATCAAAACAGAGAGATTCTCTCTGAATAATGGTCACCCGATACCGCATAGAAATAGACAAACTTCATGCCTTAATACAGGAATTGACCTAAAGACGCAAACAGTGAGGCAGAGTTACAAAAACGTGTATACTCCAAAAGTCAACAAGGGAAGGAAGTTACAAGCACATTCAACACAAGTGCTACACCGACTCCTCTTGGAACGAATTGAAACATCTGATGATCTAATTCTAAATCGACATAATGTGTTATGGTTGTGCCATTTAATTCCAAGTCTAAGAGCAATTGAATCCGCGGATTAAAAATCATTGAATTCTTCAATGAGAAGAAAAATGATGCTGTGATTTTACATCTACAGTCTAAACTCATAGTGGAAGCCCTGTTGGACGCCGGCCCCGTATTAATATCGCTGGGGTTTGACATAGCGAAAATCAAAGAAGACAGACAGTTTGGCTCGTCCGAAGAGAAGACAGACCTGCAAACAGTTGCTGCCACAAATTGTCCTCTGATTGAAGAAATAGAAACAAACCAGGGTGAAACCAAAACTGGTAAGTCGCTGTTGGGTCTGCATCATGCCTTAATTTCTACCGAGGTATCCCACAAAGGATCCGATAAGAATAACGATTAATGGAATGACAAGCCCTTTGCGCACAGGGGTTGACACAAAGAATCAAGAATCTTCAGGCAACAGAGATGATGACTGGACATGGTTGGCTGCAACCATAAATAATCAACCGGAGATGTAATGCCAGGAACCAGAGGACCCTAAAGGGTGCACCATGGGCTCATGGAATACCTGTGGTTTTTTGTACCTCTTTGAATCACCGTGGGCCTGTGGATTGGACATAATATGCTTACAAGAAACTTGGCTCTCGCAAACTCCGTTGTTGGAAGGCTTTGATGTGGCATTTAATCCAGCCATAAAACAGGCAAAAGGCAGACCGATGGCTGGCCTGCTTGTGGCCATAAAAAAAGCATCCGGCCTTCGGATTTTGAATTCTTTCAATCCATCTTCTTTTATCCAGGTTGTCACCATCACTACCCACCAAAATGGATGTAAGGCACCTTGTCTGTTTATCATTAACGTATATTGGAATCATCTGGCCAAGGATGACTCACTTTTTATTGATCAAATTACAGCATTGATCGATGATCTCTTAACAAAGGAGCTGCCACTGGACCTATTTGTGTGTGGGGATCTAAACATTGTCTGCGCCCAAAACGGAGATAGAACTGAGCTAAAAGATAAGAAGGCGCATAAACATGAAGGAATAGCAGCTCAGTGGTGCCTAGAAATGGAGCTTCGTTGTCTATCAATGCTCAACGGCCATACTGTTGGGGACATTCCTGCATGTCCTACATGGAGAAGATTTGATCAAGCCTCAGTACTTGACTATATATTCGTTTCTGAAAACATCCACAAATGGACAAAAAAATGGAAGTTATCAGAATGAAGCATTGTGACCATGATATTGTTCAATTCATATTTGAACTGTCTATTCCGTGTACTAAGGAAAGTTGGGGCTTTGCGGTGACTGCTGGTTCCAATAGAATTTGTCTAAATTTGTTGGATGCAGAAGTTATTGCCATTACACACAATTTCCAATATGGCTCAAAAGCACTTGAATATCGAGACCTCCTGTGCGACTACGAAGAACAGAAACGCAACACATATCACAAGGGGTTTCGAGCAAAAAACAAATTTGATATGGCTGTCATGCAACGAAAAAGAGCCATGCGACAAGAACTAAGGGCCATAAAAAATACAAGCAGTTTAACTAGAAAGGAGTAAAATACAAGCAGTTTAACTAGAAAGGAGTGTAAACGAATGATTAAACAAAGATATCGGAACTGGCACAAATCACATGCCGCAATTCTGATGCAAAATGACAAAGAACTTATGTTACAGAAAATGTCTGGTAAAAAATCGGCTGAGTACTGGAGATTGATAAACAACAGCTTGGCTCCTCAACATGCATTACAAGCCAACGCAGTCTCGGAAGAAAAGTGGGCCGAATTCTAGTCAAATCTATACGCTAAAGATCCATCTTCCACAGTTTGGGTATATACGGCGCTAAAGAAATGGGATTTGGTGTTTGAGCATCTTGACATACTTAATGTAATTAAAAACGTGCACGACTCTAGAGCACCCGGGCCAGATGGCTTAACCAACTTCACACTCAAGAAAAATCCAGAATTATGGACAGACTTTTGTGTAACGCTGTTTGAAAGGGTTATTAAGAACTGCTCGACCCCAAAGTCATGGAAAAACGCGGTGGTGGTACCTATTTTTAAAAAAGGGGACCAAACTAATCCTCGAAATTATAGACCTATAGTGCTACTTGACGTTTTGGGGAAGGTCTATGCCAGCCTCTTACAACAAAAACTCCTCAAATGGGCCACAGCTTCAAACCACGTAGATCCCAGACAAGCGGGCTTTGTAAAAGGAGTAGGATGTGGGTTGAACTTGCTACTGCTAAATCTGCTGAAAATGGATGCACTGAAGTCAAACACAAAGATATACACGGCACTAATAGACCTGTCAAAGGCGTTTGACAGCATAAACAGGGAGCTGTTGTGGGAAAAACTCACGAGGTGGAACTGTCCCTCGAGTCTAGTGGATGCAATCCGCGAGTTACACACGGACACTTCTATTAAGATTCGTTTGGATGAGAAAGGCACGTTGTCTGCTGATATTGCTACATATAAGGGCGTGAAGCAAGGGTGCCCATTGGCAGCAATTATCTTCAATCTCTTTATCTCAGATATAAAGCAAGCGTTCAATGGTGTAGCTACCTTTCCTCCAAAACTTTATGGAACCTCAATAGAATACTTGGTCTATGCTGATGACCTCATCTTGGTGGACTCGACGCCGATTGGGCTCCAGCGAAAACTCAATTGTCTTGAGCATTACACAACAGAAAACGGCCTTAAAATCAACAAAGAAAAAAGTGAAATTTTGATTTTGGAAAAGTTACAGGGAAATAAAGGCAAAAGGAAAATTTCGCTGGCGAATTGCAAATGAGGACCTACAAATCGTAAAGAGCTCGACCTACCTGGGCATGAAAATTAGCGCCAGTAGAAGAGATGAGCCGTGGTCTATTGTTGCAAAAAGCAAGTGTCGGCAGCTGGCGTGTCAAGCGCAATTAATCAATAAGAAATTTGGCAAATTTTCGTTAAAACCTGTCATTTTATTTTACGAGCAAAAAGCAGTACCTGCATTAATATATGGCGGAGAAAATGCATTTGGTTGTGCAGAGGACTTGTGGAAATCCCTAGAAAACATTTTTTGGTCCCGTGTCTTGCAGCTTCCAAAGGGTACATCAACAACATGTCTACAGTATGAGCTAGGGCTCATATCAATTAAAGCAAGAGTTACATGGAACCTACTAAGTATATATAGAAAAACGATGGTTAAAACTCCGGTGCCGCAATTTGAACTACTACACAAGTCTGACAAAGACAGAGTCACTACTACTTTGTTCGACTGGAACGTCCTCTGCCAGGCTCTACTAGAGGAGTATGGCATCAATCTCTCACTGCTAATAGAGAATCCAGACATGGCTAAAACGAAAATCTGGAGAACTGACTGGATATCGACCTGTGACTTAAGAGCAAATTCAATTCTAATGTGCGAGGTACCGGGAGAAGCTAAAGCTTACGGTCAGCAACACACATCTAACCTGCTTACCAGATCAATACTCAAGTGCTCTGTACATGCGTTTCAGAATGAATTTGTTTTTAACAAAAGAATGTTTGGCTACATGGACAAAGTATGCTAACATTGATCCAGTATGCAGATTTTGTAAAAAGAGCAATGAATCCATCAAACATTTAGTCATGAGTTGTTTTGCTTTTGAACACCCAAGAGAAAGACATTTTGGGAAATTGATCAACGAGCATCAATTCATGAATACAGAGGATTGGTGGAAGGCACTGTTTGAGGGGAACAACAGAGCAGTTCTATTTGCTCTAGTAAATTTCCTTCGATTGCTGAAAAGTAATTTAGACATGGAGAATGAGAAACTGGGTTTACGTAATTAAGAAAACTGTTACGGAGTAGGAACATGGGTTGTATGTGTGAAATTAAAATGTTTCAGATTGATGAAGGAAACTAAGACTTGAAAGGAGAGACTGCGAGATTGTATTGTATTGTTATTTTAAAGGTATGAATAAACCAAATAAAATAAAAAAAATTTAAAAAAAGAATCGCGGATAGACAGTCGGGAATGAACGAGAGAGGAGAGGAGTCTGAGGGGAGCCTGAAGGAAAGCAGAGTGTCATCCGCATAACACTGAAAGTTAGAGGATAATGTAGAGATCGGGTGGGCTAAAGGGGCCACGTAGAGCTTGAAAAACCAGAGTGAGAGGATGGAGCGGAGAGAAAGGGACCAAGATGGACCTGGGCAGGGCAGTCCAAGAGGAAGGAGGTCAGCCACTCAATGGCCTGATCCGTGATGCCCAGGTTCTCATCAGTCGATTGATGAGGATTTATCAGGATGGCATGGTTGACCGTGTCGAAAGTAAAGGGAAGATCAAGGAGAATGAGGACAGAAGGAATGCTGGAATCAAGGTTAGAGAGCAGATCTTCACAGGTGTTCAGGACAGCAATTTCCGTGCCTCTGGCAGCTCTGAAGCCAGACCGATGGTCATGGAGACAACCAACAGATTCCGTGTGGAGAGTAAGCTGGGAGATGGCCAGCTTTTCCAACAGTTTTCCCAGGAAAGGGGTGATGGAGATTGGGTGATAGTTTGCCAGGCAGGATCGGAAGACTGCTTCTTGAGGAGTGGGTGCATAAAGGAGTGCTTAACGGAAGAGGGGAAAGAGTGATTACAGAAATCGGCCAAGGCTGGAGTAAGGGTGTCAATATGGTTCTTGATGGTTCTGGTGGAGCAGGAAAGCACCTGTTTGGATGACAATTTTATAGATCAGACTTGTCTAGAAACCTTGTCAGGTGTTGTCAGAGAGAAAGAGGAGAAAAGAGGAAGAGAGGTAGAGATGGCCAAAGGGGGGCTGAGAGAGGAAGAGAAGATGGAGGACAGGATGTCCTGAGTTTCTGCAGAGAAGTGAGATGACAGAGCCATACAGACAGCCTGGGAGGGAACAGTAGAGGTACAGACAGCAACAGGATTGACCAGTTCTTTTCAGATTTTAAAGAGTTTGGCCGTGTTGTTAGAGGCCACAGAGACACAGGCTTGAATGCGTGTTCTCCTCTTGATGAGTGTTATTGCTTCGACTGGCATTTTGGTGCAACCAGTCTAGATATGTCTAAATGTGGCCTGGCAAGCTTTACTATATTGTTATTACATGTCTACACTGGTCTACATTGTGCAGCCAGTTGGACATGTTTTCATTGTGGAATGGCATTTTTAATAGCAAAGCATTAATGTTCCTGTGCACTGCTGGTGACTTGCATGTATTGGATTGGTGTTACCCTACAAAACAATTGCAAACACTCTGGCTTTTTAGCCAATTTTTCTCAGAAAGTGTGCTGTATATTATATTAAAACACATACTTCTATCATTCTCCTAGTGCAGTGTGTGGCATATCCCTTCAGTAGCACGTTCGTGTGTATTGTGCAAGTGTGATAATCTAGGCCGGCTCAGAGTTTGGCGCGACCCTTGATTTGTTGTTGAGTTGGGGGGCACGTTTTGTGTTACGCCACTGATTTCCAACAGTTTGTACAAATTGATTCTTCCACATCACCAACTCTATCCATTACCTGTGGAGATTCATCTGATCCCCCGTGATCTTCATCCTTTCCATGGAACCGCTCAGAACCCTCCTTGCTCCACACAAAATCCACATCGACCAATACACAGATGACAAGCTGATCTACCTCAAGATATCCTCCATCGAAGACATCCACCAGCTAAAGGCCTGCCTCTTATTGATCCAGTCCTCAATGTCCAGTGCTTACCTGAACCTCCACCCCTCCAAGACTGAATTCCTACTGCTGACCAACAACACTGAAAACCATGATATCCAGACCTAGCTATCTGCTATGAAGCTTGAGGTCTTCACACGCCAACTGGCCACCTATGCAGGGACATCATTTCACCAAAATGCCAGAGATAGTGGAAGGGACATCACACGGCCCTTGACCTTTGATGACATCACAGCAAGTGATGTCATTTTAGCCCGCCCCCCCAAGTGACATCACAGGAAGTGATGGCACATGATCATCAGATGCATCCAACACCTGCATTACCATGTGCTCTCATTTCAGCCAGTTATAAGAACCGAGGCACAGAGGGAGACGAGATTTGTCCACGATCACACATTTGGGAATGTCATTTTCCAGATTCGACATGGACCCTATATGTAAAACATACATAACGTAGTACTTGTAACAGAGTGACCGAAATCTCTAGCACAGGCTACAGTTAGTGTATGAAACACCTATAGATCAATGGACACAGAAGTACTCGTTATCTGTGGCACTGATGTGATAAACAAGCCAAAAAAGCACTGACCTGGGAAGGTGTGCGCGGTCTGTTTAACTACTACTGTAAAATGCTGCACGAGCAAGGCATGAAAATAAAATAATTGACCAGGATTTAGTATCAACAAACTTCCCTGGTCATAAATGTATCTATGAGTCAGCTACCAGTACGATAGAAGAAACCTATTGTGCGGGTGTAAGCTGAGGCCATCTGTCTTTGTGTGCATTTATCTTTAAATTATGTGACAAGCAACCACATGCTGTCCCTCACAACCCACAGCCTAACATAACACCTTAATGTCCTAGCCTTTGATACAGGACTCTTCAATCTTTTTTTAATGGGGCGAGGTGTGGGTAGGGGGGTGCACTACCCTCAAAAGTGGGACTCAATGCATCTCCGATTTTCTATGTGCGAGGTGCGTTATTCAAGTCCCCCACCCCAGGACCGGTCAGTAAATGAAGCTTCCACAAAGCCCTTTCCACGAAGGAGTTTGAGTGGGGAGGGGAGGGTCACTACATGGCTCTCTCACCTCAGACTCTGTGTCCAACGGTTATTTTCTTAAACAGTGTTGCATCAGAGTAGGGTTCTGGTCGAGTTTTCAGCCCCTATCAACCATTCAGATCACACTTAAATGCGTTCACGGTGAGCAGAGACCAATTAGTGGCATAGCACAAAATGTGTGGGCCCCCCTGCGAGCCATGCTGAGACCACCCACCCCCAAGATCCTTAAAGCACAGGGCACGCCACTCCCCGGGTCGGCCCGGACCACTACGTGCACGCAATGTCTATGATGATTATGCCGCTGCAGGGGCATGCACTACTCCAAGGGAAAGTACAACACATCTTTTTTTAACCAGAGTTTAAATGTTTCACCTAGCGTAAAAAGAAGGGGACGGTGCCCGGTCCCAAAATAGATCAGCCTATATCAGCCACCAGACAGTTTGCAATCTGCTTTGTAGGGTGTAGGGTAATTCATGGAAAAAATGCATTTCCCAATGCATTGTTATGCCGGTTCCTTCAATATATGCCTGTATAAAAACTATTTTCAGGCTAGCTTCGCTCTGGCCTGTAACTATGGTCTCCTGGGCATTATCTGAAGTAAGTGGTAATGCCCCCCCCCTGCTCGGGGCCTATTGCTTAAATACAAGTCTAAATCAAGAAATTGTGTCCAAGCCCTACTACTGAACCCTTACAGCCTTTTTGAAAGGCCTTCTGGTGACTTTCCTGGCACCACCAAGATGGGTCCTGCATGATGCAGCAAAACTAACCAAAGGACAACACATTTTCGACCACATCACCCCGACCCTCCTTGAACTGCACTGGCTCCCGCTGGAAGCGTGTATCATCTTCAAATACTGCTGCTTCATATACAAGGCTGTCACGCTGAAGTCCCCAAACTACCTCACTGAGAAACTCAGCATTGCCAGCGGCCTACGATCCACCAGAAGTAGGGAAATGTGCACACTTTAAATGATGGTGCAGGAAGGAAAGAACCAGAAGACTGGCCTCCTCTGTCTATGCTCCAAGACTCTGGAGCCTCCGCCCATCAACATCAGGGTTGCCCCATCACTTCTACAGTTCAGGAAAGAGCGCAAGACCTTTCTCTTCAAGGAAAGGCTCCTCCCCAACACCTAGGTCCACACAGCCTGCACTCCCCACCTTACCTGAGACTTGGTGATTTGCTCCCCAATGTCTCCTCTCTGGTTGCTTATAGATCTCTTGCTGCCAATTGGCCACCCTCGCCGACCCCAGTTAGCTCCCTGCTCCCTTTTTTAAGGCTTCCCTCGCTTTGTCCTGCTCCCTATGATTGTAAAGTGCTCTACTGCTTCCTGAAGCTAGGTCTGCCCTCAATAAATACCCTAATATAAATAAGAATAATAAAATAGCCATTGGGGTACCCATAACCAAGTGTAGCGTCTGCTTCCAAAATCTGAATTCCAAAAGATTTAAATATGGGTCCGTTTCAGACATTATTATTTTCAACCCATATAATATAACTGGGATAAACTTTCATTTGTATGGCGACAAAATAGGCTCCAAAGAAAGTCCTCCGATTTTCCTTTCTAGGCTTCTGAAATGGGCTGCCAACGCTGCTCCCCTCTTCAAGCGTTTTGCCATGATCACTGTCAGAAGCCAAATTGTTCAATTCCATCCCTAGATATTTATACGTCGTCACTACTTCAAACGGGGAATTTCCCATAATCCATCTAAAGTTTTGCTTAGCCTTTTGTATTCGCTGCTCCGTGATTTAACTTTTCAAATTGTTAAGTGATTAACATCCGCAAAGTGTGATAAGGTTATTTAGGCAGCTTGATGCCCTCTTTCTGTGTGGTCTAGGTCATCGGCATATGCCAACCATGAGAGGGGAGGGCAGCCTAATATTGGCGACACCCATGTAGCGTTATTCAGATATTAAACAAAAAAAAGGTACTCGCGCACAACCTTGCTCCAAACTTCTGTTTGTCACCATTGCATCCGGAAGTTGATCAACTTTAGCTAAACGAATATTTACAGAGATATATTTGCATAACAGCATGGCACATTTTAGCCATGCTGGACTTGAATGCCAATCTTGAAGTTTCGCCCATAAGCAGTCTCTGCCAACAGTATCGAATGCGGAAGAAAACTCAATAAGACGGGCCCACTTTAGTCCCAGGAGGCCGTTGAAAGTTATTCCTGCTGCGTCACTGATGACACACTACTCTTTTCAGGTTTTGCATGTTGACTGGGTTATAAACTAGATGAACACTGTGCTCTTGGGTGCAACAAAGTGCAGGTATAGCCATTGGCAGCCCGTTCACAAACTAGGGGTACCTGTGTTTTCAGACCGTCATGGGAGAGCATCAAACAATGGAGGAGCAACAGAGCGTCCTCTATGAGAGCTCTCTCAATGCACCTGAACGAAGAAGCGCCTGGAAGCAGAGATGTACGCTGCACCACTAGTTCTTTTCATTTTTACTGAGCGTGCCTTTAGTTTAAAGGCTCAAGAAACAGGTCCGTAATGCTTGGTCTTTCTCCTGAGCCAAATATATAATCGGCTCAAGCCGGATATTCTAGCACTGCCAGTTTCCCAGGTGCCAGCTAGGGAGCCCCACACACATGGCGTCAGTGCCTCTACAGGTGGTGGAGATGCTCGGGTTGCAAACACATTTCATGTATCAGTGGCAGAGCCTTTCATGTGCATGATGGAACCTTTCCAACTCCAAGAGCTTGCAAAACACCTGTTACCGTGCAGTCTCTGATAGTGAAAATGAACATCCCAAAGCACCCACTTAAAGATTTGTTTATATCCATGATGTCTCTACTATCTTGACATACAAAAAAATCAAGATGCTTTAAGCCACTAATCAAATGTTTTCAACATTATGAATTACAACGAGCTTGGAGTTTGTGACAAAGAATCTGCAGATCTATCTTTCTTTATTACACAACTTATTTTATTACATGTCTTAAGTCACTGAAAGTACAGTGGGGTTAGCTCGATTTTTCAGGTTGGCATTGTCTTGCATCTGGGACTTCTAGTTTACCATTCAGGATGTGAAAATTAAAGCCACAATGATATTCTTTTGGCTTAACATGTTGCTATAAGGATTTACATGTGGTCACGGGGCTTTATTATGCAATTTGTTTTTTTGTAAGTAAACTCTAGAAGACAATATTACTGTAGACCTTGAAATCCAACAATTTGAGCCAAAGTTTGTGATCCTGACCACCGCCCTCATGCCACTCGACACCCCCTTCCCCCCTGCCTGCCCAGGCATCTGTCCGACCATGCCACTTTCTACTTTTTAGATGCAGCCAGAGTACCACTAGTTCCTTTTTTCCACTTCCACCCCTGCCTGGAAGACGTGAGCAGCGAGGAAACCAAGAGATTTCCCAACAGGCCGAGGCCGTCACGGCTAGCAGCGACTCACCTACAATTTGTGCCAAAAAACGGAGTTTTGCAAAGTTGAATAGAAAAGGGGAGGTCAAGGGGCGAGCGTTGAAACGTATACAATAAGACCAGAATGGCTACCCCTACAGATGGGGTAGAATCATTGGTGTGTTGCAATTCCATTACAGCCATTTTTGTGCAACTTGAACAGTTTATAGTTTTTCCAAGGAGATTTGGATCTTTTTGTACGGGGTGCTCCAATGCTGACTGATTCAGAGTGGCACACTTGAGTAATATTAAGCCAAAGTGTGCTCATACATTTGTAACTACCCCTATTCCTTCCTTTCCTTTGCCCATCTTTCCTTTTACACCCCTACCCGCCCCAAATAGACTCCTCACAGCATTGCAATTTCCTCCCTTCTACTCCGTCCCATCCTCTTCTCAATCATTCATCCGGTTTGCAATCCCCTCTCCTGGTAGCCAGGAGCTCTTCTGGCCCCAGTAGGCGATGCACAGTATGTCCTTCCCGTCACGTGCGACGAGACCGGCGTTCACGCTCAGCAAAGCGCTCTGAACAAACGTACTTTACGAAGTGGGACATCTGATTATGTTGCCGAAGCTCATCGGCACAAGGGGTATGGTCTGAAACCCCACGGTTGCCTCCCCAAGAAGAAAGAAAAATGTCTGAACACCCTACTTTAAGAGGCCTTGATGGCTGAGAAAAAGTGAGTGACATGCCCCTGTCTACTACGAAAGGCCAGGATGGCAACAGAGCAAGTCAAGCTGGTGCCTCTGAGGGCTAGAGGATGACTCTGGTCACCAGAGCAATTCTATCCTTTATAAAGAGAGGCAGGAAGCAGCGATGACCAGTGCTTAATGTGGACCCTGGCAGTCTCGTAAAAGTGGGGTTGAGCCGGGGGCCCTGCCGGGGCCACCCCAGTCCCACCACAACAATGGCGGTACACATTGTCCTGCCGCGATCGCGGACGGGACATGCGCCTGCCATTAAGTCAGGCAAGCTGACAGAGGTGGCTGGCACTTCTGTCAGTCACTGTAACTTCCTCTGGTGTCCCCTTGCACGAGGGTTCACCAGAGGAAGTTACTGCCCCTTTGTTTCCCCAGGTCGCGGAGGCGTCTTTAACCCTCAGCGAACCTGGGGACCCCTCGACATATTTCAAGGTTTATAAAAGATGGCTTCAAAAGTACACAATTCAAGCCATCTTTTATAAAGCTTTGCCGATGGACAAAGAATGGATTTTTCTCTTTCCGATTCTTTTATGACCAACATAGTAGAGCAGTCTTGCTTTATCAAATAGCTTTTTTCAAAACTTTTGTCATGACTTTGCTTTATTTTTTTTTGGGCGGGGTTTGGACGGGGATTCCCATTACCCTTTGTTTTTTCCACCCTCAGTTAATCTCCCCCGTTCTTCCATCCCTTGTTACGCTCCTGCTCACTCCCCTTCTACATGGCGGTTTCCCTTGATCACCCGCCCCACCCCACCCCACGCAACCCTTGCAGATTAGCTGTTTTTGTATCCGCTGTACTTTTCTTGAATCCCCCAACCCACTGTTTTTGCCTTCCATGCGCTTTCCTTTTTTCACCAGAGGAGTGGTGGTCCTGCCTGTGGTGATGTGGCCACACAATGCCCGTGACAGAGTGACAACTCTATTACTGTGAATAAATGGTGTTTTCCGTGCATGCGTACCAGGGTGCAGTCCGGAGCCCGGATGGAACACACATGTGATTGTTACTCTGTGGGGGCCCGGAGGCCATCATCCTGCAAGGCTGTGAGGCCTCACAACAATGGCGACGAGGAGGTCACTTTCCCGAATCCGGGTGTTCAATCAGCTGTGCTGATGGAGGGGTTCGGAATGCTCGCTTCGATCACAGCTGTGCAGGCAGACAAGGGTACAGCGAGACAGGCCTTGTAATGCTGTGTGGAAGGGGGTTGCGGGTTCCCAGCTAAGGAAGTCCACATGCGCCTCCAGGACCATTTTTGGACCACTTGAGGGTGCATTTTGGACATCTAAAAAAATGATAATATTCTATTGTCTTTTCTCTTTTCTCCTAGTGTGGAGTTTTGAGAGTTTTTCTTCATCCTTAATTTTATTGACACTGTCCCATGGCACGTCTTGTCTGATGGTTGCACTGTGTTGCTGTCCTTGATCAATAGGGGGTGCCTGTGCGCACAGTGTGACATTACAGTGTGCAGTGCAGTGCCAGCATGGCAGATAACCTGGCAGCAGCCGCAACTGCCCTGGGTTTGGCACAGGTGCATCACCAACAAGGGGCACTGGCTCCCATGTCAGATTTTGACGTTTTGAGGGCGCTGGCAGCCCAAGTCAACACTTCTGTATGCAGCTGGTCCAGCTGTGCTGAAGCTGTTTGAGAACTTGAAAACTCTGCGGGACCATTTCATCCCGTTGGTGAATTTGAATTACGAGAGGTTTGTGTTGTGTGCGGCCAAGCAGAGGGACGACTGGTCGATAGACTCATTCCATGGCAGGCTGAGACACCTAGCAACCACGTGTGCATGGACTAGTGAGGAGGAGATGGTGCACAACCAGCTGATTCAAGGATGTGCTTCAGGGAAACCGAGGAGACAAATCCTAGTGCAGCCAGGACTCACCCTGGTGACGATCCTTGAAATGGGACAATCCTATGAGCTGGCAGACACATGAGCTTCCAAAATGAACGAGCCCATGAAGATGGTGAAGCTGGAGGATGTGTGCACCATATGACACCAGCAAGGCACCAGGGGTGGTCGGCGAGGCATGGGTCTCCCGAGGGACGGGGTCCAATACACCCACTGAATGCACGCTGTGCAGTTAAGACCTCTAGTATGCAAATGAGTGCGCGGTAAAAGGGCGCGTGTGTGGAAGATGTGGGCCAGTGGACCAATTTGCGTGCATGTGTAAAGCCCCGGGGCCGGTCGTCACACCACAAGGCCCCACCAAAAAGAACACGTTTGCTCAGAGACGATTCCCTGAGGCTTGCCGGATCAGGAGGCGCATGACCCATACCTGGAGGATGAGGAGGAAAACGTATTTTTCCATCTCCAGCCTCAGTGACGTGAGAAGTAAGAGGAAGAGACAGCCGAGATGTGCAGTATCGGTGGATAGGTGCGAGATCCCTGTTTTGATAGATACTGGCGTCTCAGTGAGCGTAATGGCTGTGGAAGCACAGGCGAGAGTAAGGATCTTCACTTTTGGTGGCCAACAACTGCTCCCTCTAAAAGGGGCCTTTGTATCGAGAGTGGGGCATGGGCCGAACACCATCAAAGTGATATGATATGGCATTTATAACGCCTCTATACACAAGTGTTTCAGTGAGATTCTTTGAAACCAACATCCGCAAGGACACTAAGTAGTGCCGCAGCCAAGGCACTGAAGATTGCCAGCTCCACATATGGAGTGTACGTGAAGGAAATCCACAAGCTGCTGCAAACATTTGAGGAAGTGTGTCGGCATGGGTAAATTAAAAGGGGATCCCGCTTAGTTGCACTTTTATGAATCCTCCTCCCTGTGGCGCTCAAGTACAGGAGGGTCCCATTCAATCTCAGGGACCAAGGGGATAAGGAGATCGAACGTCTATTGGAAATGGACATCGAGGCGGTGGAAGGGCCAACCCAGCGGGTGTCACCAATCGCGGTGTCCTGGAAGCCAAAACAACTGGATTCAGTCCGGATTTGCATGGACATGCACCTTCCCAACAAGACCATCAAGCGAGAACGTCACATCACACCCACCCTGGACGATATCATTTCAGAGTTACAAGGGGCAAAGTTGTTCTCCAAGTTAGACTTGAGAGCCGACTATCATCAGGTGGTCCTGCCCCTGAGTCGCAATACATCACAACATTTACGACTCACAAAGGCTTTTATAGATACAAGAGGCTTAGCTTTGGTGTATCACTGGCTGCAGAAGTATTCCAAAACATTGTGCAGGGGGTGCTGGCCGACCTGGCCAGAGTGATTAACATCAGTGATGGCATTTTGGTGTTTGCTGAATCTGAATGAGCATATGGAGATACTAGAGAAAAGGCTAAACAGGATCCAGTCACTGGGACTGACTCTCCACAAGGAACATTTTGAGTTTTTCAAGGAGAAGATTGAGTTCTTTAGTTTTGTATTCCAGCAAGGGGGCGTGTCACTGGACCCCAAGAAGGTTAAGGACATCAAGGAAGCCATACCACCAGAATCAGTCACAGAGGTGAGAAGCTTCCTCTGTATGGTAACATACTGCGGATGCTTCCTCCAGAACCTAGCGACGCTATCAGAACAACTGCGAAACCTGACCAAGAAGGGATGCACCTGGCAGTGGGGCCCGCTTGAGTGGCCGATGACCGCCAGAGGCAGAAAGAGGGAGAACATCCGGGCCCAGGTGGGGAGGATGAAGCCAGAGGACATGCAGGTAGGAGATATCCACTGGGGGAAGCCTAATGCCATCCGTCACGCCTGAAGGACTATGTGCTTGATGAATACTGTGTTAACATTGAACTGGAATAAGGCACCGACTGGTACAATTGTGACGTTTTGAAGTTTAGTTAGACTCATGTTAAGTACTTGTCGCAATGTCATGTTTGGTTGTGTGGTGATATTTTCGATGTTATGAAAATGAAAGGATGTGGTGACGTGGTGGTCATGCGATGCCCGTGATGGAGTGACATGTGGTGAATACATTGGGGTTTCTGCGCATGCACACCAGAGTGCAGTCGGAGCCCGGACGGAACACATGCGTGAATGTTACTCTGTCGGGGCCCGGGAACTACCATCCTGCAAGGCCGTGAGGCCTCACAACACTGCCTGTCGTCAAGCAGGCGCTAATAAAAGTCGTCCGAGAAGGATTTAATCAGAAACTGAAGGCGGATCAGACATGGCAGGCATGTACCTCAGAAACGGAAGTAGACCTGGGGCGAAGTCAGTCGCATTAGCCGTGAGCATTTGAATTTCCGAGAGGACTCGGAATTAGGCAAATTCTTTCATTAATCAAGTGTGTATTCTTTCGAGGCGGCACTCGCAGGCCAGGCTTGGATGCATGACTAGTACTGGACTCTGGAGTGTATATGGTGGTTTTTTTTCTATGAAGCCGAGTAACACTAAAATGAGCCTTTAATATCAAACCGTAAATTATGCATGTTGAAATGCCGGCTATTTGCGCTTGCTGGAAACGGGATTTGTAATAGGGTTGTGCTTCAATCGTGTCTCTCCCCAGATTGGCCAGAAGGTGGCAGCCTCGCCAAATATACAACTTCGAAGATTACTTAGTACACGTTAAAAATGACAAACTGAGAAATAAAGAATAGCTATAGGTGCTTGATGACAGAGTAAGGATCCTGAAACAGGCAGACACAAACCTGGCAACCAGAGCAGACCGGATGTGCAACGAGTGCAACATGAAACGTATTGAAAGCGAAACCCCTTTCGCCTTCATTCCAGCAAATATGAACACACAGGAAGGCGTTACTTTGGAGATCTTGAGAAAAGAATCACAAACTTCCCAAAATTAAACCATGAACCCAAATTGCAAAAGATCTGGGGGGAAAATGGTGAGACGTTAGAAAAAGCGGCAGAATGCACAGCAGCACGTCACAACATAAGCCACCAATTTACCCTAAACATGAGGCTGCACAATCCCACCTCTGCAACCCCGGGCTCTCCAGATTTTTTTGGACTACAACTCCCATCAGCCCTGGGCCATTATAGTCAAGGTAAAATTATCACAGAATTCGTAGGCCAAAACATCTGGGGAGCCACAGCAACCAGAAGACCCCACGCTGAACGGATGTTGCGCTACTACCCGAATATATGGAGAAAAAAAAACACAAATAAAGCACACACTACACTTCTGCAAAGGAATAATATTTCACCAAGTGAAGGATAGAATAAGTATTGCCAACGCGGAGATGAAGTACCCCTGTTTATTAATCCTGCAACTACATCATTGTTGCAATGCATCGGATACACAACAGGCCTGTAAGTGTACATCCGACACGTGGCGCAGGAGGCACTGAGGCGTTTGGAAGCCATGGCAACTTAGCAGGGTCGCGCGCGTGTACTGTACGTGAGCCATGTGGGGCACCTGGGAGGCACAGGAGGGCAGCTGGTGAGCGCAGGAGGCAGGCAGCACGGGAGCGAAGTCTGGGGAGGATAAGGCAGACGGGGGTATCATCCTGGGGCAAACCAGAGACAGCACATGGCACACAAGGACAGCGTCAGACCAAGAGCGAGCCGAGGGCAGGGTGCCCGCTGATGACACCCGTGGAGCATATCAGCACACGCCAGGGACGGGCGAGGACACGTGTTATCGGGGACAGTGTGTACTCGTGGACAGGGGCCTGCGAGGTGCAATGAGGCGTGTGTCGCTCTGGGTTGGCCAGCACGCTCTGCACAAGCACCCCTAATGCGCATTGCCAGCAAGGCTCAGAGCCACGTAGATGAAAGTGCAGCCCCGGCAATCACTCACAGAGGACGGACCCAACACTGGGATAGAAGCAAGCATTCGCAATGCCAAGAGTTTGGGCTTTTATGCAGGCATGGAAAATGCACGTGCCAGGCACAGCCGTAGTACTATTCAATGGCCATTGATGGCAGCAGGTGCTAAATGGTGCCAGTACCCGGGCATATGATAGCAGTGCCTGGAAAATGCCTAATACTTATACACAAGGCAAAACGGTTGGCTTTGCCAATGCTTGTTTTCAACAGGACTTCAGTGAAGGACACAGTGCTTATAACTCGAGTGGCTGAAGGAAGAACTGGTTACGATATTTTCATCACAGCAGGAGCGGTTTAAAGCTTCAATTAAGTCACACTCAGAAGATTGCATTGAAAAAAAACTGGCAAGGAACTTCAAGTGCAAATTTTGCTGGTAAGGCTTGAGGAAAGCGAGCTCAAAGAGTTCCCATGGGGAGGTGTTTTGGGTGGGGATGGGCAGGGACTGGGTGGGAGTGGCCATAGGGATGAGCATGGCCATGGGCAGTCAATGGGTGGGCAAATAAGCAAACACCTACAAGTTGTCTATCCCTCCTCATATGCCATTCCCCCCCATCTGTACTCTAATGCAATAGTTTTGGCTTATATGTGAGACAAGTGCCACTAATATGCTAAACAAAACAAAAAGGAGGCACAAATGGTGATAAAAGGAACGGCAAGGTGCAGATCAGCAAACACATCTATCTATGCACTGTCTTCTCTCCGAGCCGGGGTCGCTGCTGGCCTTCGTCTATTTACCATGAAACAGGCTATGGTCTACCTGGAGATACACGACTTTCCAGGCTATAGCCAATCAGGGATCTGGCTGGTCTTGGGACGGAGGTGGATTACTTGGCCATTTTAGGCCGTGCATGAGGGGGGCACATGGACATGGTGATGCATTTTCCACTCCGCCGCCGCTTTCGATGCAGTGGGCCATGATGCCGCAGGGACGGGGAGGTGGGAAGGGCAGGCGAGGGAGGTTCTGGTGTGCCCTGTACGGGTTTGCTTCGTTTCTATGAACCTCTGGTCAGGTAGTAACATTGGGAGTTTTTGTTCCCCCCTTCCTTTCCACACACAGGCACACCTTTGGTGTGTGGGGCGCGGCAGAGCCCCCTTCCTGCTCCCTATATGTTTCACATCTATAGGAGACATTATTGGGCGCGGTTGGGAGGCAGAACTTGTTTCCGATATAATGCCTGGGAAACCGAGCAGATATGCTGCTTATCTGGTGACGTCTTAATAGACCGGCATAAATGTTTCCCATAGAAATGCGTACGCGACCGAGGGCCACTTGATTTCTCTCTTCCATGCACGGAAAACCTGTTCAAAACAAGCAATGACAAAGCCACCAGTTTTGGCTTAAGGTGTTTGATGAGCATGTACCAGGCAATCACTCTACTTTCCAGCAGTTGGCATTTTATGGTCATGTAGTTCCATTATATCAGTACTTAGCAAATGATTAACCCATTCCTACACAAAAGCGCAAACGGTTGGCTTTGTCAATGCAAGTCTTACCTGTGCTGTGCCTCTTAAGAACAAGCAGGCGTGCACAGCTAGTTCGCACGATGTGCCCAGTGGCATATTTAGGATTTCTGCTGCCCTAGGCACATCTAAGTGCATGCACAGCCCCCCCCCCCCACGCCCCAAAAACTTTTCTCCACGGATTCCGAACCTTCACCCGAATCCATCCCTTCAACAAACGTTGTCTGCCTTGACCAATCTAAACCCAGTCACCACCATCTTGTCCCGTTTTTTGCTCCATAACATGAGGGCATTTTTAAAGCTGACGGGATTTCTAATCCCAAATGAAGCCTGTTATCTTGGTAGTTGTTATGGTAGTTGAAATAGTGTTTTGATGTCTCCGCTGCCGACAGTTTGGAGAGGGCAGCGTGTTCTACAGTCAGTTGAGAGAATTAGTGCCTACTTTCTATTAGATCAGAAAACAATCTTTTAGAGTAAGTGAGCAGAACATAAGCAGTCTACCAACTGGACACAAACGAGGGAGGATTGGAACGAGGAATGTTGGTATTAATATTAATATCTGGGTTCTCCCGAGGTGTCTGCTGTAAACCCATGAGGAGTACCTAGATTGGTCTGTAATAGGGATGCTTCTGGCGACATGACTACATTTCTGCATGCAGATTTATTAAATGTTATATTTTACCTATGACATGCAAATAGTTCGGATGTATCTTAAAAATGTTGATAAAAAAACAGCTTAATCTCCTTGTTATGGTTACAGCTCTGGTGTTACAAGGAGGCATAAAGGAGTCAAGGCAAGTTACCACCTGCTGCAGCCCACATACCTCCAATCCCTAGGGCTGCAACGCCATTAATAGACGGCAAAATCACAAGAGAAGTTTGTAAACTCGCCGTGGGCATAAACACCTAAGTGGAGTAACGACAATTGCAGAACGTTCTTGAACCTTTGACTGTGCAATCTAACGGTGGAGTAATGGATAAGGGCGACCCTGATCATTCATCGGTGGGAAGCAACAGCATTACTCATAGCTGTGCGGTGCAGTCAGCTTTTATAACAAATTCAATAGTAGATAGACTTGACATCATTGCTGTTTGTGCCATTGTCCAAATTACCCAATAACCCAAAGGTGGAAGTGAATAATGGGTTGGACTTTACAGCACAACATTACCTTTGTGGGTGGTTTAGGCTAAGTGGCATGCCAGCTCGCGTGTGTGGTAATTTTAAAGTTTTGTTAATTCTTGGAGTCAGTTAGACTGCAATACAAAAGAACATTTTCAGATTTGTGGTTTATGGAATTAGATCTCCTGCTGTTTGAGGATCTGTTTTACAGGAAAAGTCATACCTTACATTTAAAATCTAATTCATGTAAAGGTTACTTATAAATGTAACTGTTGTGCATTGTGTGGCATACCTTGCATAGGCATGTGTTTAATATTATAAAGTAATGTATCATTTTTAACCTTTACTTTTCTGGAGGGAAAAACCTAATTTATGCAATGGTATGAACATAAAGGAGATTGCTTAACACAATGTATGTGTCTGTTGATTAGCATGTACTCCAATTATAATGGGGAGTGGCACCAATAAAACAAATGAGGTTATGGCTGCCTTGAATATCAAGGAGCATTCTGGGAACATAAGAATGAGCAAAGAGGTTTGTATCTGCAAGATATGTATGTGAGAGTTGTATGACTGAATCACTGACTACCTTGTGCATGTTGGGTTTGGAACACACATTTAATTTTCTTTCTTTCAGTTTCTTTAACAAAAGTCACTTTAACAATAAATCTTTTGTAAACATCAAGTGTATGTAGAAGTTTGGCACGCAAAGACTTAAGTAGTCAGAGTGCAATGACGGCAAAGGACTTGAAATCACTTCTGCTTTGTTGTGGAACAACCAGATTTTGAGAAACAAAACTAACTTTAATTCTTTTTAAAAGGGCAAGTAACATCAAATACACTGCTATATAAGTGTTTTTCCAGTGGCAATCTGCCACCCTAGGCTTGGGCCTAGTTGGCCTTATTGTAAATACATCACTGGCTGTGCCTATGCTATTTGCAGGGTCGGAATGGGGCATAAAATGTTCTCTGGCACCAAAGAAAATGTGTCCCACAGTTGCAAATGGCAATTCATGCTTTTTGTGAAAGACTGTTTGAGTGGTACCCAACAGGGAGGTTATTGATACAATTGGATTGCAAATTGTGCATTTTAAAGAATATGTATTCAGTAACACTGGTCAAAACTACTAGCTGCATGGTGAAGTAACTTATCAAACGGGCCCATATGGGGCAAGAAAGTGGCCCACTTTGACCCAAAAAACCGGGCCAAAACTAGAATGTTTTGTTTTTGGTTCGGGCATTGCTCTATAGGCCAGTCCGAGCCTGACTATTTGTGGGTAAGAATCTGTACCTGCTACTGTGGATGCCAGAATGCTTGCACTACTGCTGCCTATACTGTGCTGATGTCTGTACTGCTACTGCAAGTTTCAGTTGTATGTAGGAGGGATGCTTGCACTTCTACCCATACACTACCTGTTGTGTACACAAGGGAAGTGTGCAGTTTTGTCTGAGGGATGCTTGTGTTGCTGCCTATGCTGCTCCCGCTGTACGAGTGAAGCTTTCATGGATGCTACCCGAGCGGCACCGCTTATGTACCTGTGAGTGGGGGCGAGCGGTACTCAAGGGGTAGGGAATACGGCTTCTGGAGCTATCTGGATGTGCCGATTATTGCAACACAATAAACAAGTCTATGGGAGAGGCAGACACAGGCTAGCATTAATTTTGCTGCACCTACCTCTCCTTTTCTTAATCTGCGATGCCTACCTGTCCTTTATTTAATCTGCGACGCCAACCCCCGCAGGATGCCCTTTTACCATGCACATCTCCCTACAGAGATGGTTTCACAGTATTGTGAAAGGGATGCATGAAGTGGGCCAGAACCACTGATTAAGCAACATAGGGAGAGGCGGGTGCAGCAAACTGAATGCTAGCAATGCACCCACCTCTCCAACCGACCTCTTACAAAAAAAACACAGCCACCTCTTGTCCTGCCTTTGTAAGAGGACAGTGAGAGAGGAGGGCACATTGCTAGCATTAATTTTGCTTCACCACCTCCCCCTTTGATTCATAATTTGCGGTGCTGACCCCTCCAGGCAGTTCTTTAAATGCATAGGCACTGAAAGGGCTGCCTGTAGGGGTTTGCGCTAGTGGAAGGAGCCCTGGCTCAGGGGTACATTTGGCCTAGCCGGGTCTCTGCCCAGGCTAGGCCTGACCCACTTAAAGGTTTCATATAGGATATTTCTGAAATATCGAGGCAGCGTAAGTCACATATCAAGCCTCAACAAGGTTGCAAATGGTGGCATGCATGTTTTTACACCCTATGCCTGTGAAACGTGCACTGGGATAATACAGAGTTCGGACTCCATCAGCATCTTTGTATCTTTGGGGAGGCTGCCAACCAGGTCCATTTGATGTATAGCAGCGCCTGCCCCATGTAACGGTTTGAGAACCACCCTCAACACGGGGAGTTCTTTCCCTTCCCACTCACGTGGTTATGCAACAAACCGTTAAACAGATTATTTTTTTGCCCTCTCTGACACATATCATGCCCCTTGGATCCCTCTTGCTGGAGCTAACAATGAGCCAAGAACAAGGCCGGTTAACAGGAAATATATTGGTATTTGTTTAAATTAAAAAGTAATAGAAATTAGCACAAAAAGGTCAAACCAAAACACCACTTTATCCGTGGCACAACACAATCAACTTCTCTCAGCATAAACAAATTACAAAAGTGAGTTAAAAAGGACACCACCACAATTCTTCACTTTCTGTAACGTTCACTTCACAAAATAATTACACTGATCAATAAAGAAGGCACTTATGTAATGTTGTGCGATTTTGATTTTCCTGCAGGCTTAAAAGGCGAGCAGTAGGATTTAAAGATTAGTAATGATTATTTCACCCACCTTTGGTTTAGAATAAAAACAGGGTGATTCATCAGTTTGTTTTTCAGACCCCCACTTGCTTTGGTCTATGTTGGGAAGTCGGACAGAAAAAAAGGAATGCTTTGGGCAATTTTGGATTTCAGACCCCCCTCACTGAAAGGCTCGTGTTGGGGAAGCTGGATAAAAAGGTTGGATTGATTTAAAAACAAAAACACCCCTCTTCCTTAAAGATGTTGGGGTCAGCTGGACAACAAGGATTACCTGAATAAATGGTAGGCTACAGTTTTTAGCGCGCACTGGGCAGTGAGCTTTGTTAGTTTCAAATTTTAACATTCACCCCTCAGTGTTCTGCGGAACGGAGAACTAATTATATTAATATTTATGGTTGGTTACATAGGCTAAGGATCTACACAGTTTTGCCCATCTGCCCACTATAAAGGGAAGGGAATCAAGGCAAGCAGACTCCCCCACCTTTTGGTTTGCCAGGGCTCACTTCTAGGTACACTTGTGTACGAGCGCGATATACATAAAATATCAATCAATCAATAAATCATAGCAAGGCTCTGTTTAAGGTTCAGGAAAGCCAGCTGGATCTCAGGACACTATGGAAAGATAGGGAAGGGGCCCGGTCACTCCACTCTCAAAGATGGCTTCCCGCTCTCCACCATAGGACCCAGTTAGCTTTGAGGCCTTCCTAGAGATAGGCAGCTCCACCCAGATGCTCTGTCAGCAATCTCCTCTGGTGTCTCCTTACAGCTGTCAGATGGTAGGTTTCAGCAGCCTTCCTGATGGTCTGTCTCTCGTCTGTCTTTCTCCTTTTTCTGTATGTCCTGTCCTAGTGCAGTCTCCCTTATATAGCAACAATGACACCACCAATTTTACAATCTTGAGGAAGTACTGTGCAATAATCCCTGCCACTAGGATTGAACAGTTACTCTTCCCTCTCCTCCCAAACCCAGCCTCCAAATCAGGATCGGTTCAGGGGTCTGGAGCAACATCTGGCAAATCCCATTTGTCATCATCCTTTGTTCTCCTTTCAACTTTTTGGGAAACAGTTATGCATCGCAACTTCATAATTTTACTAGCAACTGCCAGACTAAACATATGTTCTGTTTCCGCTAATCATGGGGAATTAGATAAACCGATCACAAAATCTGTATCATGTAGCACGGCCATGTGGCACCCTTCTGCAATTTCCATAAAAAGCACAACAGTTATGAATATTTAAGTTATTAGGCATATCCTTAATTTTGATTTCCACCCCTTCACCAACTCTCACATTTGGAACATGTTCAGATTAGCCAGAAACCTAGTTGAACAGGCCCTTACAGTTCACAGAGTCACAGGAGGATGAATTTTATATACCCAAAATCGCCTTAAAATGACATTAAAAAATGGTACACAGATTCAATTCATCCACCTTATGATGGCTGAGAAAAAGGCCTAAATGATAATAGTCCTTTAAAATAAATTGGGAACCTACATGTGGGACAAATGGTCCTGGCTCCTGGCCATTTGTTATCACTGGGTCAGCCTGTGCATTTATCAGTCTCCTTTGTGTTGGAAGCTTGCTCTTTGAAGTGAGCACCCCTATTTCCACACATATTAGTCATGCTCCAGCCAAAGGTGACTTGAGCCAGCAGGTCTGGAGAACACTGAATTTCAACGCCTTTATCAGGAAATTTTTACTGCGATCGGTCATTAGATGGGAGATGTGACATCCAGGCTGGAGACGGCAGATGTCCTTGTGAAGTTTTGCCCACAGCCAGCAAAAGGGTATGCCTTGGGCTGACTTTTTTTCATGAAGATAAAGTTGCTCTTCAAATGTCACTGGAGTTTTGTGGGTGAAACATAATATATATTGCTCTCTGTCCACCCACACATCATGTTTTCTTTTCCTGGCATTTTACTGTGAGCAATGATATTTTTTTCACTTTTACTTTTTTCAAACCGTTTTTCTTTGCACACACAAGTGCAGGCCATTTTTATTTTCAATGTTTAAAAATCCTGTTTTCCATGCAACAGGGATCTTTGATTCCTCCTCCTTTTGTAAATTAAAGTGCTGCTTGCCCATTGGTATGACAGGTAGGTCCCTTCCCACATGGCTCTTTAATTTTACTTGAAAAACAAAAACAAATGCCAGGCCGTTTTTGTTTCAGTGTTTAAAATGTTGGTATGCACGTGAAAGGGACTTCTGGTTGGGACCTTTAAATGCACACCACACACATTAAAAACAGCAACCCCCTGAAATGTGCAGGCTCTCCCGCACTGAAATGTGGCCACCTCGCTGAGGGGGGCTTGCACCATCCACGTTGAATGAAGCCTTTTGGCTTAGTCTATAAACTAGAGGACCCTGACAACCAATCCTGGATTAAAGACATTTATGCTACTTAACATCCTGCAATGTCAGAATATATACACACACACACACACACACCACCAACAAAGTTATGGTGGGTTTAAAAAGGAAACACTTTCACCTAAAATGTGAACGTAGAATAATCCATTTGAGCCAATTCCCACATGCCACAATGCCACCTAGTAGCCCTCACTGGAAATTCAATTCCAGTTCAGAGCAAATTCAGCAAGGCATTGTGGGCAAGCACATTAGTACAAATGCAAGCCGTTTTCTACGGGATATTGCCTTTGTCGTATATGGCAGTGCTACTTTAAACATAGCTTTATCAACCCAAGACATACATGCCTTGCTGATGGGGCTCTGAACGGAGGTGAACTTCCAGTGATGGCTACAAAGTGACGCTGTACGATCAGCTTTGTGAAGAGGGTGCTTGGTAGTCTGGGCAGAGGGAGCAACATTTAAGCAGCCGTGGAATTTCCAGGCTCCGCTTTCTACTTCTTGCTTATGGGAGAGGACACCCGAGAACCTACTCCAAAGACTAAAGAGGGCTCCCATTGCGTCTTTAGGATTAAGACTGTGGCAGGTAATCTGGTTGCAAAGAAGAGTGTTAGGGGGTCATATGTAAGCAAAACAGACGAAACAGGAGCACATGATTTGCTAATGGCTGCGCCAAAAAAGCATTTGGCAATGAATGTGTAAATAAAAATATGCAAGAACAATCACCGAGCTGGAGACTAAGTTGAGTCTAACATTTTGTAACTGGCATAAAAAAAAAAAGCTTGACCGAGGGTCCTCATCTGTCCCCAATATCTATTACCATTTGTGTAACAAAATAACTCAATTCTGCACATTTTCTATCACGTGCTCCTCTTAGGAGGCACCGTGGCTCCCACGTGTTAATATTCAAAGGAGCCATAGCACTCCAGGACACCAAATATCAGAATGGCTTGAAAGGTACCAATTACTGTCTTTAACTTGTGCGAGGGAAGCCTTCACGGCTGCTGCATTTCCTCTGCATTTAGGAGTTATGAGCTTTGCCAAAAGCGCCATGCAAGGGACACACTATCATTTAGAAGTACGTGCGCAATGGGTGGAGGGGCGGGGACAAGAGACAAAGTGTGTGTGTGTGTGTGTGTAAAAAAAAGAGCACAATTGATGCTGGACTGGGTTGTATGTTCTATTTGTGTGCGAGGGAAGCCGAAGCTCCATTTCTTGCGGGGTCCCGGGGGTATGGTCAACATTGGCTTGTCCATTTTCTCCAAGTGCATTCTTCAGTAGCGTTTTCATGCAAACGGCACCCAGACCGCCTGCGAGTTACATTCCCACAGCGCTGTAAACTCCTTGCCGACCGCCTGGATGGTCCTTAATAAGCTGCAGTTCAACCCATCTAAAAGAGGAGGTTGTTTTTTGGTTTGGTCCTAAACATCTAGTTACGAGCCCACGAGGAATACTTTCCCCGCCTTTATTTGCACTGCGGGCTTCCTTTGCCTGGCACTCCGTTTTGGACAGTTACGACTTGCTCTTCCCTTTCCTCCCGTTGCAGATCCCACTCCCAGCGGCCATAGCCTCGCCTGCAGGCTGCAGAGAGTTCGGCTGTTAGATGTATTCTCCATGCGCCATCACCCCCCCTCCCTTTCCCCCGCCCCCACACAGCTCTGAATTCCAAAGACCCCTCAATTGGCTGCCAGTTAGGCAGAGGGTAGTGTCTAAGTGTTGGCTCCTGTTTTTAAATGGCTGCAAGGCCTGGCACCACGCTAGTTATTCGACACGAAATCTTCTGTGCACAGAATCCCCGGGGAATGGCTCCTACTTCATCATGACTGGCATTTTGATGTTCTGAGCAGCCGGTATGGAGCCTTAATTGGACTCCTCAGAAAGAATCTAAAATCTTACCTTTCTGAATAAGCTACCCTCCTTCTTGCTTTCTTTTCTTTGGACCAGTACTAAACTGTGCCCAGATGCAGATGTTTCTGCTCGTTCTGGCGCAATATAAACGATTCTAATCAAATAAAGCTTTCTCTGCTACCACCTGTGCTACAAGGGGGTTAAGGGGAGAGTCTGAAGGGTTTTGGGCGCTGTACAGGCCAACGAGCTGGCTAGCGCATAGGGGTGCTTAAGGGGGCAGGGAAGGTTCAGGAGCAGGCAACGGTTGAGGACGAGCGTTTGTCCTGGTCGCCTGCTCCTCGAGCCTTCCCTGCGCCTGGGCCTACGTTTTAGTTAGTGGAGGTGAGGTAGGGTTTTGTTAGGTAGTGGCGGAGGTTAGGCTTAGTGCTAAGGAATAATATTCTGTTTTATTTAGAAGTTATAAAATAGCCGGGGGTACCGTAGAAAAGATACCCCCTAACTGCATTTGTCGTGCGGTCTCCTCGTTAGTATCCGTCAGAGAGGGGGGGGGCAGGGTTTTCATCAATCTGGTGCTGCACGTTGTTGTAGTACGTCAGGCAGTGTGGAGGGGGATGCAGAGGGAAAGGGCAAGGACAAAAAGCTGCCATACATGGGCATTACAAAACCTCTGTGAGCACATTTGATGAAAACAACAAAGGATAAGATATGGGCAGGGGAATTTGTCGACGTGTTCAAGCTTTTACATAGGGAGTTGAGAGCAAAGGAGGGTTCTAAGGAGGAGGAGGGGGAGCTGGCCTCGCGTCCATCGGTGCCAGTGAAGATCGAGAATTGGATGTCAGCTTTTATTGTCTATGCAAGTGTCTATTGTGAGAAATTCCCGGAGAGATGTGTGGCTCTGTTGAAGTATATGGACATGATTAGGATGGCTTTCACGAGTTTTGGAGGTTTTGCGTGGGTGCGTTATGACGAGGAGTTTAGAGCAAGGTTGGCAGAGGACAGTCAGGCGGTCTGGGGGGTAGATAGACATGGATCTCTGGTTACAATGGATGGCGCCGACGAGGTCAGCTCCAACAGTACACATGGCAAGTGGCTTACCCGTGCCCTACCAGCCCTTTCTTGGTCACCCTGCCGCGCAAGATGCGGGGGTAGGAGGCAGAGTCCAGCCCTCAGCAGCATGTTGGGCTTTCAATAAAGAAGGCTGCACAAGGATGATGTGCAAATTTAAACACGAGTGCAGCAGATGCGTGGGTCCGCACCCGATTACACATTGTTTTCAGGCAGGGGAAAGAGGGAGGAGCGGGGCGAGGAGGTGGTGGGGGGGGAGGATTGTGAGCCAGTTAAAGTGGTGGCTTCTGTAGGTGGGGCCGCAGTTTATCAGAAAGGGTGGGGGGGCGCAAAGGTTGGGGAAAGGTTTTGGGGGCAATCCCAAGGGAGTAGGAGGTGGGTGAGGAGGAAGGCGTTTAGATAGGGCGGGGGAGGGGGATGTAAATGGATAACTGTTAGGGGGTGGTGGCCGTCATTGGAGGGTGTGGAAGACGGTGGCGAAGACCTCACGCTTGCCGCACAGCAAGGTGAGCAAGCTTTGGGGGACGTGAGAGGGTTATAGCGGCACAGAGTCAATACAGAGAGACTCACAGAGGTAAAGAGGATATCGCAACTTCGAGCGTACGGTAGTAGCCCCGGTTCGCATGAGAGGTAAGAGACAGGGCACATGCTAGGCCGGGAATTGAGTATGCACAGCACGGGAGGAACTTGGCTTGTTCGCCCTTGGTGCAGTGGGGGGAATGAGGAGAGGTGACTGCATGATCGGGGGTGCACGAGGGCCCCTGGTGCAGGTGGGAAACATGGTGTAATGGACGCAAGGCTGGAAGATTAAGTTATTTGGATTGGACTGCATGGACGGAGGCGCAGGTTTGGTCCCTGGTGCAGTGGCGGAGAGGATTAATGAGGAGAAGGGCCTGCATGGACGGGGGTGCACGCGGGCCCCCGGTGCAGGGTGGGCAACAAGTGTGAACAGGAGAGTAATAGGATAGAGGAGGAAGGGGGGTCTAAGTGGGGGTAGGTGCATTGTTTAGAAGATGGGTGTTAAAGGCGCGAATTACAGGTGGGCCAGGTAGGAAAGGACTGGAGGGTGTTTCCGTAGTGGGAGTAAGGAGGTGGTCAGGTGAGGATGGGTTGTCTTGGGGGAGACAGATGGGGGTACATGAAGGGTGGTTTTTAGGAGTTAAGTTTGGGTCTGCAGCGCTGGCAGCAAATGTATTAGGGGGTCACTAGGAGGGTTTTGAGGCAGTGGGGGAGTGAGCAGAGGTGGGGATTGTTGCCTGAAAGAGGTTGGCGCAAGGCATGGAGTTGGAGGGGAACTAGCAGAGGAAGGGAGTATAGGGGGGGAGCGGGGATAAGGGAAGTTCAGGGGATACAAGTAGAGACTTCTGGGAACTGAGGGCAGATTGGGAACAGGGGCAGGAACAAGGGGGGGGGGTAGTTTGGCAATGGAGAAGAGAGACTCATAACTATTTTCTTTTGCAGATGGGGGCTTGAAGGAGAGGGCAGTTGCTGTGGACATGGAATTGCGGCCAGCGAATGATTATTGGGGCGGGGTATGTGGGGAGAGAGTTCGGATTGTTTGGACCTATCTGAGCACGCAGTCATAACTGTGTTTTAGTGAGTTAAGGGGCTTAGAGCGGTCTATTTGTTGCCCATGTTGGCGGCGGGAAGGGAGTGTCATGGGGTTTCAGAGGAATTTATAGTACACAGAGGAGATATGGCTTGGAAAATTAATGAGTAGCTTTGCTATAGAAATAACAAGGGGCCTAGCTGGTTTTCGGGAGTGGGGCTCAAGGTAAGGTGGCTGGACAACGTTGTCACCGAGCAGGGCTGCAGGGGAAGGGTATTTGAAGGGGCAGCGGGTAGGTCTAGGAGGACGTTTTACGGGTAGTTGGGGATGTTGGGGCAGTGGGGGGGCACGAGCGCTGGTACTCAGGGACACATCTTTGTGAGGATTGCGTTTTAAGAGGGAGGGCATCTATCGGTTTATGGGAATAGTTAGTGAATTAGTGGGCGGTCCAGGACATAATACAAATTTGAAGAAGCGGTAAGTTAGGAGGGGTGGGGCAGAAAGAACACCTCCGTGGGGGGGTTTTCTGTTGCTGGGGGCATGGCCCCTTTGGATGAGGGGGGAGTGAAGAACAATCGGGGAATAGCGCAGGAAATGATGGGGGTGGTGCGGTTTGCACAAACGGGCTACCCCGGGGGAACAGGTATTGAAGACGGAGGGGCATGGCCCCGGGGGGAAAGCGGGAAGCCTTGAGAAGATGGTAAGGAGATGGTAGGGACCAAGGGATAGGTATGGAGGAAGTGGAACTGATTTCATTATTTAATTGTTGGGGGAATTGCAAGTGTTTAATTATTAAATTTGTTTGGTTGTTAAAACATTTTGTGTTAGTCTGTAAGGCCAGGGATTCAGGTTAGTGGTTATTTGTGAGTTTTGGCTTTGGCCTGTCACATTAAAGCAACCTTTTCCACTACAAGCGAGTCTGGGTGTTTTTGTGCAGTAAGCCCAAAAGGATGAACAGAGGACTGGCTCAAAACCTTTCTACACGTGATGCAGTAGTACAATATGTTTCCAATTATTAAATAACACGACAACTCCCAGAATGCACTGGTTTGTTTAGTAAAAGTCCCGGAAAGGAGAAGTAGTGTCAAAGACATCAGATCATTCATGCCCAGAACAGATATGATCCAATGTTTTACTACTGAAACAGGTAAAGATATACTACAAACAAATAGCGACTTCAATGTGGTTCAGGCCACACTTTCATGCAACATTGTGTAGACACACAAGCAAGAGCTGATTTAGAGGTGGGTCAAGCTGTCTTGATACATTTATTTGCTACTGCACCCATGGCCAACCTGCCAGCTTCCAGTACTGCTTGCTCATCTATGCAAAACACCTGCATCTAAGCAGATTCAAAAGCCTCAGAAGACAAATATTACTTTCCTAGTAGTTGACTTTCTGTAGCTTGCATCTGCTTATTCACATGCAGCTATCCTCTCAGAAGCGATGGGACAGTAGGAAATACAGAAACACTCAGTACACACATTTGTTGCATCAGGAAAAAAATCATCTGAGGATGTTGACGTGTCCCTTTACATGAAGTATAGGGATAGTGTGATGGGAATACCCCAGTCAGCCTCATTTTTCAAAATCTAAACCAGATTTAATACTCGGTAAACAACTAGAAGCAGTCTTTATTGAGTAGATAATGTTTGATAGCTGGAGGGAAAGAAAATGCTAATGTAGGGCCAGTTATGTAACAATCCCGCCGTGCACCCAGGCACCCACGAACAGGCTGCCAGACTCACTCTCCACCAGTCCACTTTTTTCTTCCTTCTTCCCCATTTCCCAGCCTGAATTCCTTAAGCCACTAGCCAGCAGCCGCCTCTCAGGACCCCCTAGAAATCCCTGCCCTCCTTTGCTGCTAAAAGACATTTTTTCATCAACCTTGCAAGATCTATCATTAACATATCCCTCGTCTCAGGCACATTCCCAGCAGCTTATAAGACATCCCACATCACCCCTTGCCCAAAAAACCCTCCCTTGACCCCCTATCAGCCAACTAGAGACCCGTCTCTAACATCTGCTTCACAGCCAAACTGACGGAACAGCGTACTCCCAGCTATGCCTTTTCACTGAAACCAACCTCCTCCTCCTCAAACCCATCCAGTCCAGCTTCAGACCCCTATGAGGAACTGAATCATCCCTAGTCTCCTCCTGGGATGATCTCAAAAGAAAATCAGACACGGAAGGATGTGCCGCACTTATCCTTATCAATCGCTATGACACCAATGACTTCTGCACGGACATGCTCCACTCACTTGGCATCAGGGATGCAGCATTGAAGTGAATATTCTCCTTCCTCTCCAACAGATCACAAATCACATACATGCCTCCCGTATCCTCTACTATGTGCCCTGTCACCAACAGAGGGTGTCCCTCTATCATCCCTGCTCTTTAACCTATACCCGAGCCCCCTCCCTGCTCTAACCCGCTCACACGGCCTGTCTTGCTACAACTATGCAGATAACACCCAAAACATCTTTAAGATCCCAAAAGGCACATCCAATCCCACCTCCGACCTCACCTCATGCCTTCCAAAAATCGAGCACTGGATGACGGCCAACAACCTCCTTCTCCATCCAGGGAAAACAATCATGCTCTGCAGTAAGACTGCCGTCTTCCTCCCCCTACCTCCAACACAGTAAAGAGCCTATACCATCATATCAACTGGGTGTCAGAATCATGCCATCTACACCTACACATTGTCTGACGCATCTTCCCCTACCTCACCTGCCCTCACAAGTTGTCACAATCACAACTATCGTCCTCTCTTGCCTAGACTATGCCAACTCCCTATACCCGAGTGCCCATGTATCTCAACTCGGCAAACTGCAACAAGTCCAAATCGTGGCAGCCAGGCTCCTTCTGGCCCTAAAGAGCACATCAAACCTGCCCTTTGCATCCTGAAATGGGCTCCCTGTCAGACGACAGTCCACCTTCAAGGCCATGTGCATCACCCACCGTGGTCTGTGCAACACAAGCCCAGAATTCCTACAATACAAGCGAATGGAACTCCATCCTTCTTAACATCCGACTCAGGATTACCTTGCCTTCTGGAAGGCACTCAAGACCTGGCTCTTTGCATCTGCGTCTTAAGTGACCTAACCCACCCCAGGAAGGCAGGCGATGGCATCTGAGTCACATGAGGAGACCCAAGAAAAGGTTGAGTGCGCACATAAAGTACTCTTGCAGACCTGTACGAAACGATCAGAACTCCATCAAAAAACAATTAGCCATGACTCACAGGCACGTATCACACTCCATCTCGATGGAAGATGACCGCATTCTTCCCAAGACATGGCCACTCACCCACAAACATCGGCAATCACCCGCTACTCAATCGCACATCACCCCTGCCAGTAGAATTCAGCTAAGTCCCACGATAGAAATTCTGTCTAGCTGGACACAATCGGTTGCCTTGACTCGCATAATCTCCCGATAGACTACCCAGCACATAACCACAAGCCAACTCTACCAGAGTCGCTAACAGGGACTTTGTCACCCCTACCTACCTTTGAGCCAGCAAAAATGCACACATATTTTAACCTCTTCGGACCAATCTCTCATACCTCTGAACTCGGTCTTCCAAGAGAGTTCATCTAACGATTGAGGCAATACCAACGGCAATAGGCGCTATATAAATGCCATATTACAGTACAACCTGCACTTACTCAAAAAGAGCCCTTCAGTGACACCCATACATGTAGCTTGGTCAGTATTGCTGGGGGTAGCGGGGCGGTAGTGAGTCAGTGATTACCCGACAAGAAACGATAGTGTATAGCTCAGACTTGCCAATGGGACAGGTGTTCTTTCTATACACTAAGGTGCAAGACGCAGCCCAAGGAGACACCTTCAGGAAGTTTCTGCTATTACTGATAACAAGTCTGATGTTACCGAAGAACCTCTAGAAGCGATTTCAACATTATGCTATGCCGCACGGCCATCCTTCCTCCTTGCCAAGGAAGCAGGATGTCTTCGCTATAGATGTGCCTAGAGAGCTGGAATCAGCTGACATTCCTGGGGCATTTGCAATCCTTGATGAAAGACATGGTTGCCATTCGTTTGCGGAGGATGTACAGCGCCAGTTGCGGCTGATCTAGGAAATGGCGATCTGCCCCAAAAGGCTAGGGATACATGGCGAGGTGGTGTGTCCAGATTTCAAACTTGGCCCTTTAAAACATGGACAAATTAATGCCTGGTGCTCCTCCCTCTGGTCAGTCCCAAATATCCCAATGTTCTGAATGAAGGGGAAACTAGGATAACCCTTCAGAAAGGGCTGTGTAGTTACACTAATTGCATGAAAGATATGCAGAAACCATGCTTTCAAGTTGCCCTGGTCAAGGGTTGAGACATTTTGACAGTTCTTGCTTTTGGCTCACAACATTCTGTATTCTTGTGCAGTATTTATTGTTTTATATATCAGACTAAGGACTACAAGTTCAAGAATGCAATGCAACAGGAGCCTAAAAGCCCCAGCTGGCTACATGGTTCAAGGTGTCTCTTTTGGGTTATGCACATTTGTGAACATTCATTGCTCTTATTATTGTTTTAATAGTCAGATCTTGTTGTTCTGCCTAATGTGAATAGAAGCTACAGTCACATAAAACATCAAACTACAGCAAATTCCAGAAATCTACTTCAGGTTTTCAGTGTAAGAATTTGTTTTTACTTTGTGAAAAAGTATATTATTCAGAGAGGTTGGCAAAGTAATGTATCCATCATGGCACGGGTGCAAAGCTGCCAAGTTTCCCAGTTCCATGCACGACACCTCAAACCAGTCCCAAGGTTTCCCAGTGCATGCTGGGACTGTAGGATACATGGGAAGGCAAACTACAAGTCCCAGCATGCAATAGAACAAATCGGGAATGGCTCGAGGTGTCCCACATGGAACTGGGAAATTTGGCTGCTATGGGAGTGGGAGGGTAAACCTGGTGGTGGAGGGGAGGAGCAATGGGGAATTTGGTTCTCTCAATCTGTGGTCAAAGAAGAGACTAAACCAGCTTCTTGCGCTTCTACACCCCACTCTCACAATGGGCGACAGTCTAGAGCAGTGGTAGCTTGTACATTTGTTAAGTGGAGGGATGTAAATCTTTTCCCTGAAATGACACGAGCGAGTGAATACAAACCAAACTAGGGGAGCTTTGGGGAGTTCTACCTGAGAAAAAATTTGAACAATGGGGTGAAATTATGTTTTTCAGTACACATTTCTGAAAAAGTGGTTAAAGAGCCATAGAGTTTACAATCGGCTCTTTAGGTGAACAAATTATGTACACCAATATATGCCAGGCCACCAAAAGAACCCGAGAGCATTTTGCAACACATTTCTAGCCTGGTTCCCAGAGAAAAACTATAAGGATGGGCAACAATGAATGCCAGAATTGTTCGGCTTTCAATCTGGGTTTTGGCAATGCAGATCATGAACTCCAAATAACACAATATGCCTGTGTGCTCCCCCCAACCCATTTCATGCCGATTTTGCCCCAAAATGCCAGGAGGCATTTCTCAATAATATATGCCATCATTGGCACTGTATAATACATTTCTGCACTAAGCAGATCAGATGCACTCTCAACACATTATATTCTATTGTAATACAAACATCATTCGTTATGGGACAACGTTCCATGTGGTCGGGCTGAATTTCTGGGGACTCCCATGGTGCCCTGCTCAGCAGATCCAATATGCATGACCTCGCTGATTTTCTAACTAAAGAGGTTTGCTTCACTACAGTGACAGCTGAGGATCACAGTACAGAGCTACACCTGAATGCATACACAGGGTTCAAAGAGCAAGAGCTAAAATCAGCTCCTGGGTGTCAGCCATCATCCAGTAAGCAGGAGCTATCGCTGGGGGCCAGGAGCAAGTACACAGCACACTAAACATCTGGCTTCCCCATGATGTGCACACTTTAAACCTGTGGCCATTATGTATGATCCGTTATGTTTAAAATGTGTCCTAGCGGTGTTCTAATTCTTCGTTATAAACATTCTCATACACTCGAAGGTAATGTCACATATGCATGCGTGTAAGGCATCAGTTGGCCTGGGGAGCCAAATGTAGCTCCTGGTAACTATTGGTTTTCAGCTGACAAGGCTAAATAGCTCCTAGCTCCCAGCAAATTCGAACCCTGCAAACAGGCTCCCACTATAGCACTGAACCCACACACACATGCCCCCTCTGCTGCCAGACTGCACAGGAGATGGCAGACGGACCAGCTGGATACATCATTAAAAATGTAGGGCAAAATCAGGAGAAGTGTGTGCAGAGGAAACATGGGGGTTGCATGGGCAGAAGCGGCCAGATGCTCCCGGGGTTCGGTGAACTATATAAATAAAAATGGGTCACCCCATGTAACATGTACATCTCGGTCGCGAAAGGCGGGCTCACGAAGATCCCCGCTATGGCTAGAATCACTGCAGTTTATTGTTAGGTGGTTTTGGAGCATGCTGTTTTTCTTACAGCAATTTCAACCTAGCAATGTGCCAGCACTCCACCACCTCTACCCAAAAGCAGATCATGGGTCCTGCCAATATTGGCCAGCACTGCCCCTCTTCCATGGCAGTCGTGCCTAAAACGGATCATGGCACCTGTCTCAACAGTATGAGCTTTGCCCCTGTAAATCAAATTATAAAGAGACTAGTGCCCGAATAAATGAGGAGGCCTGTCGAAAGACTAGATCGCTACACCAACTTCCAATCATGCTGTCAGTGCCCAAGGCCAATCATGCGGTCTTTCTCAATATATGACTGTGCTCCTCCCTTCCCCCACCCCAAGGCTGCCAGAGCCGAAGGCAAATCACGCAGTCTGTCTAAACAACATATGCTTGTCTCATGTCTCTCTGTGGTCACAAACTAAGACAAACTGTACTTTTACAACCCACTCCCTCCTCCACACACACACACACCTTCTCGCAAACACTTTCCGTTTCTGCCCATTTCCTAAGCTCTGCTCCGACCCATGCTAAAACAAGAAATCCCTCCTTTGAAGGTCCATTAGAAGGGTATGTGGACCCAGAGCTGTACCCCCAGCCGTGCTCTTCTACACACGCTTCCAACTGTGAGGAGCCTGGGGGTGTCCTCCCATCTACTCACCTTGGATTCTCTTCTCAGGTGGCCCAGGGAAGGGGCATCGCTCTTGGATCCTGACCCTGGGGATGGAGAGGCGAGGGAGGATCACCTGGGTGGAGGGAAATTGGGGAGTGGGGAGAGGATGTCTGCAGGTGAGACATGGTATCCACCTTACCTGTTGAACATAAGTTCTACCCTCCCCCGCCCTTAATAGAGTATTGGAAGTCCTTTTCCCTTCCCTACACATCCACTGTCCCACATTAACATAGCTTTACAACTGGGATGAGGAAGAGGCAACTAGTAGTAATGCACACTTCTAGTCAGTTTCAACACTATGGTAAAGAGACAAGGAAGAGGGCTATGGAAGGTCAGGCATGTCCCGTTAATTACTGTAATTGTGGTCAGGCAAAGGACTTGCACCTGCAGCCAATTGAAAGCCCACAGGTGCATAAAATGGTAGACCGAGAAGAAGGGGGAACCTTTCTGGTGAGAAGGTGGCAGCTGCCAGATGGGGATCGAGCTGGAGCAGGGCTAGTGAAGAGGACACTGTGTTGCCAGGAGGTGAGAGAGGAGTCTTGATCCGAGTGGACCGTGAGAGGGCCAGAGCTCCAGCAATTACCTGAGCCACATGTACCCAGCTGGAGCTGGGGGTCACAGAAGACTCCCAATTGCTGTGGGCCACTCCAACAAGGTTCCCCGGTAGCGAGCACTGCTCGCTGGCTCTCCCAACACTTACCTGTGAGGATAGTGGAATCAGAGAAGACTGCAGAGATGCCGGGAGAGGCTGCAGGCTGCAGAGAGTGAGAGAGGGAACACTCATACCGGGGTGCTCCAAGGGCGGAAATCGGACATTTGCAAGTAGCAATCTAGCTAAACCTCCTACGAGGGGCATTTGAAACCCTAGGGGAAGAATATTGAATACTGAGAAAACTGAAAAGTTACTTTTGAAATGTACCAAGATTTATTGAATACTGAATTGAAGAAAAGATAAGGAAATCGGGAGAAAATACAGCAAGAGTGAAAAACTAATGATGTACAGTTGTCAACACAATGAAAACTGGTTCAGAAGCATTTAATGAACAAAGTGAAAGTTCTTGATTATAACTACTGAATTAAGCAGAAAAGCAAGTGTGAAAGACAAGTTGACGAACTTGAATGGTATTGGGAAAGCCAAGTGCAACAAGGAAGCACAGAGTGACTTAAATACAACGGTTGGCAAAGCCAGGAGACTGCCACTGTGAAAGCTACAATGAATGTGAATTGCTGACACCGGTCCAGGGAGAAAACCTGTGTTGGTCAAGGAAAACCAAGAACATTGCAAAGTGCCATGGGTTATCGGTTGCGTGACCTGTAATGGGTGGACTATGTGGTCCGACAACTGCGCTTAGACCAAGTAGCCCGACGGTAGAAAGAACCAAAGAAAGTCACAATACAAAGGCTATGCTGCATGACAAGACAGCATTTGTTTGAGCCATTAAAGAGCCTAGAATATTACAAAGTTAAACTGACAGCATTCTTACAAGTCAAGAGGCCCATAGTAGTTCTGTTGGAGGAGCTGCATACTTGGGAAAGTGAACCCCCGAGACTTTGTGAACTGTGTTGAATTGGGGGAGGGGAACCACGAGACATTTTGGCACTGTGTTGAACTTGGGGAAGGAAGCCCGGAGACCTTTTGGAACTATTATTGAACTAGGGAAAGGTGAAGCTGAAAACAAGGCAGAGCTGGAAGAAGCTCAGAACTTTACTTACAACACCTTTTCATTTAGTGCTGTCATCCCTACATATTGTACAGCTTTAGGTGTGAGGGCAAGCATAGGTTTTGGACACAGACAGGTTTTTGAGTTGAACTTGATGACACAGACTGGCCGTAGTTTCTTTAGGTAGGAAATCCCACCTCAGTTTAGGGCAAGTTAGGCATTGCTCCATCCTGACAAATAAAGACCAATAAAGTATTTTCTATTAAGAAAAGTGAATCGGTTGTCTGCGTCTCGCTTCATGATGCCTTCACACAACCCAGATGCCCATCCCATGGGCTAGGGATACTGAACACTACCTAGGACTCCCCGCCCCCAGACCTCTCATTACTGCACTTTCACAATCCGAATGTCACACTTTCACAATCCGAATGTCACAAAGCCTAGTAGGACTGTTATTGTTATCTTTCTCCCGTGTCCCCCCAACCCCCTTTTTTCTTGTGGCACCTTGAGACCCCATTTATTGTTTGGTGCCTTACAACTATCCAATAAAACAAAATGTGGCATGGTGCCATGTCAGTCACAGCGACTTGAAGGAGCATCTGTCCCTTTAGGCGCAAGCCGGCATGGCATGATTAGAACTCCCCTGTCAAGGTTAATTATGGGACGCACTCTGTATGGAACCGTGGCAGCTGGTGCCTAATGGCGGGGGTGGGGGGCCTTAACTATGCATTGGCTGTCACCAGTCCAGAGGCTTCATGACGCTAGGAGTACACTTCACTCCACTACAGTGAGTGCCATCAGCTGCACAGCACTGTAAACCGCCATCGACTAGCCAGAGACAGCCTGTCCCAATTCGAATTTATACATACAGGCTGCACAAATGACTATGGAGCGATTCATATATGTGTACTTGGCACTAAGGGCTGCACCCCCTCAATTGGAAGAGGCGCCGTTTTTGTACTCCTGTAGCACAGCAGTATTCTACATATCTGCATGAAACGTATCTGCTCAATTGGTAGGAGTATTCTCATGCCCAGCAAAGCCAGGAGTGTGGGAAAACCACTGCTCAATTCTGTGCCCATAGAAAACTACTTGACACTCTTGCATCTTAAAGATTCACAGAAACAGAGGAATTCTGGTAAATCCTAGTGTTTTGCATTGCTGTACTCATAAATGCAGGCCTGCGAGTACCACAATGGCACTTTAGAGCTCTGTAAACTGCCCTATAGTGCGTTCAAGACTTCGACACACCCCAGAGGACCCTTTGTAATAATCCCTTGGCTTCTAGTCCACATTTGACAAAAGCATGTATTTTACTGCTATACTCCTCCCCTCCATCACCCTTAAGGGGTACAGGTTACGACAGAGGATACCTTTTACTCACTTGCTAGCAGTTCTTCAGCTGGTGGGAATTTCACTGTGAGCTGTACAAGGCCTCTGGCTAACACTGGCTTTTTCTACCGTGAGAAAAATAAATGTGTGCCTGGAGCAGAGAAAGAATGCGGTGGCTGCCGTGCAGCTCCCGCCACATGCCAATATTGCTCCAAGGACATCTTCTCCACCCAGTTACCCATCGGGCTTCCACTACACCAGTAACCCCACCTTCCCACCCAATAACCCATACAAAAGACTCACTAGACTCAAAGTCCTTCCGACCCAGATTTCTGTTTATGCCAGTAAGAAAAGACCCCCCAAAAAACACAAAAAATAGCGACTCCTGCACATCCGATTCAGCCGCCCACAGGGATCCAGCCTCTAACCCCCTCCTTTTCAACTTTTACATGGCCCCCCAATAGCAAATAGGGACTCGCGTGCTACTCACGTGCTACAACTATGCAAAGGACACCCACATCTACAAACTGAACCTGCACTCAAATATCAAAACCGGTTCAAGGTAAGTCCTATCCAGATAGACTCCTGGATGACCAAAAGATGAACGCTCAACCCAAACAAAATGGAACTCATGAGCTTCCCAACTAAGACAAAGAACCTCATGGTAACCCCATGGCCATAAGAGCTGGGAGACTGCGCCATGCAAGTCAAGATGGTCAAAAGCCTCTGGATTCCAATGACCTGTTCCTTACCTTGGAATCACAAATCAAAGGACTTACAATACGGTTTCATCCACCCAAGATCGATCTGACACAGAACACCCAACTTGCCATTACACAGAAACCTCAGGATGCTCACACTAGTACTTTCAAGACTGGACTACGCCAACGGCCTTCTCCATAAGCCTTTGATGCTAGAACCGACTCCAAAGACCACAGAACAGTAGCCACACTAAAACAATGGCAACGCAGCACTCCAAACTGTGGAATGCTTTACAATCAAACACAGTATCCAGTTAACAAATCGCGTACTGAGCATTCCACGGTAGAGACCCAGACGTCAATATCAACTACAGCAAGAATCTAGAGAGGGGGGGGAACTAGTGTGATCCACGAAACAACAAGAAACTCCCCCCAAAAAACAAGGAGGGTTCAGTTAAGGACACTAATCTCTGGAAGATCATGACCATGTGTCTTTCTACATTGGAGGACAATTCGGCTTTCTGGAGACTCATGAAAACAGGACTGGTCACTAGGCCGATAGAAAGGAAACCATGCTAATATGGATGCCACACATTGTACTGGGACTAATTTAGGTATCGACCATGCCCAAAACACCCAACAGCTGGACCAGCAACAACTAAGAGATCCCTGATCCAAAATGGCCGCCTTCAACCCGGAAACCTAAGCAAAAGGACGAAGGCAACATCTGCCACAACGCTCTAAGGGAGATATAGAGCCTGCTGGCCTGGTGCGTAAACACAGACTCCCCTAACCAACATCCCTTAATTAACGCGGTCATACATCATTCCACCCACACTGACTAGTGGAAAATACACATCTGAACAGCCTTCCTGCTTCCAATCTCTCTACTCAGCAGTTGTGTTGCTGGTGGGGGAGAGGGCTGAGGGAGCTATAGCCCCAGGTCTTTTGGTTGTGCCCCGGTTAGAAGATCAGGGGCTACAACCAAAAGGCTAGCTAGCATTGAGTTCAGACAGTCCCGACAATAACATAGCCCCAGATCTTTTCCAGACCTAGCAACACCCCTGCTACCCAGCAACCTTGCTGTCCAACTGATCACAGCCCACTCCAAACACCCATCCATGCTCACCGGGTATAACTAGTTATCAATGAAATGAGCAGTAGAACACCAGTGCTTCTTTGGAAACACCCACAACGTGTCCTATCAGCTAATGTCGAGTTTTACCAACACACAGAGAATGGGTGCTTTCGATCTGCATGCATCAACATCACAGCTTCAAATCTTGCCTCTCCCTCTCTGCCTTTTAACTTCGACCCTTCCCTCTTTCACAGGACCTAGCACCAAGAGGCTGGCTAAAAATGCTTCCATACAAGCGCTAGCGACATAACACCAGCTCGAGAAACAAATGTTGTAGTGTCTGTCCTTCAAACGTCAGACTGCCTCAATGTGGAAACCCTTGGTTTTCAAACATGCACAAAAAGATCACCGGGTAAGAGATTTGGCAAAGGCATTAAAATACTGATTCAGGATGCTTCTCATCAACCCAACTCCTTTTGGCCTGAAAGGTGGATGTGCAACACGGATCTATTTTATTGCTTAAAGCATGGGATTAGCTCAAAAACAGAACAGGCTGTGGGTAGCCCGCATTTGGGTGGGCATCTTTTAACAGCAAGGCACTACTGTTAGATGCGATCTGGCCCTCCACTGGGATTAGTCCTTGGACAGGTGTTGTTGAAAAGGCCACGATATGAGAGATTTGCGGGATTGGAAAATTGTGAACAAATTTAAATTTTTTACATTAATTTTGCGCATATGAGCCAACAGAAACTCCCTCATAAGAAATCACCCTCAGCCTATTACACCAAATCCCTCAGTATACCGCAGTAGGCTATATTTATTGGAATATTAATTACATGCATGTTCTCAGTAAACAGAAATAAACTACAGTCATTTCTAGAAGAAACTGTAAAACATGAATTGTGTTTCAAAAATCTCCTATATAATCTGCAATACGTGGAAGTACACAGTAAAATATTCCAGAACTGTACAAAGGTGATAAATACTGGATTTAATGGTTCCCACACTGCAGTTTTTGCACAAAGAGGCAGTATATATATATATATATATATATATATATATATATATATATATATATATATTTATATTAAAGTGTTCTCCTGTAGTCACAGATAAAGAGCAGTAATGTCTAATAGAACTGTAGTACATGAATGACTCTCTGCAGTTTACTGTAATATATTCTACACATGGTAGTGCAATTTATCAGAGAACTGTACAATTATTTGCAATAACCACTAAAGTCAATGATTGGTACATTGTGTGAGAAACCAAAGGGTGTCTCATCTGCTAGTCCCCGTGGATCTCTCTCCTGGATCTCTCTCTCTCTCTCTCTCTCTCTCAGGTGACCAGGGCACGGCCATCGCCTTTGGATACAGACCCTGGGGGGGTGGACTAGTGCGGGAGGATCACCTGGGTGAGGGGTCTTTGGGGAGTGGGGGTGAGGTGACCGATGGCGAGAACGCAGTATTCCCCCCTTTCTTCTGTACCCATGACCCCTCCTATTTCATAGGATTCTCAGATGTCCCAACTCCACCTCCCCCTTGCCACACTTTTCCACACAAACATTGGGCCAAGGAAGAGGGTGACAGAGTAACAAGGTTACCCTTACACATCCCATTGGACATGTCCCGCTAATCGGTCAGGCGAAGTCAGGCACTTGACTAATCACATACATCTGACAAGCATTCAATCTCCCCACACGGGTAAAAGGTGGCAAGTTCAAATGTTTTATTATAAAGCAACAAAGTGAATGAACTTTAAAGACCGTGATGATCAAGGTTGACCCCGGTAAAAGAGGAAGTAACGAATGAATATTAAACTCTTGTGCTGGTGAGATTGAACTACATAGACCAAGAAACACTAGGGAAAATAACACAAGGAAGCGAGTTGAAGGGAAAGTTGAAGTGGTCCTGCGGAGGTCTATAGTAAAAGCCTCTCACATTCGAAAGTCTTTGACATCCGAAAAAAGTCTGAGTCTGACTGAGGGAGACCGGTAGTAAAGCATGATAAGTTAGGGGAAGGGAAACCCTAACAAAGCTTAATAAAGCTTGGGGAAAGGAACCCCTACAAGTGCTGTGAAGCCAGAGCCCAATCGAGGGAGGCCAGCGTGAACCTTTCTTGAACTGTGAACCTTTTGTTGAACTGTGAAAAGACCTTTTGGAACGTTGGAAAAATGTCTTTAACATGGAAGGCCAGGCGGGCCTCGATCGTTTTAAACTGCTTTGTTTTGAGAACCTGAGCCAGAGTGTATCATCCGGTCTACGAGGACCGCCTTACTGCGTGTTGTCCAATGTGGGGAGGAGACCTGACTCAGCCACTTTGATTCTTTCGAACACCGATTTTGCTTGCCATACATATTCCTCTTTACACAGTTTTTGTATAAGAGATAGGGCAGGCATTAGGTTTTGTTAGTATAGGCCATTTTGATTTGACAGAGACTTACTAAGACTGTGTTTTCTTTATTATGTGATAGTAGAGACTACTCCCATCTAAGCTATTGGGCAAAGTAGGAGTTTTTCCAAACCTTGAGAATTGAATAAAGGTTTTACAAATTGTACCTTTTGTGTCAGTCTCATACTTGTGAAACATATAGAATAAGGATACAGGAGTACCCGTATCCAAGTGTAGCTAGATAAATAGCTCATCCACAGAGCACTCCCCTCGGGAAAGGTATGACACTGTGCAACAAGTTCGACACTCTGCTCAGGCCGACAAAGCCCTTCACCCTTATGAGGGTTAAAAAATTGACTATTATGAGTGGGTAGTAGCAATGACATGAAATGTTAAAGTACTCAGAAGCAGGCCCCCAGGAAATGCAGTATATAAAATCACCAGATTATTATTACCTGAAAGTCATTTGTGTAATAATGCCTCCTCTTCCAAAATCCTTGGTTCACAAGTAAGACCCCATTGTGTGCATGAACCTGGTACTAAACCTCCTGAAGCAGTTGAGTTAATAGAGCGTCACTGAAGGCACCGAAAAGTGGATTGTGGGGTTTAATCAAAATTAACTGCCAACTTCATAAAAAGACAGAAAATTGGCCTATTAAGGCAGACTGTGGGGGTTTCTTCAAATAACACAAGGAAGTTCTAAGTGAAAACACCCTTTTAATTCACACTGGAAGAAGAAATTCAAAGGCAAGATTTGTAAGCACTGACACTTCAATGGCTTTACTTGTGTGTTTGAAGTTTGAAAGTAAGACATGAGAAAAATGTTCCCCTGCTAACAAAGATGTCAGGGAAAAGACAATGTGGATTGACAAGATGTAATGTAGATTATGCTTCACATGAAAAATACCGGCAATTGAAAAGAAAAGACCACTTTGTCACATGAAAATGTAATTTAGGTCTGAGGCATACCCCTTTGCTCGTTGTAGGGCAGACTTCACAAAGGACTCCCCCACTGCAAGGCTGGCGTTGCATCACAGCTATTTACAACTGCAAAAAAGTGTGGCCTGCTAATGGTGTTGAAAACAAACTTTGCCCAGACTGGTTATCTCTGAAGACTCATTTCTGTGAATGATAAGGGCCTAGCCAGTGCATGACTGGAATGTGGGAGGAGCTGCAATAAAGAGAAGCTAAACAACAAAATACAAGAAAATAGAAGATTTTTCTGATCGAAAAGGTGGTCCACCTCATAACAGTACAGGATGCCAGATGGCAGCAGGGCCTCGTGACAGCACAGGCTGACCTAGTTCGTTATCTGCAGTGGGAGATCTCTGTGTAGCTGATGCATCCCAAGCCTTTACGACCGGCAGCCTGCCAACTTCAAACAACAAAAGAGGCGAATAAAAACAGTCCAAGAAGCTATGGTCACATGCTGCCAGGAATGGCAAATGGCCTGGAGGAAGAGGAGCTCACATTTGCATAACATGAAGATTTCCCATTAGTTTAAAAGGTCTATCATAACTTCAAACATCATTTTTTGCAGCACCCCCAAGTTGTACTGAATTTGTATATGTGTCATTTAAAAAATATATTGCAGGTGATTTTGTTGAAATAAAGTTCATCCACCTGCGACTTAGGGAATTGTAATGGCAAGCTAAAATGTGTTCCTGGCTGCTTAGAACATGTCACTAATTTAAGAGTTGGCGGACTGGTGGAATGTAAAATTAGGTATGTGGAGAGTAAATTGCATGTTCCTAACTATTATGCTTTTTGAATAAATGGCAGAAAATTGCCATGTGCCCTTGCAACACGGTGTAGACCCGGCTGTCGTTTTATTAAATTCCCCATTATTCGCTGAAGCGCAATAGATATTTTATGGCAGTTTTGCCAAAAAGTGGACATGAAAAAAAATGGGATTTCAAATGCGAGTTGCCATATTTCTGCTCTAGACTCCTAAACCAATCCTTAGAGAGAGGTGTGACATAGTGGGTTGGGGAGGCAGAGGGAAGGGTAACTGTCCAATCCTGTTTGTGAAAATTCTTGCAGTGAACCAACCAATATTGACATCTTGATGGTGTTATCACTGGTATATAAAGTAGATGCACTCAGAGAGGGGAAAGCTGCAAAAGAATTACCATCTGACAGCTGCAGCGAAACACCAAAGTAGATTACTGGAAGTGCAACTTGGAGGAGCTGTCTATTGCCTGGGAGGCCTAAAAGCTGACTGGGCCCTATGGTGAAGAGCTGGGGACCATCCTTGAGAGTGGGGTGACCAGACCCCTGCCTTCCAAGAGGATCCTGAAATGCAGCTGGCTTTCCAGACATTTAAACAGAGTTTTTCAATGTAAGTAGAATTGAGCCACTTGAAACCCAAAGTTGGGAGAATCTGCTTGCCTTAAATCTGTTCCCTTTATAGTGGATGGGGCGCAGGGGGCAAAACTGTGTAGATCCATAGCCTATTCAACTAAAAATATTAATTTATTTAATTCCCCTTGGCAGAACACCACAGAGTGATTTTTGTTAAAATTCGAAAATTAACAGAGCTCATTTTTAGTGTGCATTGAAAACTATAGACTGTAATTTAACTGGGTAATCCTATTGGTTCAGCTTCGATAACACAGGCCTTTAAGTAGAGGGGGTCTGAAATTCAAAATTACTAAATCACCGCAATTATGTGCAGCTTCCCCAACACAGACCATCTAAAAAACAAACTGCTAAATCACCCTGGGTTTACTTTAAAGCAAAAGTGGGGGTGAAATACCAATTGCCATATGCATTTGTACAAATCTGTTGACCAAACGGCTAGCCTTTTAAGCATGCAGGAACATCGAAATTGCACAGCATCGCATATGTAAAATGATTTTGTTCATTGACCAGTGTTGATTACATTATACAAAGTTCCCTTCAAGAAATAAAGTATTGTGATTTGTGTTTTCCCAACCAGCTTGTGCGATTTAATTATGTTATGTAACAAGAAGTGTAATTGTGAGCCACAAAGAAGGTGGTGAGTGTAGTTTAATGCAATCTCTATTAACTATAATTAGAGTAGATACAAATATATTTCCTGTACACCGGCCGGTTTCCGGCTCATTTGTAGGTCCGGGGGAGGGAACAAAGGGGCATGAGATGAATCGGAAAAAAGGCTGAATGAAGAACTGAGATTAAACAGTTTGTTGTGCGACACCTAGATTGGGGAGGGAAGGAACTCCCCATATCGAGGGTGTCCTCTCAATAAACCGTTACAGAATGAGGAAAGCTGGTTGGCGGCAAGCACCAGTCTCCGATAACTAGATGTGTGCCAAAAATCTAAGCAATTTTGAGATATGCATCCCAAAAAGGAGTTTATTTTGGGTGTATGGAAATACCCATTGAAAAAGCACCTATTTCTCAACTTTCTATTTCTACATTCCAATGCAAAGGGTACCGATTTGACATGAATGTGCGAACATCTGCATGACAAATTAGGTGTCCTTTGGTGGACAAGGTCAAAAGTTACAGAGGAAACCTTTCTAATTTTTCTATGTAGCGTCACGTAACATTAACTATGGTGCGGGTGCAGCAGAGAGGGAAAATGATAACGGGGCAGCCACAGTACATCGCTGTGCTGACGAGAACCCTCAAAGCTTTTGATTGGTAGCGCCAAAGTAAAAATGTACATAAATACAGGGTCTACTTGCATATTGTTTTGCAGAGAAATCCATCAACTCGGGGATGAAGGAGGGTGGTTGGTGGTGTGTAGATTGCCCTGGAAACTATTTTCATGAGTTACCCGGGCTTTAAAACAACTGTCCTAGGACACATGGCATTAATCACCCCTTAGTTTTACATTTCCTGAATAACGCTTGGTTCTAAAAGGGCACAGCTCCTCTAATGCTTTGCATTGGGGCCTTCAGTTAATACAGGACCGGGCCCTATGATATATATTACATTTTCTACGGTAGAGAGGATCATGTAAAGTGGGGCCTACAGCCCTACAGTGCATGTCCTGCAGCATACTTGAATATCCACAAAAGAAGCATCGGTGGTATGTGTACTACAGTGTATAGAGTGGTATAAACTATAGCTTTCACTATTTTGATAACTGCACTGCGGGCCAGTCTTTGGTGTACTGCAGTACGTCATCTGCAGCATACTCGCAGTACTCATTGTACAGCATACTGTAGTATAAGGTGAGAGACAGACCTGTAAACAGTGGTGTACAGTAGGGTGCGTATAAAAAGGCGACATCCGTGTGAGATGCGAGTGCAGGGGCATGCGGGCTGCATGGCTGCTTGCAGAGATCTGTGCGGGTACTGCTCCATGTCCTATGCGGTGTGCGTTTTCTAAAGCACTGGCGCCATTAGGAGACGCATGAACACGGACGTGCGTGCAAGACAATTTAAGCTTGAGAGATGGCGGGTGTGCGCGTGGACTGATAATGGGTCACCGGCGTGGGGAGGCGTATTTTTAAGTGCTGGTAACGCACGATATCTTGAGCCTTCAGAACGTGTTATCAGGAATACCACGTAAGTATTTCTGAATGCGCCACTGTTTGGGGGAGGGAAGGGAGCAGCACATGCATGGTCCCAGCTGATCACCTGAGGTGGCAGGGGGGGGGGGCGGTGGGTGGCATGCAGAGCGCACATTCTGGTGCACCCTCCTCTTCCTCAAAAAAGCCACTTTACCCCAACCCATTCACCATTTCCAAGCACACCACCTTTCCTGTTTTTCTGAACTCTAGGAGCAGCAGCCATGTAGAAATAACTGGAGGAGCCCCAGACAGTAGACCACCATCACCTCCCATCCTATACATCAATTGTACAAGGGCACCAACCTGTGCTTCAAGATGGTATGACACGGACTGGTGGGGTGGGGAGGGGGGGGGTAATATTCGGGCTGCTTGCTAGTGAGCAGGACAAGCTACATTTCACATAGCCACACACTTGTGCCTCGGGAGGATAGCTCAGGGGCAATGTGCTCGCCTTGGAAGCAAGACGACACAGAGCAACACAGGTTCGATCCCCGGGTCCGCGCTTAGAAACCTCTGAGTATTAAGCACGTCATAAATAACCTATCATATCATATCCCATTGGTTGTCATCTTTGGAATTGCTATAGGTAAGAACCGGAGTCAGCAGGCGCTACTGATCCTGTGCCATCAATTGAGTAGGCCGGTCTTCCAGGCGCTTCATTAAATACCTATGTTGGACTAGTAAAACCGTACTCAAGATCGTTATACAAAATCTTGATACAACCAAATACTTTAAACATGGCACCATATGTCTAGGCCCAGAGCCACGTATCGCAGAATTAGCCGCAAGGGCCACACCTTGCCACTTGCATGTGAGCCAGAAACGTGCAAGGAGGCTAGATCATAGAGGAGTTTGCGGGGGTAGTTGGAAATCAGAGAAAGGGGCTTCAACATGGAGTATTGTCTCAGCATCGAAGCCTCCACATTCTGCGCTAACAGCAGCCTCCTTGCTTATCCAAGCGGCAGCGACTCCCTACAAGAGGTTTCCAAATACTAAAATCCCAGAAACAAAAATATGAAACCATCATCGAGAGCCTAGAGAAGTCTGCAGCGGTCACAATTCTCAGGCACAATGGGCAATCGAAAATGATCACATCACTACAAATCGCATATGAAAGATGTGGGCAGAGAAGACCCCCAGAACACGGCCTTTGGACAATCTGTCTCAGCATCCCACTTATTGCCACTTCTGCTTGAGGCATACAATGGGGGCTTCACAAGGACGCTTCCTTCACAACACATAGGAACCCACTGCAATCAAGCGGCTCCCAATCTGGCTCAATGTTATCAATTGGCCGATAGTTCCACTCCCTAAAAATCTTGCAGTTGCAACAACCTGTGATCAGGGTTGCCAGAAGTTGCAGCATTGGGAAGGGCTGAACCACAACCATTAGAAACACGGTCATGATGTAAACATTACATCTCAATAAGGGGCGGAGTCCATTGTGATGCACACTCGGAGTAGACAACGTCAAAGGTGGGGACTCTTACTTGACAAAAGTGGGACAACGCATTGCAGCAAACCAGGAGATTGACATACCCCGCAGCCCCTCATCGGTGGTCATACGAAGAGCATTTCTGGCGCCTTTAGGACCACAGAATTCATGAAGACGAATCAGAATTAAAGACATTAGGTGCACACTGGGGCCTCCATTATTCTCAAGTCACTCGTCTTTCGTGATGAGGGGCATCCAATCTGCAAATCACGTGCAAAAACGACAGAATTGGAGAATCTGCCACCTCCCCTTCACTCTAGTCTCCTATGGGAACAAGAGTGGCCTTCCAGAGACCAATAGCAGGTCTGCCAGTCTCTCATCTAGATGTTTGATCAGAACTTCTGGCAGGGGCAGCACAGACATCATTGGCACCCAGTAGAAGTCATTGACTTCTTAAAGGCCACACCCCCCGCCGACCCCCCATAATGCAGTGCTTACAAGAGATGGATAACACCCTCAACCGAATACCACCCGACTCAACAGTTTCCACTTCAGATAATAAGTAAAGACTTGCTCTCCACATGCCATGAGCCAAACCAACAGCCTCTGCCCAACCCAACATAACATAACCCACTGCCGTCAACCCTCTCCTGGTGCCATCCAACACTAATCTATCCACTACACTTTACCCAACCCACCTACGAAATTGACCAGGAATCCTGCCCGTCCGACCCCTCGCACCCCCAAACCACCTTGAACTCCCCTCTCTGTTGCTTAAGAACAGGGCTTAGGCACCTTTGTGTTAGTTTCTCTACTCTGGCGAACAGATGTTTAGGAGGCCACCCTTGTTAGTGGAACAGGGAACACTTCTGGGAAGATAGCCAGACCAATTCACAATAGCTTGGAGAGCAGTCAAGGCAAGTCTCCGGAGTAGTGCGGGTGATCAGCGGTCTTTGATGAGCACACACTGTGAAACACCAAGAATTACTAGACAGAAGCATACAAAAATATCAAATGTATTATGTCAAAGGATAAACACAGATGAATAATTGGTATTTTTACATTGCTTTACAAGCAACACACTATGTAAATTATATAGAGTCACTGGAGTCAATGTGATAAAGTTGGAAACTCCACCAATACCTTTAAGGGAAAAGGGCAGACAATATTTATAGCATAGTCAATCTTCAGCAACGGAAAACCCTAACTTTATAAGTCCAACCCTACAGTGAATGGAGCCTTATGCTTAATGTTCGATGCGGGCGTAAAAGCGGTCAGTCGTGCGTAAAGTCAGAAAGTACCTTTATGAGCAGCTGGCAAAGTTAGGGACAGAATTTTGAAGGGTGAAAACAGGTTTCAAGGGGAAGATCTGTTGTGGTGACAAAGCTATTCTCAACCTTCGGAGGGAAGCTGATGCTACACACGCCATGGAGAGGACAAGGAGTCCTCCATGCGTAAAATGTTATGGATGAACAAGGGGCCACTGGTAAGTGGTTTCAGTACTCACTGCCCTTAGCTCAGTTATGGTCCAAACTTGGAAGGTCAGGAGGGGGTTGTCAGAGGTTTGATTTCCCGCCCTTGGTTCGACTTCAAAGTGTGCAGGGGCTGCGGGTGCAGATGCGGTTCCGGGTTTGCAACAGGCGCAGTATCTCTTGATTTGGTTGAAGAACAAAGAAAACACTGATGCAGCTGGTCTCAATGCACAAGAAGGAACACTGGAAAACTGCCTTCAGTGACCGTCACTGTCGCACAGTGATGCAGGGGCACCCAACTCTCGCAACGTGATGCACCCTTCTCTCTCACAGCCCAAACCATCTTGGACGAAATTTGGTGAAAATGTGCTTTGCAGTACAAGTTACTTTTCCCCAATGTTTCGAGACAAAACTTGATGTAACGACCCGCCTGCAAGGGTGTCATGGTTTGAGCTGGACAGTTCACTGGATGGCCCAGGAACACTTTCAAACAAGCACTTTTGCTGGGCAACCAGGAGGCGTCGAGAGCGAGAAGTCCTACCATTCCAAAGGTTAGAAGCACCTTCACAGGTTTTTTGAGATTGAGTGCAAAGCAGGGCGCCATCTGCGGGTCTGCATTCAGGACCCCTCCTCATATGCACAAGTCTGGTCTGTGCTCGCACCGCACCGGCCAATGAGAAGGCCCCCTCGTGCATGCCAGCAGCAGTCCAATCAGGGACCACTGTGTATCTCATGCTCTCGTGCACACCAGACATCCTGGCACCAATAGTGTGGATTGGGGCTAGACTGTCCCAGCCGCCTTTCCGGGTACCCACACACGTGACCTGCAGTAGCCCACGAAAGAAGATCGGCTTTCGTGGCCAACAACATGCCCAAATAAGGAAGTCCCGCGTGATGAGGACCAAGGGGAAGGCCAACAGACAAAATAAAATAGGGCGCATGACATTAGTGTTATAAGACTTTGTGGTACGGCCAAGACCGACAGTAGGCACAGCCTTGAGCCAATGCGGCAAGCACAGTATGGCTTGGTAGAAAGTTATAAAAATACATGAAAAAGCTTCTGCTCCCACCAGCCCATTCCTAGGCAAACTGTCCAGTCACCCAAAAATACTTAGTGGATGACTAAGGCCAGAAAACACAAGGAACCCATTGCGTGGTATAGTAATGTACTTTGCGCAGTGATAAACTGTTACCAAAAGTGTCAACAAAGTCGAAAGACTAAGAGAAACAAAGTTTCTCAGTACTGACAGCCTGAAGGACGTGCTAGTTTCCCTGTAACAATGAGTGAAAGCCCATGGGAGTACAGCTGAAGGCTGTGCTTCACTTGCAAAAGTCAGATCAGGATACTGCAACAAAAAGAAAAAACGTTTGGGTGGGTCCATAAATAAAGAGGGAAAGTTGCCTCCAGAGAAATTTCCCCTAACACTGCAATCCCATAATTGTGCATTCTCGTCACCAGAAGGCTGACAGAGGTTAGGCAACAAACTGCTTAAAAACGGTGTGTTGGGTCCCACTTAGCACATGAAAGTGGGCTAATGGTGGGCCGTAGGCACAGCATAGAATCTGTCGGATATTCGGTCCCACCAAGAAGCAGATAGAACAGTATTCAAAGTTTGAATCAATCAGCCAACCCCTGCTGCTCTGAACACCGCCCCTTGCGTTGAACCAGAACCTTCCATGTGAGTCAAAACACCAGGTCCTAGAAGCAAGCATCCAGGTGCTGGGTTCTATTTCTTATACAGTGACCAGGACACTCAAAAACGGTATAATATGTAGTGGTGGCCAGGGCAAGCTGTAGGAATTGCAGGCCCCTTAGTTTGCATATATCACATCACAGGAAGTGACATCACTCTAACCTGAACTCAGAAGGCTGCAACTTGAGGGGATTGGAATCAGTGGCTAGCAGTTTAAACATAGATCTCAGCAGATTGCATATTAACCAAATGGCTATTATTGCTGTATGAATATTGAATTATGGCACATTGAGTATAAAGGTACTTTCTTATCGTCTGCCTGCCCCTTTAAACTAACACAGACACTTGCTTTTTTTTTTTTTAAATGGTAGACTTCATGCTATATAAGATGCAATAACAGCATAACAGGGCATAGCAAACAGTGTCACTCATTGTCTGTTGGGCAGTACTCTGGATGGCCCATGCCACTTTGGTGACTAGCATAAAAATTACAACAAAGTTAAAGATGGCTCTGTTGAGGCCAGTCCTTTATACAACAGGGGATTCATTTATTTTCCCAGGATCACACACTGTGGTAAACAGTAAAGCTAGGATTTAACTCATGCACAGTTTTACCACTTCAACGCATAGAGCTCTCCAGTTTCTCATGGCTATGCATGAGCATGCCGTCCGGTCCTAATTTTCCCTGGAATTCAGTGACTTTTCCTAAATTTCAAAACAGGAGAGAAAAAAGCTACAGGTCCCAGAATACAAATGGAAAAAACAGGAACTGCATGGCCTTCTCACACGGGGCCCTGAGGAACTTCAGATCTCAAATAGTTTAATTATCCCCACACTGGGATACATATCAATAAGAGAATTGATGCCCGTTGCAGGCTTCACATCTCCGAGGAAGTAGCCTTGGCGTCATGTCCGCTCCCTTCCTCAACGGTGGTAGCAGCTGCCACTCTGAAATCCAAGCCAGCCTCTGCGACCTCTGCAGCTGCGGCTCAAGTTCTGGCCAAGGAAGACAAGTTGCTTGATTCCTTGGGCAAGAAGGTTTTTGCCAACTCGGCGCTGCAATTGCATCAGGCTAACGCGGAGCTCATTTTGGCGGCAGTGGCAAATATGAAACTGTGGAAGAATTCACTCCTGTGGACAGGCTGTAAGACTTTAAAGGCGGTTTGTCAGACGACAGGGTATTGGCGCAGGATATGCTGGAGATTGCTTTGCACCATGTTGATGCCCCAGCTCGAGGCCTCATGTTGGGGGTGGACGCCTCTAGTCAAGCTTTGCTTCATGTGACCAAGTTTTCGAAGGAGGTCCAAGATAAAGTTCTGGACCTGCCTTTTGATGGCAAAGAGTTGGTTCATTATTCAACAGATGACGAGCTTACAAAGACTAAGGCGAGCACGCAGACTGCCAAGTCTGTCGGTGCTAGTGAAGCCCCCAGTCAAAGCTCAGAGATCTGGATCTCCGTCTTGGTCCTTTTCAGGCTTCAGTGGGTTCCAGGACCGCTGGTCACCCAGAGCTGATCCTCCGTCAGATGGCTTCTGTCGGAAGCAGCAACGGAGTCGATTTTTCTCTCGGTCTTCAGACTCCTCCTCTGGAACAGGTAGTCTCTCTGCCAAAAAGTCTGCAAAATGAATTTTTTGGTGCTCGCACGAGACTCCGGTGGGAGGACGAATCTTGTCTCATCTGGAGGTGTGGCAAACCATCACCAAAGACCGGTGGGTTTTGTCCATCGCTCGGGCGTGCTTCCGCTTGCCCTTCCCCCTTACCCTACCCCTCAATCCTCCCTTTCAGCATTCAGGGACGCCCTCCCTCACAGCCGAGGTCCAGAGGCTTCTAGACTTCAAGGCAGTGGAACCTGTTGCCCTAGTGGAACGAGGGGAGGGTGTCTACTCTTGTCTGTTCACGGTGCCCAAACCCAACCAGGCTGGCCTGCGCACCACCCTCAACCTTTCCCAGCTCAACCTTTTTCTTCCCCAAGGGAAATTCAAGATGATCACGCCATGCCAAATAAAGTCCTCTATTCGGAAGGGCGACTGGCTCAGCGTTGTGGACTTTCAGGACGCATATATGCATATCCTGATTTGGAGCCTGCATCGGAAATATCTGCAGCTCTCCCTGGGAGAGGAGCATTTCCAATTCCGAGTGCTCCTTTTTGGTCTCAGCTCAGCGCCACGTGTCTTCACGAAGATGTCGGTCATTGCGGCTTTTCTTCGGCTACAGGGTATTCATGTATATCCATACTTGGACGACTGGCTTCCGAGCAGTCATTGTCCAGTGAAAGCCTCGAGCAACATTGTCTCTCCTCCAGCTCCTGTTCTACCTTGGGCTGTCAGTGAACTGGCATAAATCCTCCATGACGATCTCTCAGGACCTAATGTTCCTGGGTTTCTGTTGGAACACGATCGACTGCAGAGTGTACCTGACTGTGGACAGGATGGTGGATCTTTTGGCCACGTGTCAGGTTTTCATTCAGTCAGAGAGCATTTAGGTCTCATGGCCTTGTGCGTGCTTGCTCTTCCCCCTGAACGTCTCAAGATGAGACACACGCAGATGACTCTTCGGAGCTCCTGGCTTCAGGCAGTGGACCCGGACACCAAACTGATTCCGTTTCCACCCTATATGACAGATCTCCTATGGTGGTCCTCTTCCATCAATCTGTCGGTGGGTGCTCCTTTTCAGGAGCTCTGTCCTCAAACAACCATTACGACGGACTCCTCCCTTTTGGGGTGGGGCGCGACGTTGGATCATCTTCAGGTTTTTGACCTATGGTCGCCTCAGGACAGACATTTTCAAATAAATTATCTGGAGCTTCTGGTGATTTGCCTGGTGCCTAAAGCTTTCAAGCCAGTTATTGTGAACAAAGTGGTCCCATCCAAACAGACAATGCGGTATCCATGTTTTGCATCAACAAGCAGGGGGGGTGTATCAGGTCACCTACTCTTGTAGATCTAGCCATTCACATTTGGGAATGAGCTATTCAACTTAGAAAGCTCGCCCTTATAGCATTATTAAACTTGCAGCAGATTGTGATTTCCTATGATTGTTAGCATATCCCACTCTTGGTTGGAATTGTGAATGTTAGCGTGTCCTACTCTTGAATGAACGGTGAATGATGGCATGTCCCACTCTTAGTTTAATTGTGAATGATGGCGTGTGCCGCACTTAGACACAATTGTGATAAATAGCATGTGCCCTAATAGCGTCAATGTATTAAAACTGAATCTAGAAAGTGTGCCCTAATAGCGTCACTGTGCTAATACGGAAGCTAGACGCTATTCCCAACATCATTGAGTGTGCCCAATGACATCAGTGTGTTAAAGTTGAATCAAGAAAGTGTCACCATATGAAAGCTGAATCTAAAAGTGTGCCCTAATTGCGTCGCTGTATTAATGTTGAATCTAGAGTGTGACCTAATAGCGTCACTGTGTTAAATTTGAACTTAGAAAGTGTGCCCCAATAGCGTTGTTAGGCAGAATCCTGTGCAGTTCCCTTGGGCAACACTGCAAAAAGATTAAGACTACAGGAGTAAGCAGTGAACCCAATTGGTAGCAGTGTGTACCACCCAGATTTACCTGGTGGCTGTGGCTGAGCAGTCAGACTTCTCTCAAGAAGAGTTAGGCAGTATACAGAGGATACACAATAGGGCCAAAAACACAGTAGAACAAGCAAACACTGACCAGAGCTTTGTATCAAAAGTATATAATTATTTATTTAACACACACTTTAGAAAATACCCTAGCACTATTAATCAAAGCAAGTTCAAAACACAATCAGAAAAGTATACACACCTCCCTTAAGAATTATTAGACAAGTCCAAGTCAAAACACCACTTTTTGTCAAAACAGAGGTGAGCGAGTAACTTAGATGGCACTCCAATAATTAAATAAAAGGGAGAGAAAAAGGCAGGTCATAAAGATAAAACAGTTCCCAACACTTTTAAGAGACAAAAACAAGTTAGTGAAGGCAGAGTCTACTGTAGAGCCAAAGTTCATAGGCCAGGCCCACTTTAAATGGAGCAAGGTGAAATGTGCCCAAGATCACACAGTTGCAAAATGCATTCAAGTCTTTGTAGAAATGTTCAAAAGAGGTTGGGGTGGTTCAAAAGATAAAGTTAGAAGGTCTGGGGGCCAACCCAGTTGGAAAGCCAAGGATTTAAGGGTCACCTTGAGCAAACCGAAGAAACTTTAAAGTTGAGGAAGGTCCAGCGGTGGCAGTTGTTCCTGGCAGCGGGTGCAGTTCGTGGTTCCGACCAGGGAAAGAGAGGATCTCGTCGAGGAGGAAACTTGGAGTCCTTGCACTGCCCAGGGAAGAAACCAGCCGCGGAGTTCGTCGGTTAAAAGGTGCGATCCTGGTATTCGCGGTCACAGTGGTGAAGCTTGGCTATCCGGCCGCTGGGGTGCTTGGCACGGGCGATTCGACCAAGAGACATCCTGGAAGACGAAATGGCGAACTGGTTGATCCCACCAGTTCAGAGGAAGAAGACTCTTTCAGCAGAAGATCTTCTCTTGTTGTCGGGAAAGTGGTGAGGTTGTTGCAACAGGGCTCCACCGGTGGTGTCATCGTTGCAGATGGCTCAGCTTCTCTACTCTTCAGATTTCTTAGGTCCTGTGGAGACTTCTGAAGTTCCAGTCCCAAAAGCCCTGCTTTTATGCAGAAAACCCCCCATTCAACAGCCTAGCTGTCACTCAAACATGCTAAGTGGTGAGCCGGGCGGCTCACCACTGGCCCAATCAGAACAGAGTGCGACTTGGGTTGCTAAGGCAACGCAGTCCAGGGTGCAAATTCCCCCACCCACACATCCTGTGGAACCCAGACAGAGTGGCACCAGTTGGAGGGCTTCTGTGGAGAAGCCCGCCAAAAAGTGGAACAAAGGGCCCGACCTTGGTTGGAGTTACAGAGACGGACACAAACGCCATTTTAGAAAAGAGTTCTGGCAAAAAGACCCAACCGGTGATTTAATATTAAATAAATAAACCAGCGGTATCTTTAACATTGCACCAAAAAAGTGGTGCGTTTAAAATCAATAGGAAAATCCCATAGGAAATATTCTGGTGGAATATTTTGCGTAGTAACCACTGCCACCAGCCAGAAACTCGACAAGGGGGGACTGGACAGTGCCCCCATGGAAACAGACCCAGGGGAAATCAAATTAACCCCTTCCAGTACTTCCACAATATGATGGTTTGTACTGGTTCTGTTCACAATTATGGACTAGTAAAGTCAATGGTGACTTTACATGCCCAGGGAGACAGTCAGTCCCAGGGTATGGAGTCTATGTTTGGGGGTCACTATGACACCCCTGTGTTACTACACTGAGGGTGCTGTGTAACACACATACTAAAAACAGATGATATCCTATGGAGTAAAAGACCCCATAGCCCATAAGCACACAAAAAGTCAAAGACATACCTCACATCATGCCTAAGAGTGGGAGGAAAAGAGTCTCACTCTTAGCAGGAGAAAAAAAAAATCAAACCCCAAAAATACAGCAAAGCTGCTGGGGGACTCACTAGGTTTGGGAAATTAGCCTTATCTGAGAATTCTCCCTAACAAGCGTCACTGTGTTAAAATTGAACTTAGAAAGTGCCCCCTAGTAGAGTCGCTGTGTTAAAGTTGAACTTAGAAAAGCATGCCCGAATAGCATCGCTGTGTTAAAGTTGAACTTAGAAAGCGTACCCTAATTAGCGTCACCGTCTCAATGTTTAATCTAGAAGATAGTCCCAACATCAATGTCTGTGCCCTAATAACGTCATTATCTTAAAGTTGAATTTAGAAAGTGTACCTAATAACATCACTGTGTTAAAGATGAACTTAGAAAGCGCACCCTTGTAGCATCTCTGTGTTAATGTTGAACCTAGATGGCATTCCCAACTTCATTGAGTTTACGCCAATAGCGTCACTGTGTTAAAGTTCAACCTAGAAGCATCCTCTTTTAGAGTCACTGTATTAGAGTTGAATTAAGATAGTATCACCAACAACATTGAATGTATCCCAGTAGCGTCACTGTGTTAAAAGTAAAATTTAGTAGGTAGATTGTGCCTGATTGCATACACTACACTGATTACCACAATATCACACTACTACGCTTATTCTCTCCTATACACCACCATTCAACTAGAACACAGCAGTACTATGACACATTCGGGAAAGCTGTTCTCATATTAACATAACTCATCAAACTACCCATCATCCTAATAAAACACTGCTAGCTAGCACACACCGGCTAGCTTAGGCGTCTCCTCAGGCCTAACGCAGCCAGAACTCAGTCTGGATGTCCACCCCCCAGACTGAACACATTCAACTGATCTCCTCAGCACCACACCTACCGCTAAGAAGCAGCTATCATGCAACAACCGCACCGGCTGCACACATACCTGGTGCGCCCACGCACTTATTACTCTCTCTCTCTCAACTGACTTGAACTGCGGTTCCCAAGGGCGTTCAACCGACCAGCACCTTGAGATCATACCAATGGTACATAAGGCGCTATAGAAATGCAAAATAACATAACATATCTGATAGCAACATTACAATATGTTAATCGTTAGAAACGCACGTATAAGCAAACATATCTTGTTGCTGCTTTATTTTCCACACCCTAAATGGAAAACTAGAAGGCCCACAATGCAAAATATTACAATCCTGAAAAACATTCGTTTTTTTAGATCACTTCTTTTTGGAGAAAGGTTACATTTGTCACAAACTTCCAGCAGGCTGTTGTGCAATATGTTAAGAGCATTTATAAAGCAACCCCCACCCCCTTTTTTTTTACATGTCAGACATCATGAAAAACCTTTAAAAGGGGAGCTTTATTTTAAGTGAAGACATTGTTGCTAAGATAATGAGCCTATCAGTGTCAAATAAAGGGTGCGCTGGCTAAGGGATAGGGGCATGTTGCGGGTCATCAGTAAGCCACAGACAGCCCAGTTCAGGAGGCTGCTTGTGACCTTGGGTAGGAGTGGCAATCCCCCTGAGCTTTGAAACTGCAGCTACTGGAATTGGGACCCTTCTCAGCCTGCTGTGGCTTCTTTCACAATGTAAACACACACGAGAACAAAAGCCTCGCCCTCTTTTGATGAGCATTTACTTTGTGAATGAAGCTGGGCCTGGTCGAGAAGGGTCAGGCTACCTCATGATGGCTGGATCCGCCACCGACTGCAGCGCTGGGGAACCTCCGAGCCAGAGGCGGCCCTTCCTTCTCCCTGGCCTCTGCGCGGGGCCCCGTGACCAGGAGGCCAAGGGCTGCTGCACATGCCTAGCGCCGGGCCCGCCCTGCTGGGGGCGATAGTATAGTAATGATTGTGACCGCTACAGCACACAGCCACACACCCAGAGAGAAGGGACAAGCGCACACAGCAAGGGAGGCAGAGACAACATTGCAGGGCGATTGTCCTGGATTCTTATCCACGTTATAAATACAGGATTAGAAGTCCCAGCATGCACACCAAAAAAAACTAGAGAAGCATCTCTCGGCCGTAATGGGCCTGTTTGACACGTGTTCCTTGACGAAGGCGCAAGCAGCAGAAACAGCGAGAGGCGGATCAAAACAGACAGGCGCACGTAGGCGCGCTAGTTCGCAGCACGGGCAGCAGGTGGGTCCAACTGCCAGAAGCAAGTGCCCCCTCAGAGCTGAACTGGCGCCATCTGCCCACGGAACGCAGCTACGCCATTCCGGGGGGGGCACACTCGCATAGTACGAGGGAAGTACCAAGCACATGTGGCTGCCAATTCCCAAAGAACTAAAAGGGGGTGCGTTCTCAGCGGGTGGGACAGGAAGTCAGATTAGGGAGAGGAGAAGAGATAACGCGCCAGAGAACACAGGGGGGGACAACTAATATCAAAGAAAGTGCCAAACCAAAGGGGGGGGGGGGAGATCCACGAAAAACAGCCCTTTAAAAAAAAAAACGATAATAACATCAAGAACGAGAAGCAACCGAGGCACCTTAGAGTCAAACTGGGACACAAGAGCGTCACACGAGATATTAGTTAAATGAGTTAAAAGTGTGGCACTCCAGCCGAGAGAAGGGGACAGGCGCTGGAACGGGGGGCGGTTCCTACTCCTCGGGGCCAGAGGCAGGGAAATTCCCGGTGCTGGGCAGCAGGAGCTGTGCCCCGAGGGGGCCCGCCCGTCCCCCCGTCCCCCCGCCTGTACATTCCCATAGTCCTCGTTTCCTCCCCCACCACTGGCGCACACCCTGCTCCCATCATACCCCGCCGTCAGGCTCTGGCGCTTTCCAGAATACTTATGAAACAGTTGTAGAGAAAGGTCGGCTCCTGGCCCTTACCTGTGTGGGATCTCTGCGGCCCCTCCTCCGGGGCGGTCTGGGCTGGTGTCAGCACATGGCGTGAACGGCGGGGCTCAGCCCTGCGGGGAACAGAGGAATCCTGCTTAATGCAGCATGACACAGCCTGGGAAATATGAACACACATACATGACAAGTGCAGCAACGAGGCTGCCCCGCTCCCTCCTCCCCACGCCCACAGAGCAGGAAGTTCAAGCCGCAGCAAATGCACACCAGAAAAAAGCAACCACGGTGCCTGGGAGAGGCCGGAGGAGGCCAGTGATACCCGGCAGACCAGGGAAAGGCCAGAGCACACCTTGTGCCAGGGGAAGGACACCGGAAACGGGTAATAGGGAAAGGTCAGAGAGCAAACCGATGGCCAAGGAAAGGCTGGGGTGGTGAAATGGCAGTGATGAGCAGAGACCCGGTAGTAGTATTCAAACTTTTTTTCTTATGGCAAACCGCTCCAAACCTCTCGAGTAGAAATGCTGCCAAGGCTCCCGCCCCCATACCTGCCTACTTTTGAAAATCAGAAACCCTGAGATGTATGTCCCGCCCACAGCCACACAAGACTCCGCCCCTTTGCACACAGCCCCGCCCACCTGTCAAAAAGGTAAACTCGGTTGTTGTAGCCTTCATTAGAAACACGTTTTCAGTTTGCACTTTACAGTGGGATGCAATACATGTGAATGTCCAAGGACATGCATAACTACCCAAATTGCATAGGACGAATGGCATAGCTGTTATTTATCATGAGGTAATATAGTGCTGTGGTGGGGTGTTCCGCCTTCAAACCTGATGGCTGCGGTTCAATCCCTGAGGTCGGCTAATTCATGAATTCAAAGAGGACCTTCAATTTTTCTAATTTTATCTTGGGGGTGACCGAGTCCACCCTCTGACAAAAGTGGGTAGACTCTGTCCACCCACGTGTACCCTCGACTTGAGCCCTGGCAAATTGGCCAATAAGAATGGAAGCTGAAAAAATAAGAATACTGCTTTCAATACGATGCCATTAATGACCGGATTGAAAGCGGTATTCCGCGTTTTTTTGTGTGCTTCATCTTTCATTCTTTTTGGCCAGTTTGCCTTATGTTTTAGTCGCCCTTCAATTTAGGGCGACTAAAACATAAGGCAGGCCGAAAAGAATAAAAGTTTAAGCAAAATAAACGCCGCAATACTGCATTCACGCCGGTTCCAGGCCCCATCCAATCCTCCATCCGATTGGCTGCAAAAGACTGCTGCCGGTAGCTAATCGGATGGAGGATTGGACGGGACCCCGAGACTCCAGGGTCTTCCCCGGAGACCCAGAGAAATGGCTAAAAACCCAGAGTCTCCAGGGAAAACCCAGAGGTTAGGTAGGTATGCCCCTCCCTTGAAAAAAAAATATCCCCCCCCCCCAGATTCCCTAGCTGCCTATATTTTCTATTAAAAGCAGTCAACATACTGCCTTTTGGAAGAGCCTCGTGCCCCAGCCCCGCTGGACAGCCTTGGAGCCCCCTGAGGGAGGAGACCCACAGTTTGAAGACCTCTGCTGTAGATTGATCAGGGGCTTTGGGCAGGTCCTAGAGCAAACCAATGGGCAGGGACAAGCTGTAAAGGAGACATGGAGATGAGGATAGGCAAGAATAGGCTGGAGAGGAAAGGGGTGAAATGCCCGTGACCAGGGAAAGGCCCGAGAGCTGGCCCAGGGATCAGGCTAGATGGACGAGTCCCAGTGCTTAATTTGTGGGGGTGTTTTCCGGGGCTCGGACCTGCCACTTATTTTTGAGCGCCGGCATTTATTGTCTCAGACTCACTTTAATTATGAAGGGGTGATGGTCCGTGCACAACCACAATGAGCAGGTGTGCGCTGTAGTGTAACCCCAGGCATGTCCACACTGTGCGGAGCAGCTATGGGTGGTGACTGCAGTGGTGCCCACCTGCAGTGACACAGGAGTGCTAGACAATATTTGGGCCCTGGCTCTTATTTGGCTTTACAAATTAAGCTCTGGGGAAGACCCAGGGGCTCGGGGGAAAGTCCTAGGGTGGGCAACAGTCCTGTATTTTGCACGACTGTCCTGTTATGAAGGACTGTGTACCACGCTGGATGAGTAAAAGTCCCGCCGTCCGTTTAGCAGTCTGGACCCCGGCTCCTTGTGAGCCTGCAGATCCAGCTGCTGCCGCCACCTTTTCAGTCTTGCTGCCAATGATCCAACACCCGGCTTCATTCCAATTCCAATGCTTTGTTCCTGGGGTTGTGATGGCCACGTTTGCAGTTAAAAAAAACGTGAACACCTCCTCCCAAGGACAAACCATTTGCGTGTGTGTGTGTGTGTGTGTGTGTGTGTGTCAAATGTCCCGCAAAAATTATCTCCAAGTTGCCCGCCCCGCTAAAAAGACCACAGGGAGCACCCAGGAGAAAAGGCTAGCGGAAAAGCCAGAGGGCAGACTCAGGGGGGCTTGGGGAAAGACCAGAGGCCAGGAGGGCAGACTCAGGAGGGCTTGGGGAAGGGCCAGAGGGTAGAATCAGGGGGATCCTGGAGAGAGGCCAAAGGGCAGACTCGGGAGGGCCCTGGGGAAAGGCCAGAGGGCAGACTCGTGGGGGCCCTGTGGAAAGGCCAGACGGCAGACTTGGGGAGGCCCTGGAGAGAGGCCAGAGGGTAGATTTGGGGGCCCTGGGGAGAACCCAGAGGGCAGATCCGGGGGCCCCAGGGAAAAAGCAAACTCGGGCCCTGGGGAGAGGGCAGACTCAGGGCGCCCAGGAAGAGGGCAGACTTAGGGGCCCCGGGGAGAGGGCAGACTCAGGGGCCCTGAGGAGAGGGCAGACTCAGGGTGTCCTGGGGTACAGGGCAGAGAGTAGACCCAGTGGCTTGGTGGAATGGCCAGAGAGGAGTCAATGGCCAGGCAAAGGTTGGAGAGGAGACATGAATTGGCAGTGATCATAGAAACGTTGTAGCAAAGAGGTGCCAGGGAAAAGGCCTTAGAGCAGGTCAGGGTAAGGCTGAAGAGTAGACAAGTCCACACGGAAAGGCTGGAGTGCCTTCAGGTGCCCAAGAAAGGCTGGCATGGACCCTGGGACTGGGATATGGCTGGTGCAAAGCATGAGGGAAGATTGGGTCCATGGAACAGAAGGCGAGATCTTGTGCAGGGACTGAGGTAGTGCATAATGGTGAAGCGTAGAATGGGTTCAGGAAGGAGAGTAAAGATACCCGACCAAGGCCAGTGTGATTACTGGGGCTGCTAGGCCTGGCCTGGGGCCTGGGAAAAAGCCAGAGACAATCGTTTCCAGGGAAAGAGTGCGGAGAAGCTCGATGGGTAGACAGTGAACGGGGAAAGCCACAGCTAGGGAAAGGCAGCAGACCTGACTGGTGGGTAGGGCACATTAAGCAGGAGAGGCCAGGGATTGTGGACATGCTAGAAAGCAGACCAGTGACCAACTGCAGTGATCTGAGCCTGGGGATACAGAAAGCTAAGATGCGGAAAAGGGATATAAAAAGGGGTGCCCCAGAAAGACTACAGAGCAGGCACGTGCTAAGGATATAGTAGGAAAAGATCGACAAAGAGAGCAGACACGGGCTTAATATAATGGCAAGTTGACCAAGGTTGCTAGACAGATCAGAAAGCGGCTCAGAAAAAAGGCATTAGCCTCCGGCCTACAAATGGCTGGAAGGCACACACATTCTACGGAAATGCCAGAGAGGCAAACTGAGCTCATGCTTAGAGCGAGGCCTAGAGAAAAGCTGGCTAGTGAAGTGTTTCCCGGCCGGTCACGCAGGGCCTGCATGCTTGCTATAGAGGAAACTGGAGCCATGGGGGAGATCCCCGAGCAGATCGGGGCCACAGGAAAGCAAGAGAGACGGTGCGAATCATGTGGATACTTGAAGAGAAGGGGGTACTGCATGTTCACAGACATACAGAATCCCTATTCAAACATACTAAAGAAACACAAAATCACTAAACAGGCAAAACCTTCTACACAATCGCAACAAGGTGGATTCCCAAATCAAGTGTTCATGCCATCATTTGAGAGCAACATACCTGGCTGGGGCAGACCACACGCAGCTGAAGTCCACTAGGCAATCACACATCTCACAGGACTGAGTGATGCCGCAGTCTGGCCAAGGGAGTGTATATGTGACGGAGGAGTTGCAAGAAGATGAATGAAGGAGTTGGGGGCCACGGGAAGAGAAGGGCGAGTGTGGGGGAAAATCATGGCACCAGGTATGGCGATGCCAGGGTAAAACGCATGGGTATCAATGTTTGAACGGCGTAGGTTTGTGGGAAATTGGTTAAAGATGTGGCGGAGCAGCCACGCTCATCACTGCTCTTTCTTTATGCCCAGTACTTTACATTCATTATTATTCTCTTATACGCCCCTTTGCAATCAGACAACGAAAAAAAAGTTACTCCCGATACATTTTATAAAAGAAACATTTATTAAGTCATCACAATGTAATTTCATGAATGAACTAGTGGAGAATAGAGTAGGCTGGGTATAAGGGCTACCAGAGAATAGGATCAAAAATACAGCCCAAACTGGCACCCTCTAGAAACATATGCCCACCGTTACCTCAGGCTGGATCCTAACCTACACTGATTCCACGAGCTTGCAGTATATGATCTCATTGAATCTAATACCTTTTTAAATGAAAGGAGGGCAGAATGATATTGAAGACTGAAATTGCAATCGGGCAACAGACAAAACAAAATAAACAATTAGATTGATCAGTCACTTTCTCAATGGCAATACGCTGTTTACAGTGTCCGTATCCGATGGGAAAAAAGGCATGTTGTATAGTAATTATTCCAATATTTGCCTTGCATACATGAAATGAAAGTGAAATGTCTTCCTTTTTTTATTCTTTTGTTTTATGGTTAACCTTTCACAACGTTAACAATTCTGAATTAAAATACAAAAGACAGGCAAAAAAGCAGCACAAAATATTAAAAACTAAAACACAAGACATCAACTACACACTCATTTTAAGAAGACGCATCAGACAGCAGATTCATAAATTACTTCCAAACTCATGGCTATGATTACAAAAAAACAGTTTGTGACCACCAAGCTTGCATGTTCCCAATGGAACAGGAATGAAGAAGTAAGCAATGGTCCCTTTTCATTCATCCCTCATCCAACCTAAGTGCTTTAATAAAAGTGACTGAGCAGTTACAGTGGAGGTTCCGTGACCAGATAAACACGATGATTAAATCTTCTCAAAGTCCCGGATAGTTGCAAGAGGCATAAGCGTTTGTAGGTGTGTTGCTCTCAAACTGTTCAGTGCTGGACAGGCAACAAAGGTTTCATGGTTTCATACACTGCCACATTCTCAAACAACCGACACCGGCCATAGTCACCGGCAATAAGCTACTTCTGTGCACACCCATCTTGCCGGATACACTGACAAAAATGGAGCAAGAACTCCCAATTTCTTATGGTCAAATTTTAGGTGGTTGAAAGGGGAGTAGGTCTGCATTATTTCCGTGGTAGAGATCCAATCATGTTCAAATAATAATTTCTTGACGCTTTCTGGGTTTTCGGATAGGTCCTTCAATGAGCTACCTACTTTCAGCAAGACCAGTACACAATGATTGAATATTTCACTAAGCCAAGAGCTACTCCTACTCGCCAAGATGTTTATTGGGTCGTCGAAAAGCAAAACCCCCCTCAGGGAAAATATTTTCCTGAGTAAGGATAACCTTTTCCACTCAACGCGGGCAGACAAAGGTAATCCTAAAATCATACCGTATGACGTCAATGGGAACTGCGTTGGGGACACCCAACACCCTTCGCCAGGCCAAGGCTTCAAAACGGGGCTAAATGTCAGTCAAGGAAAATTAGTAGATTTCCGTCCCATGTGTAATTTTTAGGGACCAATTTACCCTTGTAATATTTTAGGGCTGGTATCAGTGTAAAGTTTCCATATCGGCGATCCACACGTACCAGCTGGTTTACTAGGGGTATAGTCGGTTCTCTTATCCAGGCTATCAGCTGTGTCATGCCTGGGTTTGCCTGAATTAGGAAACCCAAGTATACCATTGAATTCACTTTCATTATTGCTTCAGTTCCAATGTGACAGTGCATTGTAAGATCTTGGTCTTGGCTGGATTGATCAAGAGGGAGTGGGATAGAGTGTAGGTAGAGAAAGCGTTCATATGCCTATGAAGGCCTTCTGGTGTGAGGTCAAAAAGGAGAAAGTCATCGGCATATGGCAGCCAAAACGGTCTACACTGGTCAACTGCATGTGAAGCAGGTGCGCCTGATTTCATGTGTTCACCAATATCCGACAGGTAGAGGTTAAACAGACAAGGGGCAAATAGCCAACCCTGCCTGACACCCTACCTGTAAGAATACGAGACAAAGCCCCTTCACAGTTCAGGCACACCTGAATTTCTGACCGCGCATGCAGGCCAACAAGGAGTCTTAGCATGCCAGGAGGCACTCCCCAATGATGTAATTTAGTCCACAGGAGCTGGTGATCTACCGCATCAAATGCAGCACTTACATGAATCGAGGCAATATATTCCGTTTTATATTTTCCATCCCAAGCCTGATGCTGAATGAGCTGTACAAATGCCCCATTGAGGCTAGTACCCAGATTCCGACGTAACCCTGTTTGCCACTTAGATAATCTCCCTGCCGCAACTGCCCAATCCTCTAGGTGGGACGCAGAATAGCAGCAAATACCTTGCTGTCTGCATCCAGGAAAGCAATTGGGCGGTAGTTCGGGGGGCTAGTTTTCAAACCACGTTTAAAGATTGGGACTATGTGGGCCACTGACCATGAGGATGGAAACCAGTCAAAGTTACCACGTCTTTAAAGAGGAAACTCGGCACTTCGGCTCAGTTGGAGAGATCAGCCTTGAATACAAAGCTAGAGAGCCCATTGGGGCCTGGAGCTCTCGAAGCGCTAATCCTCCTAAGAACTGCTAAGATGTCATCATGGCTGAAAGCATCAAAATTCAGTCTGTCCCGTCTCAGGAGGTAAAAACAAGCGCACTCGGTGTGCATAGAGAGCGGAAAGATGTATGTACCAATCAGTCTCTGAGACTGCATTTACCTGGTTATCGGGGTAATCGATAGAATTCATGATCCGACAAAATATGCCAGAGTTCTTGTTCCTCAAGGAGGATAACATGAATTCAGCGTCTTCCTGGCTTTGCTTATTCTGGCTGTTTCTCTGCCAGTTTGGATATTTCTGATGCACATTTTTCATTAAGCCCCTCAGCGACTCGGGAGAGGGATTAACTCTTAGCTTCAATAGCCTCAACTTGCGTCACAGAGATCTTTTATTGTCAGCCGTCCTCTTGTTGGAAGCATGTACGTTGGTTTGCGACTCTTACACTTTCCTTATTGTTCTCGCATAAGAGCCTCAGAGAAGTCCACAAAGTTGGAAGCGTTGAACACTCTAAGCTTCCAGTTCATTGTTGCATTTTCTAAGATCTTGGCCAATGAGATTAACATGCTCTGCTGTTCTCTGGTTCCACACAATTCGAGAACCTGAGGGGTTCATGACCAGGTTAACCGGACCCACATAACCCACCTGTGTCACCAGCCCTTCCAGGGAAAATGAGCCGATTTGGTGTGGCCATTAAGCGTGGTTGGTAAAATGGTTAAAGAATTGCACCTCTTGAAAAGCCAATCAGTGGCAAAGATTTAATCAAATCTAACTAAAGACAGGAGAATGACTCTCTCCTGGGCTTTGCTTCTTGCAAATTTCTTCTTCCCGGTTCTTCTTAATAGATTATTTTTAAATAGTCTTTTGGGATTTCTTTAATCAGTTCGTGTAGCTCTTTCAAGATTTTGTTAGACCTTTGTTCCTTCTCAAATGTGGCTTGACTTTGGATGAATACTTTGATCCGTATTAATGGGTTTTGTGTAACTTCCGTTCCCTGGTTGGGATTGTCTTTCCGGGTGGTTATAATTCACTTCTTTCCTGAATAGTCCTTCTTGTTTTGTACTAACCCTAGGGGTTTCTTTATATTTCAGCTCTTTGAATTCTCTCATTTGGGTTCCCATATTTTCTTTTCCAATAAAGGGGTACTTTCCCTTTTCCAGAGTAGTGATAACCAGACCGTACAATTCTCCATCTTGGGGTTTTCTTTTCTTCTTCTTAATTAATCATATTCTTTCTCTTCATAGAATTCTTCTTCTATTTTATAGTCTGCGTCTTTTGACATATATAGTACTCTGCCTTTCTCCCCAGGCATTTCTCACTTAGTTTTAGTTTCTCTTTCAATATTTTATGCATTCCGGTCTCTCTCATCTTCTTCCACTTTCTTACTTTCCATTTTATGCTCTCAATGATTCAACTAGGATGAGTATGAGCAGTCCCATAACGATTCCGCGGTAGCCTCCTGGATCAGCCGTTCTACCTGTTAACTTAAATTCTCTGTGGCCACCATTTGGTCGGGTGCGTGGTTATCTTTGCTTTCTTGGCTTCTCTGGTCACTCTGGTGTCCTGTGTCCCATGCTCTTCATCTGGATGGAATGAAAATACTGCGGGTATCCGGATGGTATGTGGTTTTGACCACTTAATGGCTTCAGTGTGGTTTTGTAGACCGCCGGTCTCCCACGAAGACACTCTGGTCATAGCACCACCATCAGCTTCTCACTCTCTCCTTCTTAAAGGACGCTGCACATCCAACGCTCTGCTTTCGGCTCCAGAGAAGTTTCCAAACTCACTGGCTGCGCAGGTTGCAGAGTATCCTCCCTTCTCTGGTGTTACATCACACTCGGTCTTACGTGGCTGATGTTCACGGCTGTCTCCCTGTTTATTACAGCGTGTGGGAAACCTGAAGGTGTCTCATTTGCTAGTCGCCGGGGGTCTGCCATCCAGGTGGCCAGGACACGGCCATCACTATTGGATCCAGTTGCTGGGGATGGACAGTGAGGCAGGATCACTTGGATGGGGGTCCTCGGGGAGTGAAGCGGGGCACTGATGGATGAGATGCGGTATCCCCCTTCTTATAACACCTTTTCCCCAACCTACCCCGTAGGATCGACAAACACTCCACCCCCCTTTTCTGACGCGAATACTTTCGCATATCATGAAGGACGACAGACTAACACCCAAGCCATTTACTTGACATGTCCCAACACAAAAGTCAAGCAATTGACCAGAATCACACAATGAACAGCCCTTCCCCACGGGGATAAAAGGTGGCGCACAAGAGCACACTACAAGCAAGGCAAACCGCAAGGACAAGAGAGCTAACTCAGCATGGCAGTTCAAGAGGAGGAGAAAGATGGCACAAACCGAGAGGGTGACAAAGAGAACCGACCTTTCCCTTTCTGACCAAGGCCCGTGAAACCTCAGCGGAAGGAATCGTAAGACCACGAACAACAGTCAGCGTGTGTTGCAGCAGATGTCAACGGTATACGGGTCCCGCCTTCTTCCGCGATAACCAAGTTGGGGAGAGACGCTCGTCTGTGTGGTGCTAACCTTGACTCGAAAGAAAGCCAAGAGGTTCATCACAGCCGGTGAGTCGAGGGAGGAGCCGATAAGAAACCGAACTGTGTTGAATGAAAAGTAGCAAACGGCTTATTTAACTGTGAAAGTACATAGAACTGTTGATATCAGAAGCGGGAAAACCATCAACAGATGCGTCCGGCACCACATGGGTGCTCACTCAGGAAACTCTGGGCGATTACCCGATTGTTGAAACTACCGTTACCAGAAGGCCATGGGAAAGGCGAGAAAGAGGTAAAAGTGGTCATTCAGGAGTCTGGTAAAATCCTTTGTATAGTCAAAAGTCTCTGACCCGGTGCCGGAAGAAAGCTAGGGGAAGCGAAGCCCTGCTTTCTATAAAGAGTGTGAATAAGGGCACGAGTGGTGTGAAAGATGGCTAGGTGAACCTGACAAAGGGTTGCCAAAAGGAAAACTATGAAGTTTGAGTCCAGCATTGTGTTGAAACTAACATGAACTGTGAAATCGGCAATTGTGAACCCGGTGGAGGGTTCCCTACTAGTACGGAAGAAAAGGAATACCCAGTGAACATTGTATCCACAAGAGTGAACCCGTCCCAGGGTTGTCCATAGTGGAAAGTGTTTTAAAAGACATTAAGACTTCTGAATACAAAAGACGAGAATATCTTTAAATACAAGCCACAGTGATCCCGGCGAAGGGAGGCTAACACGCGAGAGGGTGTCTGGGCCTGGAAGAGGATGACCGAGGGGTGAAGAATCATCACCCAAGAAGAGTAACACGGTCGAGAAGGGTCTGAGCCCGGAAGAGGAGGATCCAGGGGTGAAAAGCCAACCCCGTCCCCCCCTCCCTGACACGTAAATGTACTGGAGAAAATTGTTCAGCAAAGACATTTCATGAGGGCAAGCTACATCGGAAAGGCTGTAGTGAACCTGGCAGCGAGAGGCCTAAAGCAAGAAGGATCTGAGCCGGCAGTGGGATATCCAAGAGGCGAAGAAGAGGCCCCCAAGGTGCAAGATCATGCAAGGAACTTTTGTTTGTTTATTATTTTGAAACACATCAGGTCCTCGGCGCAAGAGACTTTTTGCAGAAAAGAGACTTAACCACCGAAGGCCCTGATTACTGAGAGTGGAACTGTTGGCTAGTGCTGGGAAAGCTTGAGGGTGTGATGTGCTTCAGAATCCTACCTTATCCTGTGCTTAAAAGGCAGGGAAGGGAGATTCCAACTACTGCATCCTGACATATTCTTTGTGAACACTTCTTTCTTTCTTACTTGTTAACGTTATTCTGCACTTCTTTTATATTTAGGTATGGATTGGCAATAGGGTTTTATTAGAATAGGCTCTTTTATTTGACAAGACACAACTAGGACTGCGTAGTATTGTTTGATGGTCGAAGCTTGCTCCCATCTTAGATATAGGTTTAGATTATTCATTTTTCCAACATACCTTTAAAGTCCAATAAACACCCCTGAACTATGATCACTTGCGTCTATCTTTACTGTTGCCACCATGAGTTCCTTTCAAGTGTCTGTCAGCTCCGGCCCCCCTCGTCCAATTGAAATGCGGATTTCAATTTAAAGGGATATGCTCTCTTCCTTGTTTGCAATAATATATGTTAGTTCTCGCTTCATACATGTCTCTGTATTGTACATTATTTTGTAGGTCTTTCGGGTATCCTTTAGGGAGTTCCTCACAGGAACAGGAGTCCTTGTCCTCATAGGGGGGGAGTCTGTCCCAGGGAAGTTCCACTTGCCTCGACCCATACGGAGGGTGTTGCAGAGCGGGCTCACCTCCCTAGCCTCACAGGGCGGGAGGGGGGTCCCCCTTGGGGAAAAGGGATGAATTCCCTCGATTTATCACATATTTTCATTATTTTACATAGAAACAGAAAACCCCTATTGGTAAAGATTGGTAAAGAGAAACTCCGGGCTAAACCTTGATGCATACTTATTGCAATTGATAGAATCATCCTTCAAAACAAAACATTTTACCAAGAGAATAGAAGAGAACCGATGTTACTTCAGCAAGGCACACAACTATCTTGTAAAGTGTGTGAAGTCTGAACTTTTGCCTTTACTGAGATTAGCGGTTTGATGAGAAGCGCCGGGTACATCTCCTCTAAAACAAGCCAGTAACACAGATGTCATTTCAGAATGACCCAAAGAACAGGTGAAATGATGGCCGACTAACTGATAATGATCTCAGTTTACTTTGATTTAGCAGTGGCAGTCACACATTTGTATGCTGAGCTTCCCCTCCCCTAAGAATTACAATATTGTTGTTGAGCCTCCTTTTGAGTACAAATAGTGTTGACGGGCCTCTCGAATGCCATAGCTGCTTATATTTTCTATTGAAAGCAATCACCATACTCCTTTTAAGGAGCCTTGCGCCCCCTTCCCTTTCCATGGTGGCCGGAGAAGCGGGGAAAAAAGCTGTGGTGGAGGCGACCTGCGCTGCCACAACTAACAGGTACGTTGGGTTGGGAAAAGGGCAAAACATTAAAGAAAATAAGGGAATGTAGGGTGGGGGGGTGAGATGGCGGCAGGGGGAGCTGACCCTCAGGCGGCATGGAACGCAGGCTTTCACCAGCGGTTCAAGCCCATGTTACTAGCCACCTGATTGGCTGGCTCCCCCGCCAGGGAGCTTATTTAAATTCTCTCCCATTTTGCTTCAGCCATACCACCTGAAAGATTCTGGGACCATCTCTCTATGAGCGCTGAGTTTCCTTTCTTGGCCTCCAGTAAGAGCTTATAAGCAGAACATGTCTCGCCAGTTCTGTAATCGCATCTCCCAGGTCATTCACACCAATACAATTGGCACCTCCCAACACCTTTTCAGATGTGCAGTAGTCCCGATTCAAATCCCCTTCCACGACATAGTTAGTTTCAGTAAAGTGATCCACTCCCCGTCCTCCTCCGGGACACCCAGCCATCTCACTCATCCAACAAAAAAACACGCCGGCCAGAAGAGAGTACGCCCATTAAGTATCACCTTATTATTCAACCAGATCGATGCAGTTGTGGAGCTCAGCGCGCCCAGACCCATTTTCTTGGACAATTGAATCCAGTAAGTTCTCAAAACGTTTCTAGGGGGCAATGAAGCCACCTTAGGGTGTGTTTTGGAAGTCAAGACCGCCAGAGGTTCCAGCGGACCCACCATACGAGCTTCAGAACTAGTCCATTCATCAGGTTCCTCTTCCAGGAAGGGCGCAATGTGGCACACTACGAATGCAAGTTGATAAGCTGCAAAGGTGGGTACACTCATGCCGCCTTTCTTCAGCTCCATAAGAACTTAATGCAGCGCAGGGCACACTGGCCTCTGCTTAATGGACATTAATCTATGCCCTTGGCTTCATAGATGTTCAACACAGATTAACAGCGATTAAAAATCCTTTGCACTGTGATTATCGTAGTTTAAATCCATGTCTTTAATGAACTTATGTGCTAGGCCTCAAATGTACTCGAAAAGGAGATGGTGAAAGGGGGCGGGGGTGGAATCCCAGTGGACACCGAAATGTTAATGTTAAAAGACATTTTCCCCGTGCACTATCACCACCGGAGTGGTCCCCTGGCGCTCTGGAGGCTCTGAAAGAGTAAGGGAAGGGTGGTTAGTGGGAAGTAGCTGGGCAAAATGCACTGTTTTTGGGGCATGAGCAAATAGAAAAATTGCTCAACTAGGCAGTGCCTTAAGTGGCCTAAAAGATTTCGGACAAAATGACCGAATCTAAATGACCTACACCACCAAAAGTTCGAAAATGGGTACTACTAAATGTCCTACTGACTAAATGTTCGTAGGACATTTTGTAGTATCTATTTGATGGTGTAGGTCAAAAAATAGAAAGGCTGCGGGAGTGTCTCCCGCAACATCCCGCTCACTATACTATAAAGTATGGTGAGCGGGGGTTGCGGGGACACCCCTGCAGCTGACCCGACCAAAAGTTTAAATTAAAAAAAAAAAGAACAAAAGAAGGACCCTGCGGCGCAGGTTCTCGATCACGGAAGTGAAAGGGAACCAGCGTCGCAGGGACACAGCGCGTCAGAATGAAAGGTAAGCAGGGGTGTGTTGGGGTGGGGGTGTGGGTTAGTGTTTGTATGGATTTGGGGTCGTTTTACCATGGATGTCCGCATGGGAAATGTACAATTTTGTATGACGTACATTTCTCATGCGGTCATTTCCATCGCAAACTTTTCAGTCACGGTAAAACAACCCCAAATTTACTAAAAAGAGTGGGGGCTCGGTCTTATTAACTTGGGCCCTGGGTAGTTTCTAGACCATAGAAACAGGGCTAAATGGGGAGCCCTTCTTTCATTGCCATGGCTTTGAGTCCGAGCAGATTAAATGTAGAGGTAAGTGGGAGCCAATGGCTGTGTGGAAGGGGTAGTGGAAGGCACAAGGGAATTTGAGACTGAGGTGGGGGTTGAGCGGAAGGAGGAGGGGGCAGCAGGATAGGCAGCAGAAACGTAGTGGGTGTGAGCAGAGCTCGGCTTTCTGCGAACACCTGCTTAGATCAGTTGATCGAAACCAAATTCCGAGAAAGCCGATTGGCTATCATACCCACTAGGGGGCTAATATTTATTCAGTATTTTTGAAGTTTCAGGATGAATGGAAACAACCTTGTATCCCCTGCAGTGTTCATATTTTGTAAATTCATATACCCAAAGTTCGGATTACGAATACTGCTCTGTGTAAACAACCCTGCAAGTAAATGAGAAGCAGAATGGCGAGGCTTCTTTTAGCTTTAAGTATTAGTGCTTGGGCAAAATGAAGAAAGAATGGTATAAGAGCTTGAAAGAAATCCAATGGAATTGGTTTCCAACTAGCTGCTCCCACGACTGAAATAAGAGAAAACAATCATTGGCAGTGCCAACCGTTTGGGCTTTTGTGTAGGCATGGGAAAGGCATTGCCATTGTAGTATTAACTGGACATCGAGTACCTGGAAATATAATGGCAGTGCCTGACAAATGCCTAATACCTATACACAAGCCAAAACTGTTTTTCTTTGCCAATACTTGTTTTTAACGAGACTTTAGTGAAGGATACACAAAGCGGTTATAAATCGAGTGGCTGATGGCAGATCTGGTTAAGACATGTTTATTACACCAGTAGCACATTTACAGCTCATATTAAGTCATCAACTCGAAGACTGCTTTGAAGAAATGCGTGCAGGCACTTCGAGCACAAAGTTGATGGTAAGACTTGATAAAGCTAGCTCAAGAAGATCCCACATGTGGCGAGGAGGGGAAGGAAGCGGGTGGGAATGACCATAGGGATTAGTATAGCCATGGACAGACAATGGGTGGGTTAATAACCAAACAACACCTACACACTTTGTGCCCCTCCTCCTATGCCATTTCTCCTTAACTGTCCTCTAATGCAATAGTTTTGGCTTATATTTGGCCATTATTGCCACCTAAAAGTCCAAACTAAAAATGATGTGCTAATTTGAGTGTTTTATTGCTGAGTGGACCCTGTGTCGAACTTTCCCGAAATATGGAATTGGTGTCCAGTCTTGTAGAGGTCGGTAGAGGTCGAAGTTAAAAATGGTATGAGACCACCCCACCATCTAATACCCCACCTTCTTGCGCTCACAAACCCACTCCCTCCCCAAATGTGAACCTATCACAAACTCCTGCCTGCTGATCGGTCTGTCCTCCACGCCAACCCCAACAAACACTCCTTTCAGAAAAAAGAGCCTAACAGTCTCTGCGTTGGATAGCTAAACTACAGTCTAAGACTGAAAGGAACAGAGCAGGAAAATGTACCATATGGTCCTCTGCTGGTATTCCTTGTCCTCCCCAAGCATACCACGTTTTGTTCCTCCCCTCCCTTTCTGCACCCCTGTCCCTCACCTTTTGTTTTTCTCCGGCTCTACCAGAAATGTCGTCAGGCTGAGTACCATAGTTAATTTCACATCCTTAATGTTCATGGCCTGTCAGAATGTAATTGTATTTTCCCTTGTTCCCTGCCTTGACTTGAAGCGCTTTGAAACAAATTGTGTATTGGCACTATATAAATAAACTATCATATCAGTGCCTGATGCCCATAAAAGAGCCCGAAGTGTTGGCTTTGCCAATTATGGTTTCTAACGGTTATTCAGTGCAACCAACAAATCCAACGACGCACTATGATGAAATGTTTACTGTTCAGCAGGAGTACAGGGGAAAGTAGTGGTCAATGTGCCGACTTAGCGCCACTCTACTATTAAACCAGCAGTGACCCCAGTCATTAAGGTGAAACGGGTACAGTCCAAAGTCCGACAGGTATATTTACTTTGCCTCTTACAGTAACGTGGGCAGAAGATAGGCTATACATTTCAGCAAGGGTGTGGCTGGCACAGAATAAACACAAACAGTAGTACAGCCGTACCAACATGTTAAAACTGCTCAACCGAGTTTCTATACAATTAAGAGCTTTAAACTAACAATACCGGCCCACCTCTAAAGTAAAAGACAGTGAAAGCAGACTTTAAACTAAAGGGGCACTCTGGGGACAAGGGTGCTCAGGGAAGGACCAGCAGCAAAACGTCAAGTTTATGACGAGGTCTTTAAAAAGGTAGAGAAGGAGTCATAAAAGTCCCCAGGGACCCTTATGGCAGACCAGAGGGAAAGAGCATCTTTTTCTCATCTTTGGGGTAAACCAGGAGTTTGAGTGCCTTTGGCACAGATTTGGGGTCAAATAAAGAGGTGACAAATGGTTCCAAGGTTGCCGTGCGGTTTCAGAAGCAACATTAGCTTGTGGTTCGAAGATGCTGGGGTCAGCATGCAAAGTCGACTCAGCAGTGCTGGAAGCCCCAATGGCTCCTGTCCGGAGAAGCAGAGATTGGCCTTCACTCGCGAGCAGGCTTGGCGGGCTCAACACTGTGTTGGGGTACTGCAGCAGTAATGGCTTGGAGCTCGAAGAAGCTAGTAAACAGGTGGCACTGTTGAATTCGGGACGCTAGAAGACTAAGGTGGCCTCAGATGTTGAAACTGCAAAATTTCCCAGTTACCCCTGAGGGAGACTTCCAGCTCTGGAGAGGAGATGCCAAAAACCACCCTCTGGGGCATCAAAGGTGAGGGGACTTCCTGGCCAACCTCCAAATGGAGCTTGTGTGAAACTCAGCCCAGACAAACTGAATACACACCCAACCCTGTCATGCGAGGGTCACTGTCCACCAGGCTGAAAGTTAAATGACATCAAAGGTTTGAGGCTGTATAACTGTGGAGTCTCAGGAGCTACCATGCCAAACCAGACAGATTTATCTTTAGATTTAGCCCTCCATCGGGCCTCCAGAACACACAGTCATTACTTTGGGAAAGGGGGCGGGGGCCTGTGATTCTAGAACACAACACCCCGACTGCTAAAATGTTGGGCACCAGTAGGACTGCACACAGGAATGTGCATGTGATCTTTGGCTTTCCCTGTTGCCACAACAAGAAATGTGCTGTGCGTTATTAGGAGACTGTCACTAGCAGGGTCACACGGGTACACTGTCATTTTTGGAAGGCATCATTTATGACAGTGATACATTAGCACAGTACTCCTTCAGAGCCTGAATGAGCCGCATCATTTAGTTAAATAAAAATAAACTCACCTTGTTACCACACCCTCAGAGGTGGCATTCTAGCCCACTCATATTGCTTATAAATCAAATGAATGAAGGTGCACCTGGGCAAGCCATTTGTATTACACTAGGAGCTGATCTACAGCTGAAATAAAGCCATTATTTTACTGAAACTGATTAGCAATGACAATGGCAGCCCAATAAAAGTTAATAGTTCGATGCTACTGAGTAAAGAGATTCCAGGAGGGTGTTATTGAGCAGAGGCAGGTAGTGGGTGGTAGTATCCACAGGGATTATCGTGGGCCTGGGAGGTCAGTGGGTGGGTATGAAGCCACTCACAGGCTGTTTGTACTTTCCCCTCACATCTGTACTCCTATGTCAATAAATTCCCCCGTCACCATATCGCCCGAATAAAATAAAATACCCATTTCTGTTATGAGGAACAACTGATTGGCCACTGGTAGGTCCACGACACAAGTCTTAGAGAATAAAATGTCAACCCCTATTCTTATTGTGTGTTAAGGCACGTCTTGTGTCCGTATTTGAACGATCGGTGCATTTCAGAACATGGTTAAACCACTGTCACGCAATCACACGACTGGGGCTGTCTAAGTAGAGAGACTTCTGAATCCAATGAGACACCGAGGCCATTGGCGGAGGAGCGTGAGAGTATACACGATAAGAATGTGTGCGGTATTTAAAGTGAAAATAACTTGCAGATTATACGTTGTTGGCGATTTTCTCATGACACGGTTGACAGTCCACCTCTCCCCACGACACTTCTATCTTCCCATGAGCAGTGACAACATCCGGGCAACGGGCCACACCAGCCGTGGCTGAAACATATCCCCACGTGCCACCTAAGAAAGTGGTGATACCATGGGAGTTAATGCCACATTCAGTATTCATGTCCTTTGTTTTCCTTGGTCCTGCGCGAAGGAGGACCACGTGTGCGCCTTTTCTTATTTAACATTGATGCGGACGGCTCCTCCTCCCGTGCGCCGACCGCCCTCCCCACCCCCCTCGCCTGCTTGTCTAATTGAGGATCCCTTACAGGAGGCGATATTTCCCAAATTCTCATCACATTTCCACAAGTGTCCATAATGTTTAGGGGTGGCCCAATAGCATATTTAGCCAGGGCTGTCAGAACATGGAGTGAGGTCCGGGGCAAAACATTTGGTGAGGCCTCCTTACAATTTTTGCACTCGGCCAGCGGCGGCACATCCTCAAACAGGAGACTCGAGAAATCTCCCTCTGAGTTTGTGTACAGGATCCCAAATATGGTTTATTACTACAACTACAGCAAATTTAGATTTCTCTACTGATGAAAGGTTCATGCCAGACTAACTTTTTTATCATATGAATAAATATATATAAGATAGCATAAGCTCTCCACTGCGCCACCTCCAATTCTCTGAGGGTCAGTCACTTTTCCAAGCAAAGAGTTGAGGGCAGATCTCTTTCTTCGGCTGGGGCCTCCCTCTGGAAACAGCCTCCCTGCCTCGCTGAAACTTGAGGAGAACCATCTCCAGTTCCGGAAGCACCTCGAGACCTGTCTCTTTGCTTCTGCCTTCTCTCTTCCTCTCCCTTGCTGATCACCTGCCTGATCCATGCACTGGTCACCTGGTCAAGCTCTGAATTCGGGCCCAGGTCCCTGCCTGTCCTGTTGCAATCCCGCACTGCCTCTTGGCTCCCTTGCACTTGTGGTCTGTATCTGTAACCCTACAGTCCCCGCTCTTGCTCTTATTCTCCACCCGTTGGCTGCACTTAGGAGTACCCACACTTGCCACTCGTTGGCTGCACTCTTGTTTCTCCTTTGTTACTGCACTTCTGCATCCTATCCCACCCTCGGCACTTCTCCCCTCCCCCCCCTTCCCTGCTCTTGCGCGATCTGAATGACACAAGGCCTAGTAAGTTCTGTGTTTTGTCCTACTCTTTTGTTTCTCCCTCATTGCCTTGTCGCACCTAGAAACACTTGTATACAGACACGTTATAAATGCCATATCATATCATTAATTAGCACTCTGCCCCCGTGTGTGCATTAAAACACACATCATACACAGTGACAAATGATGTACAGTGGAGGCTGGTACATTTCTGAATTTAAGAGGCTGTCAGTCAGCGTGGTCATGCTGAGCAACGTGAACACACTGACTGAGGAGTGAGAACTCCTCTCCCATCAGTCACTGACTGACAAGAGAGAACTCCTCTCCCATCAGTCAGTGTGGTCACGCTGAGCAACGTGAACACATTGACTGACAAGAGAGAACTCCTCTCCCATCAGTCACTGACTGACAAGAGAGAACTCCTCTCCCATCAGTCAGTGTGGTCACGCTGAGCAACGTGAACACACTGACTGACAAGAGAGAACTCCTCTCCTGTCAGTCAGTGTGGTCACGCTGAGCAACGTGAACACAGTGACTGACAGCATGTCCACGTTGTCAGCTGAATAACGGGAGACAGCAGAGCTCACTTCTGAGCCCTGCTGTCTCCCATTATTTTGCTGTTTGTTGCAGAGCCAAACAGCTTCACAACAAAGAGCAAAATCATTGCAGGGGCAGCACAGTCCCCCGTGTGAATAAAGGACACGGGAGACTATGCTGCCTTCCAAATAGGAGAGGGGGCCGCGAGGCCCCCAGCAAGCGCGAGGCCCGGGGCACTTTGCCCCCCCTGCACCCCCCCTCGTGACGGCCCTGTATTTAGCATTCGACTGAATACCAAATAGTTTGCCAAGTAATCGGCCAAAGACTAATATGAAGCTGAATAGTTGTTTTATTTAACAAATCATGTTCTTAACTTTTCATTTTTTTTAAATGAAAGCACTATTTTAACTGTGTGTTCCTAGGTTTCAATAACACATTAACAAAGAAGCACAGGGACCATATCTATCGAACGATATTGCATATGCAAAACCAGTGGCGCGCTCAAAGGGGCAGGCTTCACAAATGCAAAGAGCTAGGTTGCAATGAACAAAATGGATACTGCATTTTGCAACTTTCACATATTGCAATTTCTGGAAAGTTGCAAAGAATCTTAGGTGGAAAGTTAGTCTTAAACCTTCTTTGCAGCTCACACAGAAATATATAAATGCACACGCAGGACACAAGTCGAGGATACACGCGAGGTTAATGGATTCCATCATCCTATTATTTTTACCTGGGTGACTCCCCTCCCCATACACAAACTGTACTGGAGGACCCTCGCAGGGAAGTCAATAGGGTTGGAGCAGGAGTAATCATTCGTAAAACGGTCCGACATTTGACTGCTCAATAGGCAAGTGTGTTCGTAGAGCTTGTAGGGTTTAGTCACTCAATTCCACCAAATCTCAATCGACGTTCACTTACACCACCTGACGAGGGCATGCAAGGCTCTATGGCTTTTTCTATATCTCTCACTCTTCAGTCCTCCAACCCCCAACACCAGCAGGTGTAATGCTCTCCATCTCTCCGTGTCCACACAGAAAAGTTCTCATCTTTCACGCCATTCCTGTTTGGACTTACTGGCCTACAATGGTATTCAAGAGAGTTCCCAATCAGCAGTTTCTCCCAAGAGGCCAATATGGGTTGGGAAATGCCCGACATGTAATTGACTAATCCCCAGTCCTATTGACCTAGAAGGCGCAGCCCCCCCATCTGCTGAGAAGTCTTCTGATTTCCAAATATCCTCCCCTCCTATCAACTTCACCAGCCGAGTATAGATCTCCTACTATGCTCCAATCAGAGTCCTCGCTAACCAGGCCGCTGGGGATCTGGAGAGATTTTACAGCATGGAGTTTCTCAGAGACCTCTTAAATGGGCCTGCCTGATTTATCGCTGATTACCTCAGCCCCTACTGGTCTCCACTACCTGTTCTGAATTCAAGTTTCTGCATAGGAATTTCCATATGGGCGAACCATGCTCACCTCACTACTTCTCTCCAATACACAAACACTGTAGTCTTATATTTAATTCCATTCCCTTTTGCAATCCGTCATTCATATTTACCTCTCTGAGTTGTTACATTGCATTAAAATTCAAAGGCAAAGTATTTGACTGGAGCAGAATAGCAAGAACTTAGTTTGGAGCCAAATAGCTATTTTTCAGCTGAACCTCAACCGAATACTTACTGAAGTTTGGTACACCCCTAATAACGGTCTGCAAAATTTATAGGAATTACAAATCAGTAATCAGAGGGGGGGTTGAGTGGGGTTGCGGGGGAGGTGTGAGCGGGCAACCAGGCAGAGGAAGGTGTTAGGGGAGTACATAGAGAGGTGGAGTGTAACAAGAGATTGAGAGGTGAAGGAGGGATGGGGCGCAGAGGCAGAAGCGACGCAACTCTAGGAGGGAGAGTAAGGGAAAGAGTATGAAAGTAAGGCAAGAGAGAAGACCTGGATAGAAGGAGAATGAAGTGGATAGAGGTGTGGTCTGCGGTGGAAGTAGGGAGATCAAAATACGAGAGGAAGAAGAGAAGGAGCTGGGCAGGGCGACGGATCTGGGAGGGGAGTGCAGACGAAGGGAGAGATTGGAGCGAGATAAAAAAATAATGTGCAGACAGGGAGATGAGTGGTGTGGCGAAGCAAGTGCACAGTGTAGAAAAGCTGAAAAACAAGTGGCTGGGGGTGTTGGGGTTTAAGTGGGCAGGAACCTGTGGTACTGGAACCGATAGAGCCACAAGAAGCCCCCTCGCATCATCCTCCTGCTGGATCCCCAATTTCAGTAGGGATTGGTTCAAGTGACCCAGAGACCGCTGCTTTTCAGTAGTTGGAAGGTGGCTCATTTCCGGCAGCTTTCTGCTTCTGTGCACAGGCAGGCAGGCCTTTCTTAATTAGCTGCCGAACGGAGCCCACGCTCGGCCCTTCTTCACCTTAAAGATCCATGTGATCGAGTCTGCATCATGTGATCTGAGAGCAGGCTCTGCGCATGTGCAGTCCTTTAATATGTGGATACAGGGTACATTTAAATCAGGTTTGGCAACTTCGCAAATTGGTGCCCAGCCGCTTCCCGCCTTGTATCTGAAATTGTACTATGAAGACAAATGCCCTTTTTAATCTCTGTATGTGCTCAGTTACCCTTTGAAGATAGTTCTCAGTTTAGCTCCTCAGCCCTTTAAGAGAGCGTTATACTGGTTTTTATCCAGCATGCTTCTATAAAGACTTCTTATATCGCGTCTTGCTAGTTACCCATGTGGTTTGGTCTCCGTAAAGCAGCACTATTTAACAGATTAACAATTGAGCTCTTGAAAGGCAACTGGTTTTACAGCACTGTGCAAGTGTTCTGCATAAATACACAACGAGAGCTAGGACACGGCCTACTGCCAAATTCCAAAATGCCGGATTGGGAAATTAGAGCTCAAACCCCAGTTTCCTCCCATGACCAAATTATTAGGGCCTGGAAAATCACTCTCGCTGTGCGTAATTTTGGTTTGTTGCTAAAAATGGGAGGACAGAGAAGGAGATTCTATTGTGCGTTCACTGTGGAAAAGGCTTCCTTCAAAACCTGGCTTCCACAATTCACCAAAATTAAGTGATCCTGGGAAAATCTTTTGAGTCTGTGCTTCAGTCAACTTATCACTGGGAGTGCCTACAACAGCGACCACTATAAGTAGTGCCAATTTAAATAAATAACCGCACCGTTGGTCTTTGTCTGGGATGTGTTTGGGACTGAAACTTGCACAAGTCTCTAATTACATGGAAAAACATGTGTAATTTCATCACTGGGGATTCAGAATGTGCAAGGGCAAGCATTCCAATCTCTGAGCAGGCCACAAGGCCAGGACCACTGATATGATTAAGCATAACAAAACAGTGATAATTGTCACCATGACCTCCCAATGTGTGACTTTGGTGACAATAAAGCACTGAAAATAATCTTCAGAGCCGTTTTAAAACCTGGGAAGAGCCATTAACATAGGCAGTCGGGTACTGTTCGCCCCCAGCCCCTTATCATATCCAACTAATCAACTCTAGCTTACTTTGTACGAATGACTGGGGCCAAATCAGGGTTGGTGCAAGGAATTTTGCCACCCTAGGCAAACTGTCAGATTGGCGCCCCCCCCCCCACTCCGGGAGAGTGCCATGACCCCACCTGCACACACCCCACAGCTGCCAGGCTACGGCCCTGGAATTTAAAGAGATAATGAAACCAGTCTAAGAAAAGCATACTGTGATTTAAACAACTCCACCATGTCACATAAAGAGGAGACCGAGGTTTCAGTGAACACCAGTCTTCTCCCAGGTGTTTTTTTTTTTTATTTCCGTAGTTCCGGTCAAAGACTGGGTTTATGGCCTGGGCAAATCCTTTTTAATATTCACACACAATTTCCAGTTATCTGCACACTTGGACGCCTGGATTGCGACTGAAACAATCTTGAGAATACTTTTTGACCCAACTGCCTCTTACGAGTGTGCGCTAACTGCGCACTGTTTATGGAAAAAACGATCTTTCTCAATTTTTTGTCCAAATATTTCCTTTAATATTAATAATCACTTCAGTTGATGCCATTCAACTTTGCTTAAAAAAGGTTTCTTTCTCTCTACACGTGTTTGCCCATGGTCTGTACCCATGGTTCTTCAGGACAGCATTGCATCTTCATCTTAGATTCCTCTCTCTCTGTAGGTTAGACGATTCCTCTCGTTTATCTTGTGTGACTTTTTTTCCTTTGCCTTTCTTCCTCCTAGTGGATACGATTGTCCACCATGCTTCCCACACAAAAGGAAGAGAGAAAACAAAGAAGGTCCTCTGTTCCAACCAAGGCCTTTGCATCTTACTTTTATACTTGTCTGTGGTTACCAAGATTCTGCTCAATGCAGACGGAGGTCCCCGGCTCATCTCAAAGGCAGCTTTGCTCCTCTTCGCCAACCTTCCATGCTAATATACGGGAAGGAGCGGCTAACCCCCACACTTGTAAACTCATTTAGTCTACTTCTAGATCCACTAACACTGTCATTTCATCCTCAGTCTACACCCAGCGGCGACTGGCCACCCAGTAGTTTGCGCAACCCATCTAGATGGTCAGCAGAGCACCATCGCCCACCAATAAACCCCTTGTTGTGGGGATGGCTGGGCTGCGCCTTCGGCCTCTTCTATACCTTGCTTCCAGTCACGTGCCTATACATACCTTCCATCCTTTAGGTCCGCTGGCTCCCCAGGTAGTTGGTGCATTTAATAAACACTCTGCTCAAAGGTAATTTAGCAACACCAGTTCATGTAAAAAGCACTTCTATATGCTGACCGTGCATCTCTTAGTAACCAAAAAACCTCCTATACCGCCCTTATATAACAATAAGTGCTATTTGTCTTTAGTTCTGTCGCACTGGAAACAGTTCCTTTGGCCTGCCTACTAAGCATAAGTAAGAAGCTGCTGATTTACTGTTATTGTTTTTGTCCTACCCACAACACAAGGGCTTGCAATTAAGATTGTAGAAGCAGCTACTGGTATCCCGCCTTAACGAGTGACCAGGAGCTACCACTGGGGAATGAGGAGCTAGTACACAGCGTTCACCGAATCCAACTTCCACTGCAAGCTTATAATTGTGTCCATTATTTATGAGCCCTTATGCTTTAACCATCATATCAATGTGTCATTGAGTTTATTTTTAGCTTGACCCAAATGCACAGTGTTAAATTCACATAGTTGTGTTTGTTCAGCATCAGTTGGCCCGGGAGCCAAGAGTAGCTCCTGGAAGCCGTTGGTGCTACATAGTTCCCAGCTCGCCTCAATTTCTAAACCCCTGGACACCATTATACTATGATGATGATATGATGGGTTATTTATAACACGCTCAATACCCAGAGGGTTCTAAGCACAGACCCAGGGATTGAACCGGTGTTGCTCATGTCGTCTTGCTTCCAAGGCGAGCACGTTGCCCCCGATCTATCCTCCGGAGACTAAATACGGCCTGGTAGGCCAAGCATCGTGCATCCTAACCATGTGCAGCACCCATTACCACCGCAGGTGTGTTACTTTTGCTCAACTTTATTAATGAATTTCTTTTTTTTTCTCCATCTTTACCAACACTCCCATAACTGATCAAGGGAGCGATGTGTCCTAGATCAAGGTCCACTCTGGCAAAGCATCACCTTGGAGACCACTCAAGGATCCCTGGAGGCATGGCCCATCTTCCTCTATGGCGCCTGGCTGTCACAATGCTGCGCATCAGTCTGCATGACGAGCACACCTGCAAGTTCCAATCTTGCCAAACAATGCATTTCCCTTTACTTCTTGCTTCATGCAATATACAAGTCAACAGGTACCCCTCATTGCTGTTTGAAAACATCTGTCTTACTTAGCTACTCAATCTCACCAGCCGGCGGAGTCATGTCCGAATATGCAGAGCAAATGCAAAGTGCTGCACTGCATGCCGCATACCCCGAGAGTGTACAGCAACTCAGAGATATATGTGCGAATGGCCAATCAGCCAAGCTTCAAACAAAGGCCACCTTCAGAGACGCCGAGGTAAATGACAATACAAGTCAGGGCCACCTTTGTCCCAAGACGCCAACTTCGATTTGACAGCACAGGACCATCCAAAAGTATGCACAAAAGAAACTTCCACCTGTTCCCATTTAAGCACTGGAAGTCCTTTAACCCCCCTCCCCCCCCCGCCCTACTCCACAGTTCCTATGCAGAGCCCCCCCCCTTCAGCTTGTCTTTCTAAAGTCGCGTACACCCTGCATGACAATAGCGACCGTGTTCACAGCATCTGATAATTAATAAACCACATCTCAGCGCGTTCGCATTCATCCCGCGCAGTCGCCACCCACAAGCACTGACTAGAGGATACTGGCCAGTGCCGCGAGACCTGCTGCCATTCTCAAGCGAATGCACGGACTCTGCTCGGCGGGGGTGTTCATATTACACAGCGCTTCATGCCCGATTGCGCCCGCTTCTGGGCGCTGTAATTATTGCTGTATGAACCTCTTAAGAATAATTGGGGAGGGGGCACTACCGTGCTCGATCTGTAAATGCAGCTTGCCTTTGACTGATGCCGACACTTACACCCCCGCGATATCCCCCCCCCCCTGCATGAAACTGTTCCGGGCTTAGAAAGTGCCAGAAGTCTCTTCAGCCAGATCGCCACCCCTCTCCTCGACGCGTGCACCGAAACTCGGCCATGGCCCATCAGCTCCCCATCCAGCGCAGGTTATTCCTGCATGACTCCCTCTCTAACCGCCGGGACCACGTGCGAAGTGACCGCACTGGACCATCAAAGGCAGGGCGCGGGGGGGGGGGGGGGGGGGGTCACCCCATTCAAGTTTTATAGGCACCACTTCCCTTACATTCACACCAGCCCTTCAAACACAGCCACCAATCGCCACTGCTGCGTGTCAATGACGCGGCCAATGATCTGCTCCTTCACCCATCAAAGAGGGAAAAGCGCCGACATCAAAACTCACTCCCGAGAGCTGAATTTTCCTGCCAAACTATGCGCAAACAAAAGGGTAGGCCGCCCCACCGCCTACAAACCAACTACACAATGCAGTTTAATCTGGGTAGTTTAAATTGTTCGTCAATTAAAACCTCCATACAGGGGTTGCTTACTATCTGGAGGCTTCCATTACTGGTACTGACTTGAAACAAAATACATATTTATTTCATTTGTATAGCGCACACAATCCCCCTCCCCCCCAGGCATCAGGGCGCTAAAGAACCAATTACACGAGGCTCGTGGCAAGGACAATAGCATGAATAGTGGTTGTATAAAGGTCACATTGAACAAGTTCAGTGGAACAGCCATGTCTTCAGGGCTTTGCCCAATAAGATTCTCCTGCTCTCCCCCCCCCCCCCCCCCCCCGCAAAGCCGGGAGTTCCATTGCTTTGCGGCAATGACGTATCGCACGTTTGAACTTGAGTTGAACCAGCCTGTGGGTATATGGGGTTCTGGTGGGCCTGGTCGACAGACCTAGTGTTTTTATGGCCCAAATAGGGTGGGGCAGATTTGACAATGCATTTGTGGGTGATTTAGAGAGTCTTTCTCTGATGGGCAGCCGATGTACAGCTCTGCGGGCAGCTGGGATATGTTCTGATGTTGGAATATTAAGGGTGGCACGTAAGGCATTGTTTTGGATGGTCTGGAGTTTTTTTATGCTTAGAGCCAATGTGCCGGCGAATAAGACATTGCAGTAGTCTAACCTAGCAACCACCACTGCACAGGCGATAGTCAGGCAACTATCACTAGTGAGGAAGGGTCTGGCGGCGTAAAGAAGTTTAGTTGAGTAGGCTGCCGCAGAGGATATAGCACTAACTTGGCGGTTGAGTGAGAGAGTGGAGTCAAGGTATACTACTAGTGTTTAAATAATGTGCTTGCAACAAAATTCTGTGCTTGCGAAGTGTATTTGTTATTATGAGGACACAGTAGGCCATTGCGCCACTGGAAACCACGCGTCTCAAGTTTCGGCCACTTTCCAGAGTGAATGTCCTAAAATTACAAGTCCTCACAAAGACACAAAACTCTTCACCTGCCCCAGCTCTACTGCCCACTTTCGCTTGCAATTAACAAAGGACCCCCTACCAAGCACCCTGTATAGGTGACCCCAATTGGTCAGATGTTACTCTTAGACCATGGTATACTGGAGTGCATGGAAGGGATTGTGCGAAAACACTATCACTATTTCACATGCTGTGACAAACCAACTTCCGGGGCACCATTGGTCCAAGGATGAATATCGGTTTCTAAACCAGCAATCAACCCCACACCTCTAGTAGACCAGAAGGGATCCGAACAGATTTGAATACAAGTCTATTATAAGTCCTCATTGTCCAATTTTGGTAACGTGGGTGGAACAGCAGGCTTATCTCCTCTAGGTCGTGGATCGTTGGTTAGTTGCTACACTGCGAAAATACAATTATTACCCAATGATAAAAGGGACTTCCCAGTCAAGGTTGTAAAACAATATCTACTTTATTATTACGACAACAGACAGGTCTAGCACACTACAATTACAACCCACACAGTAAAGGAACATAGAGGACAGACAGTTTCACAAAGGAAAGGGATGCACTCTGGATACTGACAGGAGGTGAGTTGGTAAAGGAATCAGTCTTACGGTTCAAGGTAATTTGGTTTCAACACCAACGTGGCAAAGTGTCCTAACTGTCTCTAGGGGCCTTCAGAAAATAACCAGGGGGGGGGCAGAACTACAATGTACCTGGTGTTGAAGAAGTTCTTGGTGCTCGACAGTGTAAAAGCGGTTCCAGGGCGCTTTGCAGCCCGTGAGACAGAGTCAGTGGCAGGAGACCACTGCGGGTACCAGGTGGCAGGCAGTTTGGCAAGCGAGGCTTGACGGACATCTGCAGGATGTCCGGCATGGTGGCTCAGGGCCAAGAATCATTTTCTCTGTGCTGGTTGGCGGATCTGGAATGCTGGTCGAGGAGTCTCGGATGGCGCTGGTGACCGCAGTGTGACAACAGTCAGCGGTGCAGCCGGATACTGTTTGAGGACTCAACTGTCTTGTAATTGTCCTTATAAAGATGGACGTTGGACGATGCTTGTGTGGCATCTCCTAGCTTCTTTGCAGGGCTTGTGTCCTTTTCAAGGCGGACGGCCCAAAGCTCCGGAGGGTGTTAGCAGGCAAAGGCCTTCTCGTTTGTCCAGAGGCTCTCCGGCACTTCCCACCTTAGAAGCTTGCTGGCAGAGCCTAGCAGGGCACGCTCTGTGCTGGCTGGCTACCGGCTCTCGAGCTGCTGCATGGGCCCTCTGAATCTGGTATCTCCCTCTGTTCCCCGGGATACGTTTAGGGGAGAGATTTTGCTTCCCTCTTGAAACTCCTGGCCTTCCTTCACTAGCGGAAGAAGTAAGGTAGACTGTACCTTCAGTTCAAGTACAAATGATTTCTCCTTCTTACTCCTTGCAAAGTCTTCAGATTATCTAATCAGTGAGGGGCTCAGCCCTCTTTTAAAGCCAAACGGGGCACAAGGTTTGGTGTAGGCCAAGCCTAAGTTAAGTGAGCCAATACTGGGTCTCCACCAACAATCTTCGGTGATGCTTCAGGTCAGAACCAGGGCATTGGCAACAGACGGGGGAAGGATGACAACATATACTTCTGAGTCCCACCCATTTTCCTATCTGCTGTACATCAAAGTGTCTCCTTAATTAACTGAGCCCTACGCGGCACTTGATCACAACATGGGCCTCCTTTGAAGTAGGGGGTTGCAGGCAGACTTTCGTCTCCAATTCATATACTTTTCAAAAGGAATGGTTTCAGACAGGACATTCACTGCCCTTTCATACCAAGGAGGGTTGTTAGTACCAAGTTGACACATTGCATTACAAAGAGGTGCTGGCGTCTGGTCTCCATTATCACTTTCTCCGCATAGGCCTTCACTGAGGCCTGCTAATTAACATTCTTCAGTATTGGCCGCCACCAGCAAGGCTTGATAATGGAGATGCAAATCCATGGGGCCTTGGAATTCTAATCAGGCTGCCCATGGCCAAAGGCATTTGATGTACCCACGGCTGTCAGGTGTCAGCTACACATGACAGGGGAGGGCGGCACTGGTAAACTGTGTCCTCCCAGAGTACATAACTATTTTTCTGCTGTGCGGGGAGCGTGGAAAAATGTGCGCGGGAATGGCCCCATTATTCATTCTTTTAAACAAACAAAAAAGCCCAGATGAGCACTCTCTTCCTGTGCTGATGATCAAATTCCTCACACATGCCGAAGTTGAATGCATACTAATGTAGGAGTTAACAATGACAACCTTTACTTATTAAAGCTGGGACTACACAAGGTAGAAGGCCAGTTTACCAGGGAAACTATGAGCTTTGGGGGAGCGCATGTGAATGCGATGGGACGAGCCTGGGGAAGCACTTGGATTACCCTGCAACAATAAGGACAACAGGGGAGATCTTGTGAACCATTTCATTACAATCACTGGAAAGCGCAACACATGGCAAGTGTGCAAAACCACTGCCTACCGATGCTCCAGTCCACACAATTCAACCCGCTCTACAAACCGTCCACTTTCTGGTCCAAACACGAGGTAACGAAGGGAGGGTGCCAAAACAAAGGGCTCTATGAGCCACACACTAGGAAACATAACTGTTCCCACCCCTCCCACGCACTTACCTCCAAAGCGCATCAGGACAGGAACCCAAACCACCAAGAAGTGTGGAGTAAGACCAAAGTTTTCCTGCAGCAAGCGGTTATGCAGTGAAAGAGACCACACATCCCTATGCATCCGCTATCCCCTGGGGCCTCCGATGTCAATAAAGTTGCAAACATACCTTAGCCCTGCAATCAGATAATTCCACAGGGGCCTTCCTCCCCTTCCTGTCCACCAGCCCACTTTTGTGCCTCTATTTCCCCTTCCTTTGGATCACCATACCTGTGACCGCTGTTTCCTATTTGTTCTCCAAAGGAGAAAGAGGCAGGGCGAGGGAGCTTGGCCCCTCCACCATTTTGCGCCCTTAGCGCCTCCTTTCAGGGGGCCACGTCATATGCTGATCTGTGGACATAGCAGCCCTTAACTTGATCTCACACACACACTTTGAACCCCGCTGTAAAACATACCTTGCGGGCGGTCAGTTCACAGATTCTGTACAAACATTACCAGAGAAATGGGGGCTGAAAACGTGTCTTCCACTCTGGAGGTAGGAAGCAAGGCGGGAAGACACTTAGAAGGTGCAGAGAGAACTGAATGTAGGAGTTTTAGTTCCAACACACTGCAAAAAGAGGCAGTGGACAACTGAAGCAGATGTGTCCAATGTGCGTACAATAGCACACTGGAACGTTTTATGTGGCTCTGACTAGCATGCCATACTGTGCCTACACTTAAAGGCTTAAAGCAAGCATAGAAGTTGCCTCAGATTGGACCTCCACTAGGCCAAACACCCTTTCTACACTGCCACACCATGAGTTTCACTAGCTGCAGGCCAGCACCAATAAGAGCTTTGCCAAAATAACCCCGGAGGCCTGCGTAATAGTGAGGCGGTAGTGGCCAAGCAACTGTGGACCCTTTACCATGCATTAGAAGATGGTTTTGTTTAAAACGCTTCATCAGCTTATTACTGGTTAGGCTAAAGTTAGTAAGAGATACAATCCTTTCTGTGTAGCCTTTCTGTGCTGGATTGTGTATTGGGGGTTGGGCATGCTCACACGGAGACCCAGCCCTTCCTCATCTAAAATTCTTCAGAAACAAGAAGCAAAAGAGCCCTTGTACCGCATTTGAGTGGCTGATGTTGCAGCCATTTTATCCTCGCAAACAAAAACATAAGAGGTACCAAATTAAATTGTATGGTTCATGGTTACAAACATTTTAATGATAGGGTGGGTGTTGTAAACCTGGATGTGAGCCATTATGAATTTAGAGATTCACACATAGAATTGTTTTTATCACAGACTTGTTAATGCAATATAGAGATCTCTGCTCACTGTTATAGTCCTGAAATGCTCTGTGATTTCATGCAAAGCATACAGGAACAACCATTGCTGCTATTTGGCCCATTTCCCACTCTCATAGAGGTACTTTGAAAGAGTACAATAAGAGTACCAGACTGTCCACTTTGGAATGATAACCTTCCATCAGAAAATAATTCATACGGCTAGTCTAGTATTTCCTCTTACGAAATACAAGTGAGGTGGTACAGACAGAACACCTGCAACACAGGGCCAGTGGTCAGTGGGCCCTCAGACCCCGGTAGGCTGGTCACACTGCAGTGTGCCAGAACGGACAGTTTGAAACTGGATTCAGGAAAGGCCTTCCCTAAGAGCAGGTGACAGAAGAAACATTTCATTTGGCAGCAACAGCTGCGTTTTCACATTAGAATTCTTCTGTAAAGTACTTGCATTACAATGCAATGAAACCAGCTTAATTCATATAGCAATTATTTATTCATATTGAGGAGGGGTTTTGTTGCACGACACAGAGGTGTAGTTTGGGAGGGGAGTGGCAGGGCGCAACCCAGTGTTCGCCCTGGGCACCAAGTTGGATGGAAAGTGCCCTGCATGTGCATGCAGTAGAGGCGAGACAGTGAATGTTGTGTGTTGTGATTCTGCCAGTCCAGGAGAGTCGTCATCCACTTTGATCGTCTGACATTTGTTGAAAACATAATGTAAGTCGCATTTAGGAATTACTAACACGGGGGAATATAGATCAGAATCAGGGAAGCCCCTTCAGTAAGGGGGGGAAACAGGGACCTTTTCAAATGCTCGATTAGATCCTTGTACATTGGGAAAGGTAGGCTGGCAGCCGGCCACGGCACGACAGAAGTCAATATGACAGCAATCCAGGAACTGTGGAAGGAGGCTGGCGATTGGTCAATTTCCTAGAAAAACGTACTTCCGCATTTATTTGAGGGGCACATTGGGCCTTTTGCTCGACTTTCTCTCTCACAAGGTCTGAAACAGCCTTGCAGAACGCACCTTTGTTGGTGTGTTGTAAATATAAAACTACCCGTCTAGGTTCTTCATAACAGTTTGTGTATGTATTTACTAGTAATAAACAGAATTGAACTTTATATCAAAGTACAACTGGTTCTTAGTGCTTTTAATGGTAGTTGCAGTGCTCCAACTACTCACCCATTAACATTGTAGGGAGTGCAAACACTGCTAAAAGCGTTAGTACCATTCATTACCAAGAAGACTACTAGAAGGACGGTGAGAGTTAATGTAGAGCCCCTTCTGAAATGCTCTGAAACCTATGCGGTCTAGATAAGATGACCAACAGATCACAGGACTACAACCCAAAAAGTGACAAGTGCAAGGTTTTGAATACATCTGAATCACTGGCACTGCGCTGGGCAAAGTGCCACAGCAACGTTTTTTTAGCCCATCTGCACCATTGCAAAAAGGGGTCCAGCCATATGCAAATCAGTCAAGTACTTCCACCAATGGTAGCAGCCCAGCCGAACTGCTAGGCTATGTGCCCTCTGCACGGAAACAAGCAACCCCAGACATATTCTGACCTTGTTGGGCTTCCTCAGTGAGGTGCAACTTGGTTCCCTGTGGCACAGAGAGGAAAGGACACACGTCTGGGCATACCCACTCTCACATAGAGAGATAAACTACAACCAAGTAAGTGATGGGTGGAAGGCTTTGAACAAATCTTAACCATTGGCACTGCTCTGGGCAACCTTACACACCACAGTTTTTTTTTTGCCCGTTTGCACCATTGCAAAAGGGATCCAGCCATATGCAAATCAGCCAGGTACTGCCACCAATGGTACTAGCCCATCCTGAACCGCTAGGCTCGGTCCTGTCTGCACAGAAACACAAGCAACCCCTTTTGGGGTGGGACCAAGCCTAATTTGCAAACGGTCTTTCCCCTTTTGTAATATCTTGACAGGCGAACAACAATGGTGTGGAGGGTTGCCCAGAGCAATGCAAGAGGTTAAGATGAATTCAAAACCTTCCAGCCATCCCCTCTTTTGTTTTGCAAAAGATCACATGACTCTAAGCAACATTCCTGCCTCATGAAACTCCAACCCCCTCTCACCCCCAGATACTCCATTCATCACCCGCAGCACCAATAATCTGAAAAGGGTGGCCCCAAAGGAGAACAAAGAGGTTGGGTGATGGGCCTTCTCGCTAAATGTCTCCAACCATTGGAACAACATACCCTCTGCCCGAGACCCTTGCGGGGGAGTTTACCCACGTTTCCCTCAATGACTTTCTCACCTTTGAATTTGTAATGGTTTGTTTTGTCCCTCGCCAGCCCCGGAGTCACCAGCCTCTTTTCACAGTTGTGGACCAGTCAGTCAGTGGTTGGCCAATATACTGTCACTCCACCATTCTAGACGCAGTGGAGGTGAATGGTTGGGCCCACTATGCAGAGCCACTTTCTTCTGCAATACTTGTCAATCACTTGCGCCTCTGTCGCCCAGCTAAGCGGTCAGCCAAGGTGAGAAAATGCTAATCCCATGGTCATTGCCACCCAGTTCCTGCTTCTCCTCATCCAAAACAAGCCCCCATGGGAACTCCCAGAGCTCGCTTCAATGAAGCCTTACCTTCAAACTTTGGACACAAAGTGCATGTCAGTTTTTTCAAAGTAGTCTTCAGAGAATTAATGACTTAATTGGAGCTGTAAACTAGCAACTGCTGAAATAAAAATGTCTTACCAGGTCTGCCTTCAGCCACTCAATTTATAAATATCTGTCCTTCTCTGAAGTTCGGTTAAAAACAAGCATTGGCAAAGCCAACAGTTTTTGCTTGTGTACAAGCATTTGGCATTTGCCGGGCACTGCTTTTAGATGCCCAAGTGCTCACACTATTTTACACCTGCTACCATCGATGGCCAGTTAATACCAGTACGGCAGTGCCTGGCAAGTGCCTTTCCCATGACTACACAAAAACCCAAACTGTTGCCATTGCCAAGGTTTGTTTTAAGAAGGCTCACATCTTCCAAATTAGCACCTCTTTGTGAAACTAATCATGTTTAGACAGTTTTAATAATGTCTGCATAATACTGGCATGCCAATGTGAAGGGTTGGGCATTTATGGTGAACTGCTGTCTTAATCAAAAGGGCCAGAGAGAGTCTGTAGGATAGGCGGTTGTGGGGGTGGGGGTAGGAGACCAAAGTACATGGCCAAAGGAAGGTGTGATATGAAGGGATGCAAAGACAAAAGGGTCCACACTGCTGTGAAGTTAATTATAAGTATTTATAAAAGTTTAATTAATAAGTGTATCAAAACAATATTACAAGAGCAAACTCTGAAAGCAATCAAAATAAACTCATGGTAAAAAAGAAAGGTATTGCCGTGAAGATTATGTTTCAATCGAGAGCATAATGGCGAATGAGTAAAACAAAACAGTCTTGTGATAATTAGACAAGTCTGAAGTTAAACAATAAAACAGTGAATCAGAAGCAATAGGTTTGGGCAATCACTTTGCTCGTGACACTGAGATAAAAAACAGAAATAGACACTGTCCGTAGAGACACTATTTATGGCCTTTTAGCGGGTGTCAGGACTACTTTTCTTGTTTGTGGGATATTTTAGGGCAATCAAATTGTGGGACTCCATGTCATCTGAACACCACTGCAGTTTCTTTCGAAAATCATTGTTTTCTGGTATGCTAATCCAGTTGAAACAAAATACTACAACTCCCAGAATGCAATGATCCATTACAAAAACGCCCAGGCCTAGAAACATGGAGTCACCTTGCCAAATTATGTTCTTTATTGGGAGGCAAACACAGTAGGTGTGGAAAAAAGTTACATTTGTACACATTTTCCCTTTAACCTTTAGCAAAGATAACAGGAGTTGGAGAAGAGGAAGGGTTGACGTCTGAAGGGATTGCACTTTAAGGGGGTTTACTTCCTTTGGTTGGTGGTGTGGGGTGTGTGTGGGGGTGTGTATGCATGCACGCATTTAATTTAATTTACTTTGAATAAAAGTACGGACAAGCGTAGAAAACAATTATTGTAGCAACAATTAAATGACAAAGGCAACAGTTTTGACATTGGTCTAGTGAAAAGGTTTTCTTTCTTGCTACTTTAGGTATTGAGATCACATGTTTATGTAAATTAATGCTTTGCCTAGGTTATAACTGCATGTCCAAGTTACCATCATCTGATAGGTTAATATAACAACAAATTACAGGCATTGTCATAATACCGTAAGAAACTCTTATCATTGGCAGGCATACATAAATGGCCAGCTTTTGCCATCAGACAACAGCAACTAACACAGTAGGCCTTTGAATATGTTGGCTTTGTACTTGGGTCCTACAATTATAATTTGGTGAATATCTATAGAGCTTCGTATAGACGGACCACTTCTAACCTCTCTATTAACCCGTGCCATTATTACCCACTGGTGGTACTTGAATCATCGCCCTCAGAATGAAGAAGGGCGTAGTTGGTGCCAGCAGGATTTCAAACTTACTGTACGGCATTGTCCCATTCCCAAAACCAGCATGTTGTACACAAGCGATCTACCTACCATGCAACTATTTGCCAGAAGTTCACATTATATGCTCATGAACTTGCACCATTAGGCAGCTGTTACCATCACATGCCCAAGTACGAGTGGTGTATTAAGGCTTTCTGCTAACCCCTCCCCAACTTTAGTCCACCTCTGGCAGACTATGCACCCTCACCAGTTTCCAGCCCTTCAACAGACACTGTCCGCTTGGCCAAACTACACTCCATCACCCTCATTTTAGCCCCCATTTTGGTTCCATAACAACAGAAGGAAGTTTTTAAGGCTGCAGGGATTAGACAGTTATTGCTTCCGCTCTATTAAATCAAGCCTTTCATTGTATTTATTGAGGAAAACAAATTAAGGATTAATCCTAACAAAATGGTGGTTATGACATTTTGTAAAAGAAAAAAGAGAAATCATTTAATTTGGTATGTAAATAAGAGCAGGTTATCTGAAGAAAAACATGTATCTAGGCCACCCAATTCTCACACACCCATCTAAAAACGCTTATCGAACTTTTTAGAGCCCAAAGCAGTGATGCTTGCCATACAAAAGGCCAAGGTGGAAGCAAAATGTGGCAAGTGCTCCATGCTCCCGGTTTTAAAATGTTATCTTGGAAATGTGGTTCCTAAATCTACATACGGTCTGGTGATTTTAACAATATTGTTACTGGACGAACTAGATCCCTTTGAGGCTATTCTGCATTATATTCCTCAAAGTGTTTCCATAGTGGTGGTCCGCCATGAACTGGGCTTGCAGTCTGAGGAGTACAGTTTGGTGGAAACAGTTGGCATTGTACTATAAGTTCCTATGCTCTCTCCCACCCCCCCACCTACTTTATGCAGGCTTGGGTCAATTGGTGGAAAAGCAAGGAAATACGTGGAGAGAGTTTAGATAACATTGTACTAAGTTATTAATGCAAAAGGATGTTAACGTGGAATTGGTACTTTCCAATCCTGTCAAAGTCCTTACTTTCCAATCCTGTCAAAGTCAAGGAAATTAACCGGCATAGAGACTGGTCTCTACGAGAGAAATGGTGTTTAAGTCACCGCTGTATTTCCATTAGTATTGGTCATAAAAAGGTAGGGGTTATGAAGAGTATTTCAGGACATTTCCAGACTGTTCATTTAGAAATAAGTGTATGCGTTTTAGGTTAAATGTGCTTTTAACACATGTATTAGGGACCACATCCCACCGGAGATGGTGCTTTGTAGATTCTGCAAAAACACATATACGAAAGAAAACACATATCATTTGTTACTAATATGTCCTGTATTTTTACCGCTGTTCATATCGAGAATCTATGGAGAAATATGCTGAATGGGAACTCTGTGGAACTAAAGCTAGCAGGAGTGAGGTTTGTGCAGCTCTGTAACCTTTAAAAATCAAAATAGTGAGTTTATATTATGTGTGATGCCGCAGAAATGAATTTATCTTCTAATGTTTTTATTGAAATGTGATTAAATATATTGCAAAATCAATTGAGAAATAAAAAAAATATTTGTCTAGTGTATCTTATGAATACATTTTATGAATGTTTGTAAAGGTTTATTTTAAACCATGTACAAATAAATACATACTAATACTAATTAATTCAAGCCTGTTATTGTGTATATTATGTTAGTTGAAAGAGTGTTTTCAGATCTTTGCTGCCCCAAGATGTGGGCTAGAGGCAGTTGAGGCCAATTATCTCGTTTTGATTAGGTCAGAAAACAATCTTTTAAAGGAAGCAATCTGAACATAGGCGGTCTGTCAAATGGGCACATGCGAGAGAAGGTTGGAACGAGGAACTTTGGTTTCAATGCTAATACCTGGTTTCTCATGAGTTGCCTGTTGTCATCAAGGTGCTCGAGTCTTGATTAAGACTAACGCCTTCCATTCATGCCACACATATGATTGAAAATGAGCTGAGAGAAGGGGTGGAACGCAACTTGCATTGCCGCCGCCTGCCTCCCTCTCCGGCATTCAAATCCTCCATCCTTTTTCGCCGACATCGGTTTTCATGCCGGCGCATTTGCTGGAGATCTCCAAGGGGTCCGCCTGCTTTATGCACCACGCTAGCATGGCAGACAGCATGTACAATTACAATGAAATCCTGCTCAACATGCGAGCAGGTCATGCAGGGTTTAATCGTAAATGTGAACGCTGCTAATGCCAGGCAGCGTCTACTCAGTTTGCATGGTACAGTGCAAAAGCGCAGGGCAAAAGGCTGCATACACGTGTGTACACCCTCTTTTGCCCTGCACATTTACACTCCGCTGCGCATATGATGAAAATTTGGCATTGTGGAGCCACCTTTGTATATGTCAATACGTAACGGCTCTCCGCCGCCAAATTACAAATTTTTATAAAATTAGTTCCTATGGGTCTTGCCAGGTTGTGTTTATGGTAATTTAAAATGTTTGTAACATAGGAACAGTTTGATATGTGTGGGTTACAGATCTAGATTTCCTGCTGTCGTTTTAGGTAGTTTCACAGTAAAAGTCCAGACTTATTTAAAATCTAGTTCATGTAAAGGCTACTTATACATATAACTTATGCATTGTGTGCCTACTTTGCAGTTCTCCTGGTAGTTCTGAACGTGCAGCTGTATGTCATCAAAGACACATGATAAAATCCAGGAGGGATGCCATTTGCCGGATTAGTGCTAGCCAGCTTCTGTCAAGATGGTTCAAAGTATATCGTGACTGGTTACCTCTGGGTATACCGTTCTTTTGCCGCGGGATTTTTCGTCGCAGGACTTTTAATCGCCGTTTTTTTATGGAAAAAAAAATAATTGTTTTTTTTGGGGGGGCGTTAAAAATTAAATAAATATTTGTGGGTGAAAGGGAATAATAAAAAAAAATAAAAAAGGGGGGTTTCTGGGGGTAACTCCCCAAAAAAATAAAACTGAGTTTTTTTCGATTAAAAAAAGGCGATGAAGTCCCGCGATGAAAAATCCTGCGGCAAAATAACGTCGAACCTACCTCTGACCTTTCTCCTTTACAGGTGGAACAGCGTGCAACTTTGGCACACAGTTTTTCTTCTCCCTCACCCTTCTATGGCTTTGGTTTATCCTTTCACAGGTTTCTTGATGTACTTGTGCATTTAAATTTACTCTTTGCCTTTTTTAATTCTGTACCATCTATTTCATGCTTGCACCTTTTGGGCAGCCGCAGACCTTCGAAAATGTGAGGCCGGGGTGGGGGGTAAATAGTGCTTGCTTCTGATCATCATTTTAGTGCCACCTGTGGGAACTTTGTGCTTGACTTAAGCGCAGGCATGCGTTTAATATTGTAAAATGATGCATTACTAATGCTTTCAAAAATGCAAGTCATGTGTAATGAACATAAAAGTGATTGCTTAACAGTGTATGTGTGTGCTGACTAGAAAGTAGTCCAATGATAATGTTGAGTTGCACCAATACATAAAATGAGGCTCTGGTTATTTTGTATATTCAAGAGCATTTCGGGGAACATAGGAATGACCAAAGAGCTTATGCCTGTCATACATGTCTGAGCTGAAGTACTAAATACCTAATGCATGCTGGGTTTGGAACGCATTTCAATTTTTTGAATTTTTATACAAAAGTCACCCTAACAATAAACACTGTTGTAAATAAGTATATACAGTGGTCGAAGTGAGCGGGAGCGGTGCTCCTCTGCTTCTTTTAATTAAGTTTTACTGTTCCTATACTTTTATTTAAAAAAGAAACCGTTGCGGAATGGTTTCGTTTTAAAATAAAAGTGTAGGAAGAAGTAGAAACCTGCACTTTCAGTGCACTGCACTGAATGTTCCCCAAAACAGCAGGCGCATGTGTTTTGGGGTTTGTATTGTGTGTGGGAGGGTGCATGGCGATGGGGTTTGTGGGGAGCGGTGCAAGCCAGTAGGGAACATAGTTCCACTACTTCTTTCCATACACTTGGACCACTGAGTATATATACCAGTTTGACCTGCAAAGAATTTAGCTGACAGAATGGAATCACTGCTAATAACTTGAAATCACTCCCGCATTGTTGCAGATCACCACGACTGTGAGAAATAAAATTTACTTTTTATTTAAAAAATGACCACATTGAAATTAACTGCTATAAAATGCAGTTCATGCGAAAATGTGCCACTCTAGGCCCGGGACGAGTTGGCCTCATTGTAGATAAGTCTCGGCTAAGTACCCATGCCATTTTCTAGATCTTGCCATCCTAAACTCACATATACTAGGTTTTCCCATTGAATGCTCACGCATTCACACCATTTGGCAGGTGTCGTTATACTTTCTCTGGGTTTGCAGATCTTATGGCAACATGGCTGCTTCTCTGGTCTTTCCCTGTAGCGCTGTGAAGCGGTTTCAAGGCACTCCATTTAACCCCATCTTACTTAACACAGCTGGGAACTGCCTTCTTTTTCACCACTGTCTAACTCTTTCCACGTATATCCCACCCAACTTGCACTCTTCCCCCGGAGCACTTGGAATGGCCCCAGAGATCTGCTCGCCAGTTGAAGAGAGGCCCTGTCTCTTGCTACACTTTCAATTGAGAGCAGGGGCGCCGAGTATGGGGGGCTGCAGGGCCCGGGGCCCCCCGGCAGAAAGAAGTCGGGGCTGAGCCCCCCCCCCCGGCCGGAGAGAAGAGACGCAGTATGGATGGCCCTTTGTTCCATCCACACTGTGCGTCTCTCTGGCGGCCTGGGTAAAAAAACAATGTTTAGAAATTGAGGGACAGATGCAAAGCAAGAGGCTCTTGCCCTCAATTTCTAAAAATCGTTTTGGGTTTGGTGTATTTGTACATCTGTGCACCCCTCTTGGCAAGAGGGGTGAACAGATGTAGAGGTACACCTAACCCAGAAGGATTTTTAGAAATGGAGGTACAAATGCAAAGCGAGGGAGGGGGCAGGGGGCAGGGAGAGGGCAAATGAGACTGTTTGTATGTCTCTGAGTGTGCACGTGGTGAGGGTGAATGCTATCGGCGGGGAGCGGAGGCGTATGAGCCAGCACTTTCTAGTAGAGCTGCCATATTTGAAATGGGGCAATGCTGGTACTCCTTAGTTAGCTCACTATACTCTTGATGGGATAGTACTGCTGTAACAGGGCTTCTATAATTGTTGAATCTTCTCAGCAATAATACTATGCTTTTGTTGAGGCAATGCTAGTTCATCTTAGTGGGGCTGCTCTACTTTTGATGGGACAACATCAGCACTTCTCAGTTGAGCTGCTACACTCTTATTGACAAGGCCCCAGCACTTCTCAACAGATGTATTTCTTTTTATTTTAATTGGTTATTTATAATGCGTGTACTACCCAGAGGTTTCTAAGCGCAGACTGAGGGAGCAAACCTGTGTTGCGCGGACCGAGGGATTGAACCTGTGTTGCTCTGTGTCGTCTTGCTTCCAAGGCGAGCATGTTGCCCCTGAGCTATCCTTCCGATACTCTAAAGATCTGAAGTACATTTAATGATACAGAACCAGAACTATTGAGCAAGTCTCATCATCAGAAAAACTCAACACTGTCGTGGTTATACAAGAGCTCATATATTTAAAGGGATGAATTACTCAGAATGTAGCAGCACTATTCAATAACCCAAAGTTCTTAAGCATAGTTAATGTGAAAATACTACACTTCTCACCGTTGGGACAGTACTGCCACTTCTCTCAGAGGCTTCTACACCGTTTATGGGGCAGCACTGATCCAGCCTACTGCTCACATGCTCAGAATTGTCATTTCTCAGCAGGACTGCAACACTATACCATTGTTTTCTGTATGTTGAGTGCTTCTTCACCACCAATGTGGATTCATGGCTCTCTCCAAGTGTCTAAATAGTAGATCTGTATACATTTAATTGGCAACAGGCATGTCCGGAGCTGCTTGCTGTCCATAAACTGCCGCTCAGGATGTTGGGAGCCGTGATGGGGCAAGGGATAGAAGGCTCGAGCCTGTCGGATAGCAGAATCAGCAGGGTCTTAAAACCTGCTCACTCCTTCTGGAGGGGCCATGGGGCAAAATGAGCCTGATCCCACATACAGGGGGTTGTTACCCCTTTATCTCTCCTGAATGAAAGAATGAGCTCTCTCAGACACAAGTTATCATCCCTGCACACACATTGAATGAATATGGTATGGATCTATAGATCTAGAAAACTGGAGTGACAATTTTGAGTGTTTTAACAGAAATATAATTGTCTTCCCAGATGGGAGTCTGACTCCATTAATATACATGGGGTCACTGAGATGACCAAGAGTGAAACTGTACATTCAGTTGTGAGATTACCAGCAACGGGCGATACTATGCTCCAAGGAGTGAGGTGCCCACTCAATATATCAGACTGTTTATAGGTGTGAGACCCATCCTGAATGCTTGCCCAAAGAGCCTTGGCCAGAGTTTCACACTGAAGAAGTGAGCATGTGATCCGGGGTCTGCAGCCCCCACACACGCAGGGGAGCAGGGGATTCCCATGCTCCCACTTGTGAGATTTGCACCAAATTAGTGAGATTGTGCTCCAAGGTAGGAGGCACACGCACAGTCTTTGCTCTGACGTTTGACACACTCACAGGATGGGACGGCATTTCGTTCTCCCGTCCTAGTTGTGTTGCTCTGCCTTTTGAGGGTACTACAACCTGGATGATTATAGAGGGGTGGAGTAGGGGCAGTGATGGCCTAAAGGAATGCAACTCGAAGGCTTAAATCTCCTTCTTACTTGACTTTAGTATATGCAGTACATGCTAGCCATTGTTTCCACTGATCTGTGCGCGCCTCCACCCCGCCCCCCCCCCCTGACTACATGCAAATTTGTGGTCCTATAACTGCCAGTGATGTCACTTCCTGTATTTGCCCACCCCCCGGGAAATTCATAAGTCGGCTCCCCTGATTGAGAGCAGAATTGTTGGAAAAGTAGATGACCGCAGCAGCAATAGATGCTTTGTCCGACGCATCTTCTAGGAGAGGGCCCTTCATTTCGACAATGAACAAAAAAAGAAAGTTAGAAAATGAAGTCCTGTTTGAAATATAGTTATATACGCGGACTGCATATATATTTTAATTACTACAAGCCAATAAAACGGTACTAAATTGCAGTGAAGGAGTGCAGTGCGGGGTAACAGTAGAGAACTACCGTGGGGCGGGTATTCTGGTGTTTTGCCCTGGGCGCATTATTGTCTAGAAACGGCCCTGCGTGGCCAGCAAGCAGAGGCTCAAGTCCTAAAAAGTGGGCGGGGGACTGCGACGAATGCAATGGGAAGTTAAATCACAGAAACGTAACGCTTCCTATGCCCCAGGCCCTGTGGCATACGGAGTATGGCAGGATGGAGGGACTGGGGGGTTAGGCGCAGGGTGGGGGAAACGAACGCGGGAAACAAAGAGGGAGGGGCAGACAAAGCGGCGCCCCCACCCTCGACGTTGCCAGGGGAACGCACCAAAAGGTGCGAAGGAAACAGTAGGGGGAGGCAGGAAGAAGCCCGGCCCCCCAGCAACGCATCAGCATCAAAGGCCACAGCGGTGGATAAATACCCCCGTAAAAACCCAAGGAGTCACAAACAGGTCCGGAGCTCACCTCACTCGGGTAAGCTCCACGGACCTGGGAAAAAGGGATAAGGAAGCGTTAGCCTCTGCGGGCTTACCGTTTCTGTGTCCTCTTTCCTTTGCAGGAGGCGTCATCTTCGTGGAGAGCGGTCGCCGGCGAGGAAGCAGTACGAAGGAGCCGGAGTACCGCGGGAGAAAAGCGCGAACGGCGGACTGTGTGCGGCGAAGGAATATCGCGTCGGAGGCATCTCAGCGCCTGCTCCATAGCAGAGGGACGCCAGCGGAGCGTGGACGCGGCACGAGCAACAGGTCTCCCGGAAGCAGCTGCAATCCAGGAAGAGGGACGCCGGCGAAGCGCCGAACGCGGCGCGCGCTCAAGGACGCCAGCCCAGAGCCGGCAGGAAAACACAAGCCGGTAAAAGGGAAAAGCATTACGAAAATGGGCGGGGCCAGCATTTAAAGTCGCAGTAGGAAGAGAGCGGCTACACTACAGCGCAAGGCCAACAGAGGCACAAGGAATGACGCAGTTGTCTTCCCTTAGGACATGGTGTCTTGTGGTGCATTCACGGTGGCACAGCTGAGAGACCTGTGGTGCAAGTGATAAGTGCTTCTGTGCAGAGCCTGTTGACTCAGGTTCGAATCCCGGCAAGACCAAACTCCTAAGAGAGAGTAACAATTTTTTAAGAGAAACACAATAACACTCTTGGAACGATTAATAGTTAAATTAATTTTTTGCATCAAAGAACAGTCAAGAGGCCCAGAGGCAATAACCAGGAAAGGCAAGAGGCGGAAACAGAAAAATGGCAGAAGAGAGAGCAAGAAGAGCACAGGAATTCAGTGCATGGGCCAAAAAGGCTGAGAAGGAATATGGAGCGCAATGGGTACGGGACGTGGTACAGTCGGAAGAAAGGGCTAGGGCAATGTCGCCTCTGCTGCTGGAGGAATCCGCTGGCAGCGACGAAGAAGCTGCAGTACCGCAAGGCCAAAAGAGGTTAAGAGAGATATCAAGGGAGCCACAAGAGCCAGAGATGCCTAAAATAAAACGGAGGAAAGGAACCAAAAAAGGTATCGTAAAATTGAATAACAATATTAACAAAATTGTAAAAGTGTTAAATGCATGTATCACGGCTCAGGGTAAGTCGCCCAGAGCCAACAGAGGGAGAATGAAAGAGTACAAAAGTGTGACATCTGATACAGATAGTAGTGAAGATGAGGAGAGGGGACACCTTCAGGCATGGGTGAAAACAAAGGGGGTAATAAGTAAAGAAAAACAGAAAACGGATAAGGCAGGCGTAGGTCAAGGGCCAACAGACAGCGGGGTTCCAATACCACAGGGGCTTCCCCAAAATCCTGGTCCCCAGGGGTCACTTACCATTACAACAGTAGCTACGACAGAGCCCCCCGTAGTGAAAATTTCAGAGCCTACCACAGTTATGACTAAATATGGCAGGCCAACGATAGGCAAAGATGCACAGGGCCGCTCCTTAAAGGCACAAGCATGGTACATCAGTGACAAAGTGAAAGAGAAGATATGGAGAAAAGAGTTAATAGATATCTTCTCCCTGCTAGATGTACAGAAAAGGGGCCACGATATATCAAAAGAAGACATAAAAGAGGATGAAAAGGGTCTATTAAAAAGAGCTGCCGTACCAAGGAATTTTGACAATTGGACAGCAGCATTCCAGATAATGTCATCAATCATCTTGCAGAAATTTCCCGAAGACGGCCCATCACTTGTGACATACCAACAGAGAGTTTTGAGCGTGTACGAAGCATTTGGGGGTGTAACGCTCACCTGAATCCCTCGGAGGCGCAGGTCTGGGCTGGGGGTTCTCGGAGTCTTCTAGGGTCACGCGCAGGCCTCGAATGCCACCCTGGAAAGGCCCTTTCCTCACGGAGATCTTCATCTGAAGGGTGAGGTGTCTGCAATTATGAGAGCAAGGGGTTAATATGGATATATAAGCCTGACTGGGTAAGCTGCCTCCCCTTCCTGGTACTCCCAAGTAGTTCGTAGGCTAAATGTGCTCACCTTATGCAGGTGAAAGCGGAGCTCTCCATCCTGCGTCAGTGCAGGGGCGCCGAAGCCAGTTACTTCACTGGTTAATTGTCCAGCCTCTTGGTTGCAGAGGATGAAGATTTGGAGCTAGGCCGTTGTTAGCAGCACGAACGGCGGTTGCTTGAATATGGAAGTCCGGAGAGCGATGGAATGGCGAAGGTATTGCAGGCAAGTAAGTAGAAAATGTCAATTCGAAGTTAAAAGCACTTCTTAATGTCTCTGTTCCTTTTTCAGGTCGCAGAAGCAGCTGGGTAGAAAAATGGATGACGAGGAATGCACCGAGGAGTGAGAAAGATGAGCGCTGCCCAAAACACGTGCGTATAGATGGAGTTTTGTATTTCTTAATGATGTCCTTTTGTTTTGCAGATGCAAGTAGCAGCGTCGGCGGATGCGAGAAGAATGCTGCGCAGGTAAGGAAAGTTTCACGGAGGTTTACTAACCAATGTCTTTGCTTCCACAGGGTGCCGGAAAAAAAAATGGAAAGCTGCAGCCCGTGGCTTGAGATGCACCGATGGACTGGGTAAGTGCTGCGCTGGTTTTTATCTCGTGCCATCCTGGTGTTCTTTTCCCTTTTCAGATGCTGCTGAAGACGAAGATGGTATTTCGGAAGGTAAGATTGCGGATTTCTCTTCCCCAGATGCAGAAGTTGAAGATTCTCTGGAGCTGACACGGTGAGCGTCCTGCTGCTATTGCAGAATAACGCGAAGCACGTTGCTCTGATCGGGCGTGGTTTAAATAGCTTACTGGAGTGCTTAGGTGTCTCCTTCCACAGCAGCCTCGCCCAGGTAAGAAGTCCCAGCTTCCAGAATAGTTCCAGTATCCAGTCCCAGGGAGTGATGCTGGCCACACCCAGAGGTAAAGTAGTTCCAGCCATGGATGGATGAGTATTTCATCCTGCAGGTGAGTGAGCAGCATGGTCTGCAGCAGGTAGGTCCACCCAAGCACCATTCCTTACATCATGAGCCCGGCACGTCCTGTGCCGGGACTGAGTCCCCTTATGGGCCTGGCGCCACTGGCGCCAGGACAAGGTCCATAAGGCCCCTATGGGAGCCGATGGGTGCCTGGAAATGAAGTTGTGACCCAGCTTCCGAGGCAGTTGGGCTAAACCTGACTCCTTGGAGGCTGCGGTCATGACAGCACCCCCCCTCAAGGCCCCTCCCAAGCTTGTCTTTTCCGGAGGTTTTGGCTTGTTGGGAAAAGCCCGATGAAATTTTCGGACTAGACGAGGTGCATGTACATATTCTGAGGGTTCCCAAGATCTCTCCTGGGGTCCATATCCCTTCCAATCAATCAAGTAGTATAGTTTTGATTTGGAAATTTTGGAGTCCAAGATGTCTCGAATTTCAAATTCGGATTCTCCGTCAACTTGGATTGGCTCAGGAGGTTTAGTCAAACGGGTTCCGGGTTGCACAGGTTTCAGGAGAGAAACATGGAAGACAGGATGTATCTTCATTCGAGTAGGTAATTCTAGTTTGACAGCCACTGGGTTAATCACGGCCGTGATCGAGTAGGGTCCTAAATATCTTGGGTTGAAGGTGCGTGGCCCTTTTAAAGATAAATGTTTAGTGGACAGCCAGACTTGATCTCCTTTTTGATATTGAGGAGCCTCTTTTCGATGTTGGTCTGCTCCTTTTTTGTATGATTCTTTAGCTCGTTGAAGATGAGCTGTGGCTTCTTTAAATGCTTGAGTTATCGCCGAATGCAGATGGTCAACAGCAGGTGTTCCGAGAGCTTGAGGTGGGTCCAGATTTTAGGTTCGAGGATGACTTCCATACAGCAGGAAAAAAGGGGTTTTTCCCGTCCCAGAATGGATTGAATTATTGTAAGCGTATTCAGCAATCCAAAGGACATCCTTCCAAGTACCCTCGGATTGATGCAACATGCAGCGCAGATATTGTTCTGAAGTTTGGTTAGTTCTCTCAGTCTGCCCGTCGGTTTGAGGGTGATGGCTGGTGGAAAGTCGTACATCTATTTGTGCTAAACGACAACAACTCCGCCAAAAATGGGAAATAAATTGGCTCCCTCGGTCAGAGATTAGTACTGAAGGGAAACCGTGCAACCGGACAATGTTTTCAAGAAATTCTCGGGCTAGAATGGAAGCTGTAGGTAAACCCTTCAGGGGGATAAAATGAGCCATTTTTGAAAAAAGGTCCACGATCACTAGAATTGTGTTGTATCCGGAGCAAGGGGGTAAATCCGTGATAAAATCCATCGAGAGCGTGTGCCCAGGGCCTGGTGGAATGTCTATTGGACGTAGTAATCCTGCTGGCTTTTCCTTCGGACTCTTGTTTTGTGCGCAGATACCACAAGAATCCACAAACTTTTTAACATCTTTCCTCCAAGATGGCCACCAAAAATGCCTTTTAATTTTCTCTGAGGTTTTGGCAACTCCAGGATGTCCTTCCATTAGAGAATCATGGTAGCAGGGGATGACCTGTTTTTGTAAGTCAACGCAGGGTAAGAATAGTCTTCCTTGGAAATACAATAGGTTCTGATCTATTGTAAAATCCTTTCCTTTCAATTGCCAATTCGATGAATCTTCGTGAGTTATGAGTTGATTGACCTTTGCTTTAATCTCTTCGAGGGATAGTGTGTTGATTGCTCCTAGTATCTTTTGTTCAGGAATTATTGGCACCGGCTCCGGATTAGCTGTAAGTTCGTCTACCCCTATCCGGGAAAGGGCGTCTGCTTTTCCGTTCCTGACGCCTGGTCGATATGTGATTACAAAATCGAATTCTGCGAAGAATACAGCCCAGCGTAGTTGCCTCGAAGATTGAGCTTTAGCTGACTTCAGGTACTGGAGGTTACGGTGATCTGTGATTACAGTTACTGTGTGCCGGGCTCCCAAAAGATAATGCCGCCAGGCCTTAAAGGCGGACCTAATTGCCAAGAGTTCTTTGTCCGTAATTGTGTAGTTGATCTCAGGAGCCGAAAATTTGCGAGACCAAAAGGCTACAGGGTGTAACTGGTGCGTTTCGGAGTCTCTTTGTGACAGCACCGCCCCCATTGCAAGACTGGAAGCGTCTGTCTCGACGATGTAGGGAAGTTCTGGACGGGGATGCCTTAAGACTGGAGCAGAGATAAATTTGGCTTTTAATTCGTGGAAGGCTTGTTCGGCTTCTGGAGTCCACTCGAATTTTTTATTCTTTTTCAGAAGAGCCGTGATAGGTTGGACTACCCGAGAGAATCCAGGAATGAACCTTCGGTAAAAATTAGCGAAGCCCAGCATGCTCTGTACACCTTTCACGGAAGTTGGGGAAGGCCATTTGGTGATAGCATCCACTTTTCTTGAGTCCATGTGAACTCCGTTGGGTGACAAGATGAACCCTAAAAATTCCACTTCCTTTGCGTGAAAGGTGCACTTCTCCAGTTTAGCAAACAAGCGGTGTTGGCGAAGTCTCTGTAAAACCGCTGTGACGTGTCTACGATGATCAGTTTCTGAGGCTGAGTATACCAAGATGTCGTCAATATAAACGACTACGCACACATCAATAAGTTCTCTGAGGACATCATTCATGAAAAACTGGAAGGCGGCCGGTGCGTTACATAGTCCGAAGGGCATTACTTGATACTCAAATAATCCATATTTAGTGCGAAAGGCCGTCTTCCATTCGTCGCCCTCCTTAATGCGTACCAAATGGTAAGCTCCTCTGAGGTCTAACTTTGTGTATATGCAGGCGCCTTTTACCTGGTCCAATAATTCAGGAATCAAGGGCAACGGGTATCGGTTTTTGACTGTAATCTGGTTCAGGGCGCGATAATCGATACAAGTTCTTAGGTCACCTTCCTTTTTCGGGACGAAGAACAAAGCTGAGGAAGCCGGGGATTTCGAGGGGCGGATGAATCCGTTAGCCAAGTACTGGTCCAAGTATTGCCTGAGATGGAGGTTTTCTGGTTCAGTGAGGGCATATATTCTACTGCACGGAGGGGTGGACCCAGGTATTAGGTCTATCTGGCAGTCGTATGACCGATGCGGAGGCAGGGTGTTGGCTTGATCTTTCTGAAAGACGTCGCTGAATTCTTGGTACTCCAGAGGTAATCGGGGGTCCTCGGAAGTGATGGCTGCTAGCTTGATTTCGGGCTGAGGATAACAGGTTGAAGCGCATTCTGGAAACCGGATTACCTTGGCTCGCCAGTCTATCTGAGGATTGTGCTTTTCCAACCAAGGCATTCCCAGAATCGCCTGAAACTGCAGGGCCTTGATTACATCAAACACGATCTTCTCCCGATGTCCGTCTTGACATAACAACGTTACCTCCATGGTGGTATGAGAAACTGGTCCGGAAGCTATTTCAGTACCATCCACTGTAGTGATTACGTCCTTTACCATCTTGGGACGTAGGGGAAGATCCATCCTGATAGCCAAGTCTTGGTCCACATAATTACCGATTGCTCCGCTATCAATGTATACTTTGATAGCATGCATGCGATCTGGTCTATTGGGACTTATGAGGACCATAGGCATTACCAAATGCGAGGTCAAGGAACTGGTTTTAACGCTCGGCAAGCGGACCTCTACGCTTGTCGGGCGAGGTCGTTTCCCGATTCCAGTTTCTCAGCATTTTTATCAGAAACTCCTACGGTCTTCTTGACCGGTTTCACTGAGCAATCACGAAGGACATGTCCAGAATTCCCACAGTATAGGCACAGCTGTAATTGCCTTCTTCTTTCCCGTTCTTTCTGAGTTAATGGTCCTTTTACTACTCCTATTTGCATTGGTTCCACGGAGTCATTCCCTTTAGCGGAGCTCTGAGGTCTTGAAAGTACCCGGGTTTCAAATCTGGATCGATCGGTCTTCCTGTTCTGTAGCCGATGATCTAATTGGACTACTAGGTCGATATAATCTGAACAGTCTTGCGCGGATTAACCACCTGTGCTAAAACGTCTTTAAGTTCCCCACGTAGACCTCTGTAGAAGAGCGTGATTCTCTTATCTTCAGGCCACCTGGTCTCAAACACCAGTCTATTAAAGGACGCTATGTAAGCCAGGAGATCCCGATTACCTTGTCTGAGTGACAGGAGTTCATTGTCCAAGGCCTGCCCCTGTGAATGTCTTGCGAACAACTTTTCCATACTGGTCTGAAAGTCTTGAAAGTTATAGAGGAGCGGGTCATCCTGTGTCACGAGAGGAATGGACCAATCTGCAGCACTACCGCTAAGATAGGAAAGTACAAACGCTACCTTGGCTTGGTCCGTTGGGAATGCGGTGGGTCTACACAGAAAGTGCAAGCGGCATTGATTGATGAATACTGCATATCGCTTTGGATCACCGGAAAAACGTTCGGGCGGGGCCAAAGGCACATTCCCTGGCAGATTAATTTGCACCGGATTACTTGAGGTTGTAGGAGTGCCGCCCCCTCCATAGGGAGGCAGTGGCGTCTGTCCCGCCTGAGCCTGTAGCAACTGTCTGGCCAGATCATCCGTCCGTTCCTTGGCAATGATCAACTCCCTTCGTAAAGCGTTTGTTTCTTGGCGAGATGCGTGTACTTCTGCCCTTAGTTCCCCAAGCAATTGAGCCAGTTGATCTGTGTCCGAAGTTTCCATTGCGCCTGGGTGGGAAAATTGCGGTAGGCTTCGCGTTCTGTAACGCTCACCTGAATCCCTCGGAGGCGCAGGTCTGGGCTGGGGGTTCTCGGAGTCTTCTAGGGTCACGCGCAGGCCTCGAATGCCACCCTGGAAAGGCCCTTTCCTCACGGAGATCTTGATCTGAAGGGTGAGGTGTCTGCAATTATGAGAGCAAGGGGTTAATATGGATATATAAGCCTGACTGGGTAAGCTGCCTCCCCTTCCTGGTACTCCCAAGTAGTTCGTAGGCTAAATGTGCTCACCTTATGTAGGTGAAAGCGGAGCTCTCCATCCTGCGTCAGTGCAGGGGCGCCGAAGCCAGTTACTTCACTGGTTAATTGTCCAGCCTCTTGGTTGCAGAGGATGAAGATTTGGAGTTAGGACGTTGTTAGCAGCACGAACGGCGGTTGCTTGAATATGGAAGTCCGGAGAGCGATGGAATGGCGAAGGTATTGCAGGCAAGTAAGTAGAAAATGTCAATTCGAAGTTAAAAGCACTTCTTAATGTCTCTGTTCCTTTTTCAGGTCGCAGAAGCAGCTGGGTAGAAAAATGGATGACGAGGAATGCACCGAGGAGTGAGAAAGATGAGCGCTGCCCAAAACACGTGCGTATAGATGGAGTTTTGTATTTCTTAATGATGTCCTTTTGTTTTGCAGATGCGAGTAGCAGCGTCGGCGGAGGCGAGAAGAATGCCGTGCAGGTAACGAAAGTTTCACGGAGGTTTACTAACCAATGTCTTTGCTTCCACAGGGTGCCGGAAAAAAAAATGGAAAGCTGCAGCCCGTGGCTTGAGATGCACCGATGGACTGGGTAAGTGCTGCGCTGGTTTTTATCTCGTGCTAACCTGGTGTTCTTTTCCCTTTTCAGATGCTGCTGAAGACGAAGATGGTATTTCGGAAGGTAAGATTGCGGATTTCTCTTCCCCAGATGCAGAAGTTGAAGATTCTCTGGAGCTGACACGGTGAGCGTCCTGCTGCTATTGCAGAATAACGCGAAGCACGTTGCTCTGATCGGGCGTGGTTTAAATAGCTTACTAGAGTGCTTAGGTGTCTCCTTCCACAGCAGCCTCGCCCAGGTAAGAAGTCCCAGCTTCCAGAATAGTTCCAGTATCCAGTCCCAGGGAGTGATGCTGGCCACACCCAGAGGTAAAGTAGTTCCAGCCATGGATGGATGAGGATTTCATCCTGCAGGTGAGTGAGCAGCATGGTCTGCAGCAGGTAGGTCCACCCAAGCACCATTCCTTACATCATGAGCCCGGCACGTCCTGTGCCGGGACTGAGTCCCCTTATGAGCCTGGCGCCACTGGCGCCAGGACAAGGTCCATAAGGCCCCTATGGGAGCTGATGGGTGCCTGGAAATGAAGTTGTGACCCAGCTTCCGAGGCAGTTGGGCTAAACCTGACTCCTTGGAGGCTGCGGTCATGACATGGGGGGGTGCTTGGAAAGAATACGACCATGAATTCAGGAAAGAAATGGATTGCTTCCCAGACATAGGGTGGGATGAAGAAAATTACAATCTATACATTTTTAACGTACTAAAAGAGAAATGGGATACCAGAGATCAGTATAGTACGGGGAGCTATTATAGGAAACAATATGGCCAGAACGATTATAGAAACGAGTATAGATACAACAGGAGATACGATAATCCATATGACAGATCAAGGGAACAGAATTTTCGGAGTAGACAATACGAGGCACAGAGAGGGTGGCAGAGCAACATACCCCCGACAGCACAAGGGGGTGGTAAAGGGAGTAACGGGACAGCAAGGTCAGAGCCAGCACAATGCCGTAATTTCGAGAAGGGAATATCATGCAGCTGGGGGAAGAAATGTAAATTCAATCACAGATGCGAGAATTGCGGGGGGGAGCATATTACCGCCAAATGTACCAGAGCAGCGCCCAGCAAGTACAGGGTCCCAGAAAAACGGATCTAGGCACACAGAAGAGAAAGGGGCAACACCAGTAAAAATCGAGAATATGGAAAGGTGGCTAAGGGTGTTTCCAGACCAGGAAGGTGCAGAAACCATAAGGCAAGGTTTTCAAGAAGGTTTCACAATACCATTTAAAGGGCAGGGTTCCCAGGACACTCCAAAAAATCTTAAATCTGCTTTAGAAAATAAAGAGTTGGTGGGCAAAAAAATCAGAAAAGAAATTAAGCTGGGGAGGATGGGAGGCCCCTATAGTTCTCCTCCTTTTAAAGAATATATATGTTCACCTTTGGGCTTGGTACCAAAAAAAGAGGCAGGCGAGTTTCGGCTAATTCATCATCTTTCATACCCGCCGGGTGCCTCGGTTAACGATGGCATCACACAAGAGGAGTTGTCGGTAAACTACTCAGATTTTCTGGAAGCAGTGCAGTTAGTGAGGAAAGCAGGGCGGGGAGCTTAGATGGCGAAAGCAGACATTAAGTCAGCATTTCGCCTATTACCTGTGAGGAGCGAATCACAGAGATGGTTATGCATGCACTGGGAGGGCCAATACTACGTAGATAAATGTCTCCCTATGGGCTGCGCCATTTCTTGTGCGTACTTTGAGAAGGTGAGCTCTTTCCTGCAATGGGCTCTTACAAAGGAATTGAAGGGGGCACAAGTAGTCCATTACCTGGACGATTTTCTATTTGTGGGTCCAAAAGGTTCAGAGCTGTGTAAAGATACTCTGCAGAAATTCAAGACATTAACAGAAGAGTGGGGTTTTCCGCTTGCAGAAGAAAAAACGATGGGGCCAACCCAAGTAATACAATTTCTGGGCATCGAAATTGACTCACAGGTCGGGGTGTGCAGGATCCCGGAAGAGAAGGTGACGGATTTGCTAAGTACAATCACTGATCTGAAAGGGAGAAACAAGGCCACAGTAAGAGAGTTGCAATCACTAGCAGGGAAATTGAACTTTGCGGGGAGGGTCATACCGCAAGGCAAGATATTCCAGAGAAGGGTCGAACAAAGAACAAAAGGCGCTAAGGTGGGGCACCACAGGGTGCGGATCGGTGGAGCAATAAAGAAAGATTTGGAGGTTTGGGAAGAATTCTTGAAATCATTCAATGGTTCAGTGATCTGGCGCACACCTGTAAACGAAGAAAGCGAAAGGGTGTTGTTCACAGACGCAGCTGGGGGTTTCGGCTTTGGTGCAATTTTGGGTACAGAATGGTGCGCAGAAAGGTGGCCAGAGGCATGGCATGAGGCAGCATGGACAAATAACATTACACTGCTGGAGCCATTTCCGATCTGGGTAGCATTGTGTGCATGGGAGACAAAGCTAAACAGCAAGGATTTACATGTGTGGTCAGATAACATGGCAGTAGTGCATGTGATAAACAACGGAAACGCGGCCTGCCCGCTGGTCCTGGAATTAATGAGGGCAATAACTCTGGCTTGTCTAAATAACAATGTTAACATAAGGGCGAGACACATCGCCGGTGAAGCAAATATGGTCGCTGATGCCTTGTCTCGTTTTCAGTGGCACAGGTTCAGAGAATTGCGGCCGGAGGCAAGAAGGATGAAAACGCCCACGCCAAAAAAGGCATGGGTACCACTGGAAGCTTGGCAAAAAGGTCGGTTAGCCACAAGGTTAACTCAGAAGAGGAGGAAAATCCACAAGAACAAGTAGTAGAGAGATTGGCCAGAAATGCCATAACATACAAAACTGGTGAGCAATATAAAAAACATGTGAAGAATGTGTTGAAAGAATCAGGAGTGAAGGATGTGGGGGAGATCACAGTTTCCAAGTTGTGTGATTTTTTGGGGAATGCATTTACGCAAGGAAGGAAGAAAAGCTGGGCGGCAGCACATTTGGCCGCAGTTGCATATACGGCAAAAGTTGCTGGGTTGGCAGACCCAACAACGAGCCCACGGTTAAAATATGCAATGAGGGGATGGTCTAGGTTAGAGGGCAAGAAAGCAGACAACAGGAGGCCCCTGAATTTTTTGAAAGTAATAAAATTGTTACAATTATTGCATAGCACATGTAGCGACAACTATGAGAGTATGTTGTTCAGGGCAGCATTCGCATTGGCATATTACGGTGCATTCAGGGTCGGGGAGCTTGTAGCAAGTAACACGATGGCAGGTAACGGGCTAGCAAGGAGCGATGTCAGCATGGGTTCTAAGGGTATGTCAATATTACTAAGGAGATCAAAAGCGGACCAAGGAGGGAAGGGGCGAACAATTGAGCTAAATTGTATTAAGGAAAAAGATCACTGCCCCAGGTGCATTACCAAGCAGTTTCTCAAGGTTCGACCTGAGGTCGGGGGACAGCTATTGATACATAGGGACGGCAAGGCCCTCAGCAGGTATCAATTCCAAGCCGTACTAAAGAAAACCATAGCGAAAGCGGGGTGGGACGCAGCCGAGTTTGGGACCCACTCCTTCCGGATAGGGGCAGCCACCTCTGCATGGGCAGGGGGACTAGGGGCAAAAGGGGTAAAGAAAATTGGGGGATGGAAGTCACATTGTTTCAAAAAGTATGTACGAGAGTATTTGATATGATTCGTCTCCCATCCATCCATGCAGATGACACCCCCTACAAGTCAGCATGGATAGTCGGCCATTCATTCGTGACACGAGCAGGCAGATGGATCGAGGATTTCAGAGAAGGTTTACATTTTGAACGGACAATAACATCCTGGTGGGGTCTCCCAGGCATGCACTGGGAAGACATCCACGATCGGCTATCGGACCTGATCGGGTTCAGGGATCCTCCTGAATACCTGGCCATCCACTTAGGGGGAAATGACTTGGTTAAAACAAAAAGGGGCGAGCTGATGCGCAGCATATGCGAGTCATTAAGGGCAATAGCCCACTGTTGGTGGAAAACCGAAATTTTCATGTCAGAAATAATTACCCGCAGAATTTGGTATGGGGCACGCAGACGGCAGGCCATTGAGACAGCACGGAAAAAGCTAAACAAAGCTGTAGAAAAATACTGTAAGAGCACGGGTCTCCATTTCATAAGACATGGGCTGTCTCAAAATGACCCTGAGTGGTTCCATCAGGACGGGGTGCACCTATCCAATAAAGGGTTGGGCAGATGTACGGACAACATCTTTCAAGCATTAGCAGCATGCGGATGCAAATAGGTTCGCTTTTTGGGGTGACCTGAGCAGGTTAGGAAACACCCGCTCAGGCGTGGCGGCACGTGTCCAGGAAGGGATGCCACAGGGCAACGAAAATTAGCCTGAGGGAAGGCTCGGCATCCATAACCCCTGGACACAAGGTGCCCAAAAGCGATTGATAAGGATGTGTGGCTGTCATGTTTATTGTGTGGCATTATTTTCTGTAGAAAATAAAAAGGCCTACGGCCACAATTTTTCCAAAAAGCAAAAAACGTCTGTAATATCATTTCATTATCTCAGGTGACAGGTTTTAGGTACAAGACCAGGCGGGGGGAGCCCACACTACTCAGCCTATGCCCCAGGCCCCGTGGCATACGGAGTATGGCAGGATGGAGGGACTGGGGGGTTAGGCGCAGGGTGGGGGAAACGAACGCGGGAAACAAAGAGGGAGGGGCAGACAAAGCGGCGCCCCCACCCTCGACGTTGCCAGGGGAACGCACCAAAAGGTGCGAAGGAAACAGTAGGGGGAGGCAGGAAGAAGCCCGGCCCCCCAGCAACGCATCAGCATCAAAGGCCACAGCGGTGGATAAATACCCCCGTAAAAACCCAAGGAGTCACAAGCAGGTCCGGAGCTCACCTCACTCGGGTAAGCTCCACGGACCTGGGAAAAAGGGATAAGGAAGCGTTACCACCCAACCCACCCGGCAAGAGAAGAAGGAATGAGAGCAAGAACGCCAAGTACTCTTCATCGGTACATGGTAGAAGAAGAAAAAGTCGTAGGCAGCGGCACGTGTCCAGGAAGGGATGCCACAGGGCAACGAAAATTAGCCTGAGGGAAGGCTCGGCATCCATAACCCCTGGACAAAAGGTGCCCAAAAGCGATTGATAAGGATGTGTGGCTGTCATGTTTATTGTGTGGCATTATTTTCTGTAGAAAATAAAAAGGACTACGGCCACAATTTTCCACAAAGCAAAAAACGTCTGTAATATCATTTCATTATCTCAGGTGACAGGTTTTAGGTACAAGACCAGGCGGGTGGAGCCCACACTACTCAGCCTAAAGGGAAATGTGCATATTTCTTCGTTTGTCTTCCTGACACGAAGAGCCTGCGCAGGACAAAGGAGCATTTGCCAAGAGCACCGGTGCCCCTGGGACATTGCTGGCTGAGTATAAAAGGCGCACCTGCCTATGTAGACGAGTATGTAATAGCAGATTGTCAATATAAGACATTTTACAACTTTGTGATTAACAATTCTTATGGGATGATGGTTAAGTGTCTGGCCTCCTAGCCGCCAAACCTGTGTTCGAATCTGGGCAACGCGACTGTTTAGGTGGGGGAAGATTTATTTATTTAATTACTTGAAGACACAGGAAGGGCGCTGCCCACCTGCTTTGTCCCTCGACTTGTGCTCTGCAGGTAACAATGCCTAGTTCAGGAAAGGATGGGCACGGCGGTAGAGGGCAGCAAAGGCCATGGGCAAGATGAGCGACGCAGGAGGCATAGCAGCACAAAAGGACCCTTTATTAAAGTCCTGAAACCCAACTCAAGTGGTGCTTAACTATGTTAAAATCAGCTTTCCAATAGGGGGCAACTTCTACCCACTCAGTACAGCTAAGGGGCGTGCACATGCAGTGTGACGAGGGGACACACTCGCCGAGAAGCAGGTTATTGCACAGATCCAGGGTTTCCTTCGCAGTGTGATATTATTGTTACTGTTTGGTTCCTGTGAGGAGAGATCACTCCCCCTGAATAAGAACTCTTCTTTTCAGTATTCATTACGTAAAGATAGGAGGAAACGTGGTCTGTCTAGAGAATGCGACATTAGGACGCTCGGAGTCATATCCCTGTTTCTCCACTAGGCCTATTTGTGTGATCCTGGGCAAATCGTACTTGAAATTGCATCACCTAGAAAAGATTATTTCCTGAAACCCACCGACCACCTGCCCAAACTGCACACTGGGCCTTTGACGTTCTTGCCCAGGGGGCAGTTTGTCTTAAATCTACCAGTCATAGTTCGATGGGGTGTCCCACTCGCACGAGGTTGTGCCTGGGCCAACAAGGCTACCATTTGCATATCATGGCAGCCCCTCAGCATGTGGGGCTGTAGCTTACCTAAGATGGCTACACCTGCTACAGGACGCTTTGTTGAGCACAAGATGGCAGTCTGATCCTTGGCCCACCACCAAGAGTGCCCCCATAGGTCCTCTCTGATTGACCCATTTGTTGGCAAATCATAACCCTGCCCCCAGGGATCTCCCATCCCTCCTCCCCACCCATTCCCTTAATGGGGTTGAATGCTCCTCTTAAAGGGTACTCCGTTCTGCTTTTTCTCAGCAGAGTGTTTGGCGGCAAGGAACTAAGAGACTGGCTAAGTGGTGCAATAGTGGTTGCTATAGACTTTTATTAAATAAAAACCAAAGCCATCTATCCCTAACTCTAAGGGGGGGTTACCCTACCTAAACTAAAGAAACTCGGGTGCTCGTCAGGAAGTCCGTGCGAGTCAAAACAAAAATGCACTGTCCCAGTCACAAAGGCTCCAATTCTATCCCTGTAACTACACAAAAACACCATAATGTCCAGCTACTGTTTGTACTCCAGGACAATGACTCCCTTCTCCTAGCTGGTTCCCCAATGTCTTTCTCAATTCTTAATATGCAGCTCCCTTTAGGGCGGTTTTCACAGTCTCTAGGTTTTGTACAATTCTTGTTCCACCCCACAGGGAATATGAAGCTGTTCCTTGTGTTCCTCTCGACTCCCCAGTACCAACCCTCCTATGGGACAGGCCAGAGGACTGTATTACAAAAATTGTCTACTGGCTTCTCGGTTTCTTTATGGCTCATAATGTAAGTGTTCTTGATTTAGTTCTGGTTTTCTTTTCATGCGCGAAGAAAATAAAAATAAGGGGTTTGTTCGTATCTAGAGGAAGGCAAGGTCATGGCATGAGCTGCAAAGATGGGACTCTTGGCAGGACCTGGTGTTGACCAATCATCAATGTGCAACAGACTGACATCAGAAGATTATTTGTTTTGCTCACTTGTCCAGCCCTAGATGATTCTGCTGTGTGTACAATGATTCTCTCCTTTGGCAGGAGTTCCCCCAGCTAGTAGATGTTCGGCTAAATATAGAGAGCATAAACTATCCCTGGGCCTCCAACTCTTCTTGGCCCCCGAGTCAATAAAATTACCTCCCCCTTTTGTGATATTTTCAGGGAGTTGGGGTCTCGGGTTCACTGCCAACGTGTCTTCTCAATCAAAGAGGTAGGTGCTCTCAAGTTCATACTATTCAATATTCTCCCTTACTGCCTTAAGTTAATGTCAGAAGAGTTTCTTAAACAGCTCGTCCACTCCCTCATGGACATTCGTTAACTCCGGTTATCTGTACTGGGGTTGGGATGCCTCACTGGGTCGGTAGGATTTCAGATGAGACTGTCGGCCTTCTCTGTTGCGGGGTGCCTATTCTTGGAGCCTTGTGCTACTCGTTTCTCAGATATCGATAGGGGCTTTGACCATCCTTCTCATACAGGCCCGGGTGCCAGCAGCATTCTATAGTTTTTCCCAGCTCGTTCTCACTCTTTGTAGCAAGTCAGGGGTAGCGGTCTCAGCGTAGTTGTCAGACCCAATGGTTAACCCTCTACAGGTCATGCCACCCCTGTGCACGCTCTGCCTTTCTAGTGGGCCCTCTGAGGAGACACTTTCTGCTCATAAGGGAAATTCCTCCTGCCATGGCAAATGGCCAATAATCCTTGGTTGTGGTCTTATGTTCAATTGCCGGCCACCCAAAGTGTAAATCAGATAACATTTGGTGTTCTGTCTTCGTACAGAACACATGCTCCAGGCTTTTCTTGTACTTCTCCTTCGGTGGCTTACTGGGTGTCCATGTGCATTCTCCTCAACCACACCCTCCACGCCCCTCTCTCGGGCCATCTTGCTCTTCCTTCTGCGATATGCTTGGCCTCGATTGCTTAGCTGCTCTTGTTCTTTCTCACTCTCTCGACCTCCTCCTCGGTCTCCGTTCTCATCCATGAGTCGGTCTCTACAGCCTCGACTCGCTCTCGCTCTTCCTCTTCTTCATTCTTGCTCTCCTCGGTATTCACTCTAGTACTCCTTTGTACCCTTCCTGGTACTCTTTCGGCTTCGTTTGCTTCCGATGCCCTTATGTAGTAGGGCTCGCCCTGATGTACTGTCCATTTCATTGACTACAGCTGGGCTGGTATTTTTCCCGGTTACTTGTAGCATTCAAGAGCTTCTTCGTGTCAGTACCTAACCCGTCAGGGTGGTTCGATGTTTCACAGTAACACATGGTTTTAGTCATGAGCTTAGACCCATATGGTTTAGGTCCTATAGTAAGCCTACCGGGTTGGGGTTTAAAGGGGTTGTGGAACTAAATCGCGTCCTTATTCCCAGGAGAGGAGTCTCTCTCCATGAGACCCTTTTGCATGTTACCACCCTTAGGGGGACTATTGGTTAGCGGCCTCACCTCCCTAGCGTCATGGAGAGGGCTTCTCTCCTGGGGAGAAGTGACGCCATCTGAAGGATTGTCCCAAGTGTCGGAGGAGTAGAACCCATGTGGGGTCATCTGCTACACGGAGAAGTTATGAAATCAGTGCAGGATCTTAGCTGCTCCTTAAAGCCTGAAGAAGAGGACCCTTGCAATGGCTAGGTAAGGGGCTTGGTGTTAACTGTGGCAAAGGACTTTTGTGTTTGCACCCCCAAATTACAATCAGCAAGGGGATCAGCGAGAGTGTCCTCACTGGTTCAAATCGTACCTCACTAATCAACACCAACTTTTACAAATGGATTCCTCCTGATCACCAACTCTACCCATCTCCTGTGGAATCCCACATGATCCATCCTCTCCCTGTGATCTTCAATCTTTACATGGAACTGCTTGGGACCCTCCACGCTCTACACAACATCCACATATACGCAGATGAGACACATATCTACCTCAAGATATCCTCCATCAAAGCCATCCACAGGCTCAAGACCTGGCTTTCATTGATCCAGTCATGGATGTCCAGTGCTGACCTGAAGCTCGACCCCTCCAATTCTGAATTCCTACTGATGACCAACACCACCAAACACCCGGACATCCAGACATGGCTTTTGGCTATGCACCACGAGGGCTTCACATGCCCCAGCTTACTAATTTCACCAAGCCCCTTGGGTTTGACATCGACAGACACCTCTCTTAACAGAACATAACAAGCAAGACACACACGGCTTGGTAACAACTTTCTCTCCTGTGGAAAATCAAGCACTTCATCTGCTGTCAATGCCTTGGCCCTCTGCCATTTGGAGGGTGGCAATGCCCTCTTGGAAGGCCTTCCAGCCAAATCCTTGATCCCCTGAGACATGTCTGGCATGCTGTAGCATGACTCAAAGTACTCCACAAATACGACGATATTATCTCAAACCTCATTAAATTGCACTGGCTCCTGCTGCAAGCCTGTATCAGGTTCAAATCCTGCTGCATCATCTGCAAGGCTGTCACCCTGAAGACCCAAGCTATCTCACTGAAAAACTCAGCATTCCCGGAGGCCTACAATACACCACAAGTAAGGACATGTACATACTTGAACTGAGCTGATGCAGGAAGAAAAAAACCCAGAAGACTGGCCTTCTCTATCTACGTCCCAAGTCTCTGGAACTTTCTCCCCATCAACGTCCAACTCGCCCCCATCTTCTAAAATTCAGGAAGGAGTTCAAAAGACCCTCTAATTCAAGGAATGGCTTCTCTCTAACACCTATGTCCCTACACCATACACTCCCCACTATACCCGACACTGGGTGATCTGAACCCACCGTTTCCTCCCCAGGTTACTTGTAGACTCATTGCTGACAATTGTCCTCTCCCCTGTTACATCCCCACTCCTTTGTTTCTCTGCTCCCTAACCTTGTTCTTCCCACTATGATTGTAAAGCACTCTGTTGCTTCCCGAAACCAAGTCTTTGCTCAAAAACCCAAATAATAACAATAATAATAGGCAAGCTGGTAGTCCAGGGGGGTTCCAGACATTGGGCCTCATCAAGAGTCTGGCGGTAACCCTTAAATGTGGTGGTAGCGCTATTACTGCCGCATTTAAGGGTCCACCAGATCATGGCTTTGGTGGATTTCCACCCAGCTCTGAGCTGGGGGGAAATCCGTGGCAGAATTGCCGATTTTCGGCACGATTACCGTCGGCGGGAAATCCGCCGGCAGTAATAGCGTGAATTTTCCCCATTGGGCCCAATGGGGAATGGGCAATAACCCTTCCGCCAAACCCGTGATCCGGTGCTAATGGCGCCGGGGGGTTTGGCGGTAGGGCTATTAGCACTGGCGCTAATAGCGCTGGCGTTGCCGCCCAACTCGTGATGAGGCCCATTGTGTAACAACATGGAACACTGCCATCCTGAAAGAACATGAGAGAAGAGGACATCTGAACCAACAAACTAAATGAAACACTGGACCGCCAAATGCAAAAAACCTAGTAAGAAGATTCTTACAACATTGGAATTTCACTCATAGTGGACAATACAAGTAGCACTGAGGAACTGAAAACAGTTATAACGACTATGTAAAGCTATACGTAGCACAATGACTGATTATAAACTGATTACAGACCGATTATAAATGACTTGACACAATATCGGTGACACACCAACAATTGTGAATGTATAGGGCTGTGTGTTTGGAAAAACTGTATATCTGTAATGAGACGCATTCATATAGAATGTTAACTATACCAATATAATACAAAGAAAGTTGTTAATCTGAATGTAAACTGAACAAGTGTGATACACATTTAAGATCTGTGTACTGCATACACCACATCCACAACTGGGTCATTTTAAAGCATAACTATTGTGCCTTGAGAAAGCCTAGGTAGGGGCGAAACAAAAGTGCCTCCAAATAGGAGAATAATGGCACCATGTCCAATCTAAAAATAGATGTACATTAAACCAAAACCTATTTTCTTTAACCTATAAAAGCCTGGGTACATGACTCAAACTTAGCACATCTTTGGAATTTCGCTTTTCTGATGGTAGGATAGTCTTAAAATAAATCCAATAAAGCGATCCAAATCTTACAGATGTGCCTACATTTCCAAGGAGTCACTCTGGTACACTTTGCACCTTTATCCAAGAGAAGCAGCAGCAGAAACATACCCGCCACTACTGGAATGAAACACCGGTGCTCTGGGATTCAAAGTGTCACTTCTACGGTGTTTAATTAGCACTTTGTCCTGAGCCACAAACTGACACTTGGATAGGAGAATTGTGAAAGTACCAGGTAGGCACTATTCTATCACTAAAAAGCAAATGTTCCCAGAGGGACTGCTCCGTACAAGGGCTGGCTGCATAGTAGGTCCTCAACTGTACCCAGGCCACACACTACATACTTACAGTATGGGGTTTCTTCTAGAGCCCATTTTAGGTGGCTGTTTGTGGGTGCCATAGTCCTTTTCCACCCATACTTGGGGGAGACGTAGGGGATATCAGCTGGACTGGGTGGATTTATGCCCGCTGCCTGCAGATCCTTTACTCTAATTCTTCAGGTAGGGTTGGTTTCTGAAAGGAGCTTAATGGATCCAGATGTATCATTTTCCTGTACACACGTCTGTTTCAGAGTCTGGTAACTATGTTGGTGGAGATCCTGTGCAATCTGTCTGTTACATTTGCCCCAGGGTTATTTAATGTGGGGGCACCTGCTTTCCGTGTATATTCTATTGTGTGACAGGTGGCGACACTTATTGACCATATGAATATCTAAAAGGTAGTTTCTCTGTCCCCCTACCCTTTTGCACCACTTTTATTTGCATTCATGACCATTGCAGACTTGGGTAACTGTGTACACATCTCTTGGCTTCCAAACAGGTTGGCAGTATGCCCCCTAACAGAGGGCAATGTATACATATTTGACAACTATCATGCCCAGAAAAAGGGGTTGCAAAAGACTGAGATTGGAAAGTGGTGCATAGTGGTATGGAAACATCCAGTTAACCAAGACTACAAATAATTACCATGAAAGTAAAAGACCCGTACTATACATATATTGACAATTACATGGCTGTGCACAACCATTAGTCACTTGAACTTCCTGTCCTAGTTCATAGCATACCTGGCCAGTGACCACCAGCCTGTAAAGAGTGGCACTAGCAGATAATACTTCTGACATGTGGATCCACACCCAGAGTATCCATCCACGCACTGGTCCCTCTGGAGCCATTAGGGCGAAGTATCTGTCAGTCAATATATCAAGAACCATTAATAGGCTGATGACACCCAATCATATCTCAAGATCACTTGTGCCCCTGGCATACACAAACTCACTCTCATTAATGATTGTAGATCGATAGTATTCCTGACAGATGTCGTCCTCATTGGCAGCAACATTAATCAAGCACAGATCCAGGTATTAACAGAACTGCTGCAGTTCCCACCTCACCAAACCTGCCAAATCAGTTGGAATCTGCATCAACAAAGACTAAAACAGCATGGCACCGACTCTGCCTCCTCTGGGACAGTCAAGCCCCACCTTATCAAAGCGCACTTCAGGACTGCCATCCAAGGACCAGTCATCGCTCACCTGGATTGTGGCTGTGCTTCTCTCACTGTTGTCCCCCAACACCCCTTTGGTCCACCTTACACAGATTCTGCACACAGCAGCCCATCCCATAAGACTGAAGAGGTAAGACTATAATTCTGGACAAGTAGACTGCGCTGGCTGCTCCTCGAGGGCTGCATACACAGGTATCACCTGCAAGGCACTTATCACTGAAGCTCCGCCTGCCTCACTGACAATCTGACCACCTCTGTAGGTCACTGTAAGCCTGAAGATGATCATACTGCAAACAAACAACTGCAAAATGCAAAAGACAAGGAAGAAAGCCTTCACATGCACACCTGAAATATTGCATCTGGCATCAGGCTGGCCACCTCTCTCTTGTAAATCATAAAAGGGTGGAAGATCGATTTCTGTAAAGAAAACCCAATTGACTCATCTGCAGTAGCTTATAGAGCCATTCTCTCCATCCCCAACATCAATCCACTGCCTCTAACCCCTCATCATATCCTTTTAGCTGTACCATAATAGTCGATCCTTCTACATTTTTACATGCATCCATATTATTGCACCCTCTAGGTGTATCCGCTTGTTGCACAGTGTTCCCTTGCTTCTCAGCTAGGATTGAACTATACAGTTTCCACTACATGCATGCAAAGTATATACTAATTCAACCTAGTGAACGTCTATTGGGACAACTTGTTGAGCTTTCCCGCCAATTCCATTGCAAAACGAAGGTGGTTTACTGCCTAACAATTCACCCTGGCTTGAGTAATCTCCTTTTTCCTCGGCGACTGATGTCCCTTGCCTTTTCAGGCATGGCAAAGCAAGAAAACGTTGCAGTTCTGTCATCAAGCCAAGATATGCTGTTCTACCAACTCAAAGTGCACTCTAGAACAACATCTCTTGGCTTGATGACAGAACTGCAACGTTTCTTGGTTTGCCATGCCTGAAAAGGCGAGGGACATCAGTCCCCGAGGAAAAAGGGGATTACTCAAGCCAGGGTCAATTGCTCCAAGTGATAAAAATATGCTGACTGCACCCAACAGAGCATCAACCCTCACAAGGCCATCCTCTTACGCTTAAGTGTCACTACTTGCTATGCCATCCGAAAACGACCCTAGCCGCTGGAGATCCACAGCCTGATCAATATGCTCTGCATTAGTGATCACAATTCTGCTCTGGGTGTTACCCTTTGCCCAGGGCACTGTACTGCCTACCCGAGACCCACACCAGGGCATTAAATGCACCAAAAGAAGACTTGTGGGCCAATACGGTGCAGCACCCTCCCTCGGGCTGCAATGCCACTTTCTGATGTACGATAGTGTGGATGGCAGAAGAATATGGTGTTCTCTCCATCCACTTGTTTTTTTAGTTTGGTTTTAAGATTGCAGCCATTTTCTGGCAGATGGCAAGTGTACCTTCCAAGCATCCCTCCTTAGAATTGGTCAATTTATGAGAATTCTTTTTTCCATCTCAAAAACACATTCTACTGAATATATTTCAAAAGGTCAACAATAGCTAGAAGGCGCTACTTTTAACTCAGGCCAACTGCGCCAAATCACTGTCACAGGAGTGTCAGAGCGCCTAAGCTTCTCCGTGGAGTGGCGTACTGTGTCGCCAGCAGCGTTATCCACACCTTAGTCTGCAGGAGGAAACAAAATGACACAGGGGTAGATAAAGGATGTGAAAGCAGGACATAGATGCTACCAGCACAGGGGTGGAGGGGGTGCAGGGGGGAAGAATGTTTCACGATAGCCTGGGGTATGTCTGTCCTCTTAGATGGACCATGGTTCTGCAAAAAGGGAGGCACCGGACATGCCCTAAAATGGGTTGTGTTGCCAAGGCAGATTTGGGGAACTGCAAGTTAGTACACAATTTAATGTTGGCTGCATGAGGGGTGTGACGAATCGAGGGTATTCGTCCCTTCTCCCCAAGGAAGAGCCTCACCCTTTGAGGCTAGGGAGGTGAGCTCTCTCCGCAGGCTCTTCCTAGTGGTCTGGGGAAGTGGGACATCACTGGGAAAGACTCCTCTTTTTGGGACAAGGACTCCCTTTCACGTGAGGAACTCCCTAGACCCTCCAGCCTAGTAGCATATATGGGACTATGTATGGGTGCAAGCGTAAGGCTCTGACATAAATGCAGTATTGTTTTGGTTAGAAACTTGTATTCATTAGAATAAAGAGGTTGGAGAAAGGCCTTTTCTATTCCTAAATTAAGAGGGGTTTAGCTGACTCCAAAAAAACGAAGGAAAACAGTCATAATGTCCAACTAAAAATAGTCTGTCACTGTCGTGTCCCGAAACCCTACTTCTGACCCTAACACTTAACTAATGTCTACCGTGCAAGGACCCCAAACTGCGAAGTAAACTAGTAGCGCCAGCTCTAGCCACTTAAAAAGTGTCAAATGTTCAAAGGAAAAACAAATGTTCAACTTTCTTAACAATCAACGTCCCAGTAACCAGGGGTTTGGCTCCTTTGCCCTAACTTCTTACTGGTTACTGTCAGGCCTTCGAATGGCGCGAGTCCTAGACTCACAAAGCTGTATCACAAAACGTGGATTTATTCTCTTGGCAGAGATACACTTCCTTCTGGACAATCTCGGTTTCTCGTAGGGTCCCAGGCCCTTTTATTTGATCATCACATGCAGTGCTCCAAATAGGATTTTGGAGTGAGAGTATTTTACTCCCAGTTTTTCCAATAAGAGTAAATCCAATTTCAAAACAGTAAAAATGAGTTTCCTCCTTCGCAAGAGAGTAAAAAAGGGTCCGACAACTATTCAATTTGTGTGTAAAATTAAAACTGTGTTTGAAACCTTAAGTGTAAAAAAAACTTAAAGCATACTGCCCAGCTTCATCTTCCTTATACTTGGACAATACAAAACTGTTAAGAAATACTACAGATGTCAGCTAGCTACATCATGAATCAAGTCCCTCGGCTCTACCAGCATCACTTCTCTGCCTCTTGGGCCTACTGTTGCTGCCTGGCACTGCCTGCTTGACAGACACTCCATGTTTTTACTTCATCTCTCCTTCTCTTTGCTACTTTGTTTCCCCCGCCTCTCACTTTCTGATGCTCTGCCTCTCACCCTTGAGTGTTGCTATGCCACGTTTTGCAGTCTGTTGCTCTGTCACTCCCCTCTCCGCATTCTATTATTGCTGTTTCCCTCCTATACCTTGTGTATCGGTTGATATAACTCCTCTTCCTCTCTCATGTCATTACCCTGGCTATATCAATTTTGAATTTTCTCTGTTTTGATTGCTACTCCTTTTGATGATATTTCTTGCACTGCCTCTTATGTTATTGGCCTGCCTTTCTCTAGTCTGGATTTTCTATTTCCAGCTCTACCCGTCTGCTGTTGATCTGTGTTTTCTTTTTTTAATGTCTCTTTATGTCTCTTTTGCTCTGCTTTGTTTATCAAAAGGGCACTTGGTTGATGCCTCGCTCTGCCCAGGTGGGTAGTTGCGTATAAAGGAGAGAATGAGCGAGGTCATGGGGTACCTGGCTGATTAACGAAAAGTGCACACACTCCTAGGGGGGTATAAATGACTCCTAACACAAATGTATCAGGACGCTTTAAAGTACCACAGTCAGATTTTAATGGAACTGTAGTTTTTGTGTTAGTAGATACACTTGACTGAGGTTTTACACAAGATATAGCAGTATTTACACATAAATGGTTTAGTAACCAAATAGTACATGGCAAATGCAGAATATTTGCAGCGTCTTTTCAATGCTTGCACATCCACTGAGGGGTGCTTGGGAAGGACTCCAGTGGATTTAGTGAGGTGTTAGCATGTAGCAATCAGCAAATATACATCTGGACAATGTAGAGTTGAACAAAGACAACATGGGACAATATAACAGTCAACAAGACAGTGTTTCGGCCAGAACATGAGCTGAATTAAGCACTGATTGTGTGGCCTTCATCAGGACGGGATATTCCAAAGCGTGGAGTATCTTGTGGGGTCTGTAGAAATAAACAGACGGGAAGTACTTAGGAGTGGGCACAAACGTAAGTATCTAGCACAGGTATAGGTTTAAGTACAAGAAGGACCGGTGTTTACCGGGACTTAGGTGCGCTGTGACTTCAGCGAGTGGCAGTGTCAGAAGTACACTGGAGGATTTTTGAGGTCCTAGAAGTGGCCATTCCTGTAGGAGTAGGATTGACAGAAAGGCTGTGATTAGCCAAACGGAGTAGGAATGCACCTAGGTTTAAAACCAGTAAGTGCCAAGCTTACCTTAGGGAAGCCTGTTGAAGCCCATGGTAGGGTGGAGCAGGCTGGCGTGATGGGTACGCGAGGAAACCGCAAGCTGGGAGGCTGCGGAGAAAGAGACAACAAGGGGTTTAAGGAAGCGCACCTTGGGACGAGATACACCGTGCGGTTTACACAAAATCGGTGTGCGTGGGTGGTGGTCCATGGTTAAATTTGGTACTATTTGGTTACTAAACCATTTATGTGTAAATACTGCTGTATGTTGTGTAAAACCTCAGTCAAGTGTATCTACTAACACAAAAACTACAGTTCCATTAAAATCTGACTGTGGTACTTTAAAGCGTCCCGATACATCTGTGTTAGGAGTCATTTGTACCCCCGTAGGAGTGTGTGCACTTTTCGTTAATCATCCAGGTACCCCATGACCTCACTCATTCTCTTTTGCTCTGCTTCCATCACTCACTACTCTTGTGTGTCTGTGCCCTATATTTACCTCCGTTTCCCAATTTCTTTGTTGCCATCTTATGTAGCTCATTGGCCGCTAACTTCCTGTTGCTTGAATTCCTGTTTTTAATTGCTAATACATTCTCTGTTCTTTCGGACTCCCACCCACCACTTTGTTGTGCTTTATTGCTTAGGTTCAGAGTTTCTCTTCCTCTCATTTTTGTCCTTTGACATAGCACCAATAAATATTCAAAAAGATAAAAATGCCTTCTCCATTTACAAATCTAGTGCAGCTTAACCATTGGGTGCTCCTTTTTAGATGTGTACAAACCGTTTAGCCATTAGGCTGGGGATTATAAAGTGAGAGCTTTGTCTTACCATATGCAGCACTTGCTTGAATGCAGATGTTTTACCAGCACTGTATGCCATTACAAGTATAAGAGCCCAGATGAGATGTGTGTTTTGAGCTATTACAAGTATAGCAGCCCGCATGGGATGTGCTTGTTCAGAGCCATTACAGGTATAGCAGCCTGCATGAGATGTGCTTGTTCAGAGTCATTACAAGTATAGCAGCCCTCGTGGGATGTGTGTGTTCTACTTCGGAGCCACTACAGGTATAGCAGTCCTGATGAGAGGTGCGTCTTTCTGAGCCAATACAGGTATAAAAGCCCATGTGAGATGTGTGTTCTGAGCCATTACAGGTATGCAGTCCTGATGAGAGATGTGTGTTCTGAGCCATTACAGGTATATCAGCCCTGATGAAATGTGCATGTTCTGAATCAATGAACATTTAATAGTCCTTTTGATAAGTCAAAACCTATCAGATCTGTTACAATTTAATGTATTTCTGTATTTTCATGCAGGGAAAGACACCCCATTGCCCCCCAGTCAATATTAATTACACCTACCCAACCCCGCCCCCATCTATCTTTGGGGAGAAATATTTTGTTTTCCATGCAAGGTTTTCTACCTTGCAGTAATGGGATTCGATATTTTGTAGTGATATCGGTGGGAAGAGCTCAGACACTGTACTTGCTCAGTACTTTAGCTCGCTGCAGAAAATGCCAACACATGTTTGTGCTTTTTCATTACAGCAGCACGGTTAATAAATTCAGGTAAATATATCAGTCCTGCTAAGAAATGTGGGCATGATGCAATCAGCCCTGCTGTGAATAATTGGCGTTGTGCCATGACGTATGTATAGCAGCTCTGCTGATAAATTAGGCTACTTTTCCTGAGTATACAGCAGTACTGTTGAGAGGTACCCATACAATCTGTGCCACTGAAAATATATACAGCTTTACTTCTACCTACATCCATTATACTGGCTTGCAGTGTGTGGGTGGTCAGAAAGGGAGTTAAATTAAAGTCCAGACCACATGCCCAGCTATTCCTTGCTCTCTAATACAACACACTAAGTACAGTAATCTTTCATGCTTGTGCATGCATGCAAACACATGCAATCTTAAGACTTAAAAAACAGATCTTCATATAGAACACCAAAAGCTTTTCCTTTTCACAAATGCCAAATAACTGTTTGCTGGGAGGCTCTCCTAAAACGTTGACATCAAGATCCCCAAGCTATTAAATGCAATTGATATGCTTCCATGATGAAAAGAAAAAGTATGAAATACCCATGCTGCTGCAACTGCGCCTCCTCGATTAAAGCCGATTAAAACATAGGAAAAGGATGCAAAAATGCAGCCCTAGTTTAAGATAATTTTCATTTTACACAATACTACATGTGTCCTAAAGCAATGTGAAAAGCATGTTCATGATTCAAAATTCTTTAATAACACTATAACCTACAAAATGCAGGCAGGTGAACAAAACACTAATTCCCTTCTACATTACTCAGAAAGTATTATCTTGATAGAATCATTAACAGAGGAGAGTGTTTAAAAAATAAACAGAGCAAGGCTCATCCCAGTTGCTTCTTTCAAGGAGCTGTGTGGATTTCTAAAGTAAAGAGTGGATTTGCAAGCTGATGCTGTGCAGGCTGTTATTACTGAACTCAATGGTTTATGGGGGTGCTGCTATAAATAGCCTGTGTAAGCTGTAAGCAAGGAATAATTAAAAGTGCTGTATTGACAAGATTTCTGTGCATACAAAAGCCCAGTACACACCTTATCTGGAGGGCTTCTCATATGTGTCTGGTGCCCAGACTCGCAATGTAGCAACATCACGGCTTGGTTTACTCTCCGTCCAAGTACGTGTGCGCCTTTCAAATATTACAGTTCACCTTAGGGTCCCAGACCCTCTTGTAGTTTCATATGGGTGCGGGTCCCAGTCTCGCAGTACAGCAAGAGCACGGCTTGCTTTACTCTCTTGCCAAGTACATCTGCCCCTTTCAAATGTCTCGATATTCTTCAGGGTCCCAGACCCTCTTGTGCCTTTCAAAATTGGTTTTATATGTGTGTGGGACCCAGACTCACAATATGTGGTTACCACAGTTTGGTTCACTCTCCCGCAAGCCTGTGGTTCTCTTTCTTCAGTTACTTTTAAGGTCCCAGACCCTCTGCTTCTCATGGGGCTGTGTGTTCCCAAGTCGCACACTGCTTTCAGGGTCCCTGACCATTCTTAAGAGCTTTCCACTCTTCTCCCAGGATTACCGGACCTCCAGCCCTTCTCAGTATGCCTGTGTACCTTTTCTCTTGGTTTGCATTAGCCGTGGAAGCAGTATCTCTTGCAAGGTTTTAGTAGATCTCAGGGACTGGTCTTCGATGCTCGTCTCTTTGCTGCCTTCGGCGCCCTTCTCAGAGCGGTTCTGCTCTGCGTTGCAGCTCTCCGGTTTGGGCCAGGCTCAGGGTTTGCAGTTGGTACTTGCTCGCAGCATCCCTTCTTCCTGGACTTCCAGTGCCATACCTCCATCTTCTGTATGTGGCGTTTCCCCCTTCGTTATGCGGTTCTTGCAGCTGCTTGTCGACTTCCAGAAGCTCTCGACTTTCCTCCTCGGAGGGTAGCTCTCGCCCTCTTATTTCATCCGACAGGGATTTGAACTCTTCCCTTCCCTGTTGGGTTGTTCTCGACCAATATAATTTTGTAGAAGACTAGACCGTTCACTCCGGTTCTCTGGTGTGTTCAGTATCCTCCTGCACATCATCATCTTCACAGTACTGTTATAATCCTTATATGGAAAACCAATAGTGCCCCCTGATATTCTAGTCAGATCTGAGATATTACGTTGAGTGACTGTACAACAAAGAATATTGACCCCATCCACTATTGGAAGGCCACATTTATGTGCAGCCTTCAAAAAGCCGAGATAGCATTGATTCGGGTGTGGGGGGGTTCACCTTCAAGCCCCCTTTCCTCCTTTCTCCCCCCACATCCCTACTGCCTCCTTTGGCCACAAGCATACACACTCAATCCCCCACCACATTCACACATGCAACCAGTTACATTTACCCCTGTACAGGTCATGATCAAAAATCAAAGCAACAAGTTTGGGGGTCTATTCAAATGGAAAGAAAGGTGCAGTAAAGAGAAATCTTTCCTAACAGAGGTGAAGTAGAGAGGGCGAAAGACTAGCATAAGCAGAGGAAGTCCCCTGATAACGTGACGCCTGGAAGAAGCAGCGGCGAGGAGAGCGACAGAGCCCATGACTTTCGGAAAGCTCCTGGATGTCAGAGGGAAATGCTGAAGGCCCGGCATTGACTGGTCGAGAGAAGCAGAGGAGAGGGGGATGCTAATCCCTGTGGCGGACCGTGCATTCGACGAACAATGCCTAAGCCACCTTGCTGGGGAGTCAACGAGATACCCATAGCCATATTTTACCACAACTGGAACGAATACAGAGGACGGCTCACTGGTAGCATCAAGAAGCACGGGAAGTTGAGCAGAGGAAACGACCCAGAGCGAGTGCCAACCCAGAGAGCGATCCCCTGGAGACCAAGAGGTAACAAGGAAAACTGGGAGGCCACTGGGGCATCGTTCCGAAGTGGGAGAAACTCATACTAATGAAATTGATGAGTTACTAAACAAACTCATTTAAGTGGAATTGTGCCAAGTCACAAGAAAGTATATCCCACCTGGGAAAGCCTGTGTTACAAGTGTCAGGAAGACATAAAAGCCTGGGTCAAAGTATAAGAAAGAGTGATCTTAAGGACTGCCGAAAAGCTACCAGGAAAGTAGAGTGCCTTGAATTTACACAATGTAAACAGGGGATAATGCAAATAATTTCCAGTTTCTAATATTGGTGCATGCATTGCCTACGTATTCGTTTTAAACGCAAGCCAATAAAATGATATTAAAAATTGCAATTACAATGATTTGAGAGGGAGTGCAGTGAGGAGCAGCAGTAGAGGGGTGGGGCGGCGTGTTCTGGTGTTTTGCCTTCGGCGCAATATTGTCTAGAAACTGCTATGCACTGGTCACTTTGATTTGGGGGGCACAGTAAGTGAAGCTGTCTGACATGACGCAGGCCATTTTTAGTGGATTGGGACGAGCAGTAAAAAAACCTGCTTTTCTCCAGTCAGCCTTGGAAGCCTGTGGTCACTGATGACACCAACCACAAGATGGGTGGCGGCAACGGAAGCCATGACGCCAGGGGATGCTCACTCTGCAATTTGTCGGGGTGGTGCTCACGGCTGGAGAATCCTGTGGCTCATACGTGCCAAGGTCATATTCCTCAAATAGCCCCCACCCACTTTCTGAGCTTGTTTCATGCAACATACGAAGGGATTCCGCTGGGACAAATGGAAAGGGAGGCCAAGGTTTGGGACTGCTCGCAAGAGGCCAGTGGCCCGCAGCACAGAAGAGAAATGTAAAGCAAAAACAAACGTTGATGCATTGAAGGTTTTTTAATAAATCATAACCACAGGCACAGCTCTGGGCAAGCCTCCAGACCATCGTTTTTCAGCCTGCCTTGCTATTACAGAAGGTAAAAGACCATATGCAAATCAGGCTTGAAATGTAAGCACTACTTGTAAGGGTGGGACCGGTTTAATTCATGGCTTGTTAATAAAATGAGATCAAATCATAGATTTCTATATTTTGTAAACTTTAAAACAAAACGAACCACACATTTCAGGCAAATCATTCAGGCAAGTAGGGCAGGGTTGATCCACCAAACGGCTCAAACCTACTCTTTTTTTTTTGTTTTAAAGACTTTAAAAAAAAGGAATAAAGTGGCAATTTGTAATGATGCAGTTTTCCAGGAACGAGGGGTATTTTAGAGAAACAATGGTAACAAGAGGATTGACAAAATTGGGGTAAATGTGGAGAAGAAAATGTGTTCTTTGCAAAATAATTTTAGATTAAAAATTGCGAAACAAATGCTGCGAGCTCATTCAGATCCAAAGTCTCCATACTGCTGCAGTAAATTAATGTTGGCGAGTGTGGTTCCCACCAGCATGTGGCGCCATATCCATTGTTTAGCCACAACATGGGTAGGTGTCTCGAAGCCGGGAACGTACTGTAAGTAATCGAGGCCGCGTCATCAGCAGGATGGAGGTGGTGCGGCCACCATCCACAGCAGTTCTTTTTGAAACTAGAGAAGTCAAACAACCTGTTGCTGGCAGTGGCTGATCAGTACCTGCGGTGGTTCGTAGCAGTGGCATTTGTGGTTTAGTAAAGAGGCCTGGCTCCCCTCTGGATCGCACAGCCGATGATGCAGGTAAGAGCAAGGTAATTGCATTTCAGAAATGCTACAAGGCCCGTAAATTGAGATAAGTAGAGGAGAGGATTTTTATTGTCACTTGCTCGGTGCTGCTGTAATGGAGGAGCTGGGCCACGTAAAGCCTCTGGCTCAGGAGGAGCACCAGAGTGCCACTGCTTGCTGCACTGCCTGCGCACTGTCTCGTGGCTCTGCTCCATCCTCTTGCAAATGCACCTTGGAGTCTTACGAGGTTGCAGCAGATGCTCCCTCTCTGAAGACTCTGTCCTCGTATACCTCCTTTCATTGAGCAGCTTGGTCCCAATCCATCACATAATCTTCATACCTTGATGGCCTGAGTCGCTCACCCTGTGGGCGACTTTCTCCTCTCGTACTCCTTGGTGATAGCGTTCTTGTTCTTCTTTCCCTGCTGCTCACTGTGGGATGTTCCATTCATCCTGGAGAACTCCCTTATCTCCCCCGTTGACGATCACTCCGTCCGTCTCGTGGGTATGTTCTCATGCGGTATCTTCGCAAAGTGTTTCTACCACCTCAGCAGTGCCTTCCCCTCACAATGTCTGTCCGCTTGACATGGATTTGATTTTCTTGACTCACTTGGCCTTCTCTGAAACATGGCAACTCTTTCCAGGTTCCACTGCTTGCCATCTTGGGTGCATACTTGATTAGTGCCTTCCTGCCCTACTGATGTGATATTTGTGTGGCCGTTAGATTTTAACAATATCTCCTTCATGTACTTCTGTTCTTTTAGCTGCCCTTCAGCCGCCCCTCCAATTGTTCTTTGCTCATTGCTCCTTTTTATCCTCCACACCACATCTTCCATGTGAACAATGTCATCCTCCCTCACATTTGCTAACCATGGAGATACCAATGTAGATGCTCCTCTTCCTCGTAACATTTGGAATGGGGACAAGTTAGTTGTCCCATTTGGAGTGAGCTGGGTGGCAGCCATAGCCTCTTTTACACTTTTGTGGGGATTCATGCCGAAAGCTGTGGTGTTGCTGGGCACCTTTGATGAAGCTATTTGTTCTTTCGACCAGCCCATTGAGCTGGGGATGATAGAGAGGCTTTCATTTGTTTGATATGGTTGTCTAGCATGAATTATTCCATTTCACGGGAGACCAACTAATCAATGTTGTCTGTTACTATCTCCTTCAGCAGCCCCTCTCGCTGGAACACGCCAGTGAGCACCTCGAGGACTGTCGCTGTGGTGATATCAGGTACAAACTCTGGCTTTGCCGGTTTGGAAAGATAGTCAATCATTACCACTTCATACCAGTGATCGGCCGACAGGGCTTTGAGCGTCTCAATAAAATCTAACCCCATTTTGTGCCACACTCCTGGGATTTCCATGGGTACTAATGGAGCTTGTCTCACTTTCAAGCGCTTGTCTTAATTTATATATTTGTGACACCTTTTCATAATTACTCTAATGTTTTGGGTCCTGGCCATCAGTAGGGTTCCCTCATGTGGAGCCTTGTCATGTTGCTCCTGGGGTGTCCCAAGTGGGCCCTGTACAGAATTTTTGTCCTTATACCTTGGGGGAGGAAAACTTGATCATGTCGTATTAGCAGCCCATCGGATTCATATATTTCTTTAGAACTTTCCAGTACGGCCTGAACCCCTCAGGAATGGTCTTTTCACTTGGCCATCTTTTCTTGAACCATTCTGTTACTTTCATAATCGTGGCAACTTTGGATGATTTTTCTCGCCAATGGATCTCGCTCATTTCGATTAACTCTTTGCTTCTTAAGTCTCCTTGAAGCCACCACACGCTCATCTTTCAAGAATGTGGTTGTCGACTCCCTTCGTTCAGGTAACCATGACATGCAGTCGGTTTGCACATTCTTCCGTCCTGCTATGCGTTCTATTTCATAAGTGTAGCTATTTTTTCATTGAGCTATAAACAACAATGCCCATCTAAAAGACTATTCACAAACAGTAATTATAGCAAATCGTAATTGGCATGCAAAGGTCAAAACATATGACAATAGCCCAAAGAGAACTGGGGTTCGGCTGGCAGAATTCAATGGTAATTATGAGATCTTTGAGATTTGCTTGACAGTTTTTATTTATTTATTTATTTATTTATTTGTAACGCGCCGAAGCTCGCAAGCATCAGGGCGCGACAAGGACACAAGGACGAAGAAGAACGGGACAACACATAGAGAGCATAGAGAGGGAGGAAGCAGAACGATGGCAACTAGAAGCGGTGTGGAGGTTGTCTAATTATATGAAGAGAAAGGTCTTCAATTGTTTCCTAAAGCGTTGGAGGTTGTTTTCCAATCTGAGGCTGCAAGGCAGTTTGTTCCAGTGGAAAGTCGCCAGGTTCGGAAAAGCTCGGCCGAGACCAGTGGCTTTACCTGGAGGGCTGGGATTGATCAATCCTTGTTTTGCAGATCTCAAGCTACGGCTCGGCTCATACCAGCTGAATTTATTCTTAAGGTATGCAGGTGCCGTGCCATATAGGCATCGGTGGGTTAGGATCAGTGATTTAAACTTGATCCGTTCCTTTACAGCCAACCAATGAAGATCTTTTCTGTCCTTGGTGATGTGTTCACGTTTGGATTTATTAGTGATGGACCTAACAGCATTATTCTGGATAATCTGACATTGTTTCAGGCAGTTGTTGCTGGCGCCGAGCATTAACGCGTTCCCATAATCTAAGCGGGATAGTATGGTGGCTCTCCCTATCGTGGTGCTGTTCTTGGTATTAAGAAAAGGTCTTATCTGACATAGAAGCCTTTGGTAGTATTGACAGTTTCGCTTTAAATAAGCGGTTTGGGCTTCTGCGCCTAAGGAGGATTGTAAGTAAATACCTAGTGTTTTAACCTTATTAGATACCTTAATGGTAGAATCTTTTATAGTGAATGTGGAGTAATCCGAACCAAGATTGTTTAAGGCTTTAGCGCTTCCGAAGGTCATGAGTTCCGTTTTGGAGCTATTAAGACACATCCAGTGTGCAATCATCCAGTTTTCGATGATGTCGTAAATAGCCGATAGCTTCTCGTTGTCTGCGTGATGGTCTCCGCTCAGCTCTAGAATGAGCTGTGTATCGTCAGCGAAGTTGGTGAAAAAAATTCCGAGCTGAGATAAAAGAGTACAAAGGCAGCGGATATATAAGTTGAAGAGCAAGGGTGAGAAACTGGCTCCCTGGGGGACGCCGCAATCTACAGGTTTGGGTGAGGTGGAATGACCTGCCCAATTGATTTTTGAGTTCCTTAAGTTTTTGATTAAATTCCAATATGATGTTGGTGAGATGTAAGAGGAGATATTGAGAGTAATGACAGTTTGGGTAGATAAAAAAACCTACAACAACAAAAAAGTGTATCGATGATGTGTACATCGATATTCTGATTGACACCTTTAAGATATCCAAGGACTTGCCTATAAACGAAATAGTAAGTTGACCTATTTTTGTGGTGCCCACTCTTCTAAACTCCTTCCACCCGTATCCTATTGTACACTACATTTGGGTGGAGACACACATTATGCAATGTGTTACGAAGATATCTCAAACATCACAAATAAACATGCACACACTCGGGTTCTCTCCCGATGAAGCAGAGGTCATTATGAACTTAATCAAAGATTCAGGAATTAGCACTAATGTGACAGACCTGATCAGAAAGGAGATCAATAGAAAATTACATGCAACAACATTAACTAAGTACTACCAAGCACAAAGGATTCTGAGAGGTCTCTCTATGCCCTTACGCCCAACTCTATGTAAAGAGAATAAGGACTTTGTATGAAAATAGGAAAACATTCTTGACAAGTGTTCTCTGGGTTTGATTTTATAAACGATCCAGGAATTATCTAATGAATTAAACTTGATCACTAAAGAAATAGATGATATCAAGACAGAACTAATACCATCTCTAGGTGCCGATGAGATAAACTTTAGAAGACATCAACACTGAACTGGAAACATAAATCAGAATTAGAAAGCAAAAATATTCGGAAATTCAAGTGAGATACGTATGATTATCAATATTTCTGGATGGATAAATACAGACATCAGGGAACTAATTTCCAATGCAGAGACTCAGATGCTCTGGCAGGATCCTTATTATTGTGAGTACCTAAATCGAACACCTGAGAGGTACAATCATCAGCTACAGGAACTGATTCGACAAGAAGAAAAGAACCAGGAGGGGCTGTATGAAGGAGGAGGAATAAAGAAACCGGAGGGCAGGTGCCCAAGTAGGAAAACTTAGTTATCAGCATTTTGAAACACATTCTCAGTCAGTCAGAGACACAAATCCTACAGAAGGAGGCTTAGTTTTGTGCCCACACATGGAGCAGGCTTTTTTTTACACCAGAATTGAAATATTCAAACAATTTAATTAAAAAGCATATTTTGCACATATTGACACTGAAACCGACCAACCTACAACAGAGTACCTTGAATTAAGACCCAAGAGCAAGTTTATGCCACTGCAACCTCACGGCACCAATGATGTATTTCACGAAACACTCCTTAAAGATTTGAAAAAACTATCGTACAAAACACCAAAATACAAGAATCTGTGCCCCAGAGAAGTGTCTATCCTTAGGAACCTTTATGAGGATTCACGTATAGTCATTCGACCAGGTGACAAATGAGGTGCACTAGTATTTCTCAATATGGAGGACTACGACGATGAATGCCCAAGACAACTTAAGGACAGCAGTATATATCAACCATTACCCATCAATCCAACATGGAAATTGCTGACAACTTGAATAGCATACTTGATATGGCAAAAGAGAATGAGTGGATCAACGAGAAAACACTTTTGTTCCTTTCACAAGATCATCCAAAAACTCCACCCTTCTATCTCCTTCCCAAAATACATAAATCAATGGATAAGCCTCCAGGACGTCCCATTGTGGCAGCCACTAACAGTATTTTGCAAACTTCGGGAGTTTATGTAGAGACCATGTTACAACCCATCATACAGAAATACCCCACATATATAACAATGATACAACTGATTTTCTCGAAAGACTTAAGGGTATCAACATTTTTGATGACAACATTCTAGTGACAATTGAAGTTTGCAGTTTATATACATCAATTCCCCATGACTTGGGACAACAAGTGGTTGAATGGCTGTTACTTATTGAAGAAGAAGTAGGAGCATCTAAGGAATGGGTGATAATTCTCTTAGATTTCATTTCACAGAATGCATATTTTGAATATGATGGCAAACATTTCTTACAAACAAGTGGAACAGCTATGGGGCCACCATGACCCCAGCAAACACAAATTCATTCATGTTGAAAGTCGAAGAAGATTATATCATAAAACATCTGGTGTGGCACAAATCTATCAGTCATTGGGGCCAGTACATAGACGATATTTTCTTGGTGTGAAATGACACAATCAAGACACTGGAAGCATTTTTAAAGTATCTCAACCTAATTGAAAGATGGATACAATCCCCACACAAGATTGGTAAACAATGCATCTACTTTTTGGATGTACAAATTACTCCAAACGCTCCAGGATTTGACACTTCTGTATATCACAAACCAACAGATCGTAACAACCTTCTTCAAAGAATGAGGTTTCATCCACCAGCCACCATAAGAAGCTTACCATATAGTAAACTTCTTTGTGGCAAGCGCATAGTGAATATTGACACTAAATACCACCACCAAGAACAAGAAGCAATGACTGAGAAATTCAAAGGAAGGGGATATACAGAACAACCCAACCATTTTTTTTGAGTAAATACAGTATACAAACACCCAGAATCCCCAAAAATATACAGAAACATTGGACAATACTTCAGTGCGACAACCTACAAGATCTATTTAAGGACAATGCCATTTTTGCCTTCCAAAGGAGCAACAACCATAGAGATTTGCTAGTTAGAACTTTTCCCAAGAAGAAAAAGATGCAACAGACCAAGAGAAAAGGAGCATTGCCATGCATGTCATGCAATAATTGTAATAACATCATTAAAGGGGACTCAGTTATCCATCCTCGAAAAGGTGAAAAATGTTTACTCCAAAGCCATGCAACATGTAATACTGAATGTGTGGTATATTCAATTAAGTGTCCCTGTGGCATACTTTGTGTAGGCCAAACCAGCCGCACAGCAAGAATTAGGTGGAATGAACATAAATCTAACATCAGGACCAATAATCAACAATCTCCGGTTGCCAGACATTTTCAGAAAGTAAGACATCAACTTTCGCAAAGAAAATTTCTAATCTTGGAAGCAATCAACCTAACAAATTGCAACATGAGACGTAGCAGAAAACTGCAACAGAGAGGGCTTATTGGATTGATAAACTCGACACAGTCTCCCCTCATGGTCTGAATGAGGAGTGAGTTAGACTTATTCTGTTACTTATAAGTGAAGGCCCTTCTTTCTTCACCATGAGATCTGTTGATCAATGGCTACAGGGACACACAGTAAATAAAATAAACACAGTACAGCTTTAGATACATTTGTCATGAACGACAGAACACGTCCCTTTTGGACTTCCTGGTCCTTGTCACAACGGGGCGTGCACGCGCTGGACGTAACGTATTCTATTAATAGACCACACCTTCTGCGGCTCCGCGCGTCTCAATGCTATTGCAAAGTAGCGATCCGACGTGTGGCCTGTAGCTTGCGGTATTGTTTCCTTGTACCTGTCTATCTACCTGTTCCTTTCCCCTTCCTTTCCTCCTATTTCCTGGACTCGTGTGCTAGTTGCACCTTTCCTAGTTCCCCGGATTCCTGGATCCGCGTCCCCGAAATTGAACGCCCTCTGGAGTCGGAAGAGACTCAGGCAGCCTTGTTCAAAACCAGGTCTGTCCGCAAGAAGGCAGCGACCAAGGACTCCAGCAAAGAACGGACCCAGGTGAGAAGGGGGGGGGACTCCTTGACAACATTTGCATATGAGCTTGAAAGAGTTCTATCTTGCTGTAAGGAAATGTTCAATGTCAGAATATTTTAACGATAATTATGATGTATTATGTTTCTAAATGCTTACTTTGATGTCAAATTACATGAATATGTTATTATTTTACATGTTTACTTATACTGTTTGGTACCTTATCTTTCTGGATCGTAACCTTTACATAGCTCTATGTAAGTGCATAGTGACTAATTTCAAGCATATTTTCTTGAGCTAGAACAGAAGGTAAATAACTGGATTTGCAACAAGTATATATATGTTCTGCATTTTGATATATGAATTGAATAAACAATAATTCTGAACATGTAGCCAATGTGTTATGTTTTAAACTTCTACATTGCAACCTTGAACTGAGTGCACCACATTTGTAATTTGCATTATATGTAGCAGTTTACCACGATTACATCAGGGCAACTGACACAAGTATTGGTTGTCAAACATCAGTGTTGTAGCAGTTTTCGCATACATGCATTAACAACAAGGTTGTTTCCATGACAACTTTAGAACATAACCGGAATACAACTCAGGCGCGATCACGGAGCTCGATGACGGTCGCGCCTCTGGGTATTGTCAATCCACCGTAAACCAATAGTTGCCATGGACATTTATATATCATGGAGGACGGAGGAAGAACGCTGAATGTGTTCACTCTAACACGTGCTATGGCCACACATACACGTTAAGCAAGCTTTCAGGCGATCCCTGGATTACACTGGTTTACTTTGCAGAGACGCTCAAACCACTCGCAGTATTCAAACTTGTTCCATGATTACTTTACGTATGAGCCCAGCAAAATCGACGTGCATGCAGTGCACCACACACTCTTGTGAGGTAATTATTTTATCTGATCCTCACCAATGCTTGCCAATTGATCATCACAGACAGAGGAGATAATTAGGTGAACATTTGTTTCCAGTGCATCAAAGACACAGTACAGCTGTCGAGTTAACTACGTGTCAGAGTGTGACTATTGCTGTAAGACACTCATTTATTTGGATCAATTGTTGGGTTTAGGTATAGTTGCTGAGAGAATAATCTATCTCTCAAATAACAAGCATGTCTCAGAATATGATAAGGATGGAGTTTACAAACATACTCTCACCTTGCAGGAAAAACTCCAGAGGTTTCTTCCAAGACAGACATAGGAATATCTTTTGGGAATAAAGGAGCCCCATTGACTTGAATCTCTTCATTGTATTACTTGCAGGTACCATGGTGTATTTTGCATTATTTTTTGTTTTTGTTTGAGATATGTTTATAATTAATTCATATCTTCTGCAATCGAATGGATCAGATCATGTTCTAAATGAATGCAACATATTGTATTTATAGAGCTCGCCCTGACGAAGAACTGTAGTTCGAAATGCATCGGCAACATTGGCCTCTGCACTACAAAATATGAAAATGAAGAATTAATACAAAGATTTTTACTCACGAAACCATTTTGAATGTACATATTTTGAATTATGAATGGATTTAATTGGACATTGTTTCAATGACTTACAGTAGTATTGACTACAACCCGTGGCATCACCAGATCTGGTGATCGTTTCACCAGACACTTTTTGTTGTTGTAAGTTTAGGTAGATACAACAATCACTGCGGTTTTTGGTGTATTGGTGGTGGACATATGAGCACAGTGGTGGAGACTGAAAAAAACACAAGTTGGTGTTGGATTCCCAAGTATAGTCATTGTAGATGGCATCTGCTTTTACAATGTGGTTTAGTAATAACGTTTTTTTATGTTTTTCTCCCGTTTCCCATGTAACCTGCCTTGGTTACTGTGTATGGCCAACTTTCCAAACTACTGTCTATGTATTTTTGATCACCAAATCGGTGATAATGTAGAACATGGAATTATGTATGCTAATTGTATTTATTGTTTGCTCTTTTGTCTATAAATTGGGCCTTAATGTTGGTATAAAAGACTCAGAAGATTTGATTGTACAAATTAATGCCCGGAAGAAGACCCCTTTGCATATGTTGAAACATTTGTTTGTGATAACCTAGTAAAGAGAATTTGCACAAATAGTGACAAGTATTGATGTTGTGAAAGTGATCACTAATGAAGGACAAGTAAAGTCCTTGTGTTCTTATAAGTTAGGGTTTAGCGCAGTTGGTCATCATCGTTCTACCTATTTCATAAGTGTATTCCTGTGATTTCCCCGCTATGCATGCTAATCTGGGGGTATAAGACTTTGGACTGCCTGGGTTAAACATGTGTCTCAGGGGTTTGTGGTAGGTAACCAGATGAAATGTTGTGCCCCACACGTATGTCCTGAAATACTCTACCGCCCATGCACATGCTAACATTTCTTTCTCCAAAGTAATGCTTTTTGGCTTTTGACAGCACTTTCGACGCAAATACTGCTACATGTTCTATCATCCTTCTTCGGAGTCAGTGTCGCACCTAACCCATACACACTGGTGTCTGTGGTAATTAAAGTTTCCCATTAAGGGTTGAACGGTCGTAGGCATGGAGCGCCGATTATTCTTTCCTTCTCTTCTTCAAATGTGTTTTTCTCTTCTTGGCAACAGTTATATTAGGCTCCCTTCTTTAACAGTTCTCCTAGTGGCACCATTGTCTCTAGAAATTGTGACACAAACTTGCTGTAGTACTCTGCCAGCCCTGAGAAGGATCTTAGTTCTTCCTTGTTGGCTGGTGGTGAGGCTTTTACTATTGCCTCTACTAATTATTTCTTGGTACTAACCTTCATTCGATTTCTTCTACACCAAGTATTCTACTTCACTCGTCCTGATCACACATTTTTCATACCGCAGCCTTACCCCCGCTTCTTGCAGTTTGTTGACTACTTTCCTCAACACGTCATTGTGGGTCTCAGTATCTTCAGCATATATTATGTTATCATCCAGAAAATAGGACACATTTCCAATGTTGCATAGCAACGGGTCCATCATTCTTTGGACTGCTGAAGTGGCAG